>NC_053392.1:310384192-310719239 GCF_905171765.1 Bufo bufo
AAGAAGTAAAAATATAAAATTGGATTAAAAACATGGCTAATGAAATTCCCCCTCTTGAAAAAAAAAACGAATTATAATAGTTGAAATACTCGGTTATAACAGGTGTTGCATTCCTCCGAAGCCCAAAAAATTAGGCATTCAACGGACAGAAAAGGCATTTTATGCCGCTGTACACTGCGTGCAGAATTATTAGGCAAATGAGTATTTTGACCACATCATCCTCTTTATGCATGTTGTCTTACTCCAAGCTGTATAGGCTCGAAAGCCTACTACCAATTAAGCATATTAGGTGATGTGCATCTCTGTAAGGAGAAGGGGTGTGGTCTAATGACATCAACACCCTATATTAGGTGTGCATAATTATTAGGCAACTTCCTTTCCTTTGGCAAAATGGGTCAAAAGAAGGACTTGACAGGCTCAGAAAAGTCAAAAATAGTGAGATATCTTGCAGAGGGATGCAGCACTCTTAAAATTGCAAAGCTTCTGAAGCGTGATCATCGAACAATCAAGCGTTTCATTCAAAATAGTCAACAGGGTCGCAAGAAGCGTGTGGAAAAACCAAGGCGCAAAATAACTGCCCATGAACTGAGAAAAGTCAAGCGTGCAGCTGCCAAGATGCCACTTGCCACCAGTTTGGCCATATTTCAGAGCTGCAACATCACTGGAGTGCCCAAAAGCACAAGGTGTGCAATACTCAGAGACATGGCCAAGGTAAAAAAGGCTGAAAGACGACCACCACTGAACAAGACACACAAGCTGAAACGTCAAGACTGGGCCAAGAAATATCTCAAGACTGATTTTTCTAAGGTTTTATGGACTGATGAAATGAGTGAGTCTTGATGGGCCAGATGGATGGGCCCGTGGCTGGATTGGTAAAGGGCAGAGAGCTCCAGTCCAACTCAGACGCCAGCAAGGTGGAGGTGGAGTACTAGTTTGGGCTGGTATCAAAGATGAGCTTGTGGGGCTTTTTCGGGTTGAGGATGGAGTCAAGCTCAACTCCCAGTCCTACTGCCAGTTTCTGTAAGACACCTTCTTCAAGTAGTGGTACAGGAAGAAGTCTGCATCCTTCAAGAAAAACATGATTTTCATGCAGGACAATGCTCCATCACACGCGTCCAAGTACTCCACAGCGTGGCTGGCAAGAAAGGGTATAAAAGAAGAAAATCTAATGACATGGCCTCCTTGTTCACCTGATCTGAACCCCATTGAGAACCTGTGGTCCATCATCAAATGTGAGATTTACAAGGAGGGAAAACAGTACACCTCTCTGAACAGTGTCTGGGAGGCTGTGGTTGCTGCTGCACGCAATGTTGGTGGTGAACAGATCAAAACACTGACAGAATCCATGGATGGCAGGCTTTTGAGTGTCCTTGCAAAGAAAGGTGGCTATATTGGTCACTGATTTGTTTTTGTTTTGTTTTTGAATGTCAGAAAAGTATATTTGTGAATGTTGAGATGTTATATTGGTTTCACTGGTAAAAATAAATAATTGAAATGGGTATATATTTGTTTTTTGTTAAGTTGCCTAATAATTATGCACAGTAATAGTCATCTGCACACACAGATATCCCCCTAAAATAGCTAAAACTAAAAACAAACTAAAAACTACTTCCAAAAATATTCAGCTTTGATATTAATGAGTTTTTTGGGTTCATTGAGAACATGGTTGTTGTTCAATAATAAAATTAATCCTCAAAAATACAACTTGCCTAATAATTATGCACTCCCTGTATTAACCTAAGACAATGACCATGATTTGTTCTGTGTGTTGGCAGATATTTGTGGGCTGGCATGAGGAAATTCAATTAAACGTGGTCGTCAAAGGTGTTGAATTCCTCTGAGATCCATGCCTCATTCATTTTTAGAAATGTGAGGTAGTCCCCACTGTCGTGAGCTAGGGGAGTGCGCTTATGGATCACGATTCCCCATGCTGTCCTTTCGGACAGGACACTGGACAAGGGGCCAGCCAACAGTTCCATGGTAAATTGTGCCAGCTCTGGCCACAGGTTAAGCCTGCACACCCAGTAGTCCAGGGATTCCTCGCTTCTCAGAGCGTCCACATCGGCCTTTAACCCGATGTAGTGGGACAACTGTCGGTCTAGGCGTTCCCTGAGGCTGGATCCGGAGAGCGGCTGTCGATGGGTTGGCTGCAAGAATGATCTCATATCTGAAGTGACCAACACATCTTTAAACCGCCTTCTTCTTGCATGCGCTGTTGGATTGGTACCCGCAACTGTTTCTCTTTGAGTGGAAATTCCTCTGCCAGTACCCGCGAAGGCAGAATGCAGCATTTCTCGAAGCAAGGCCTGGAAGTGCTGCATTCTGACAGCCCTCTGTGATGCTGGTAACATGTCCACCATTTTGTGTTTGTACCGGGGGTCTAAGTACGTTGCCACCCAGTACAGGTCCTTGCCCTTTATGCTTTTTATACGGGGGGCCCTCTTCAAGCACTGGAGCAGGAAGGCCCCCATTTGCGCTAAACTGGAAGCGGTGGAGTGGCCTGGCTCCTGCTCATCGTCCAGGATAATGTCCTTCTCGGTCTCCTCCCCCCAGCAACGGACAACAGTAGGGATCCCAGAAACGTTTAAAACATGCTCTTCTTGCTCCTCTTCTGCCCCCCGCATACTCCTCTGACTCCTCTTCAGACTCCTGTTGATTGGTCTCAGATGGAGTAGCCCCCCTGGGATTTCATCCAGCATTGCGACTTCCTCATCTTCCTGCTCCTGCTCCTCGACGGCTTGATCAATGACATGACGCAATGCATGCTCCAGAAAGAAAGTGTAAAGTACGATGTCACTGATGGCGCCCTGGCTGCGACTGACCAGTTTGGTGATCTCATAAAATAGCCGCAGAAGTCTGCATGCGTCGCGCATGAGCAGCCACTGGCACGGTGAAAAAATCCAAGCTCCCCAGAACCTGTCCTGCCGCAGAGTTTGTACAGGTAGTCGTTAACTGCACGTTTCTTCTGGAGCAGCTGTCATGGGAAGTACAGGGAAGGAAAGACAACCAAAGGGAACCACAACTAAACAACAACAGACTAGGCCCCAAACCTAGGGAATAAAGAGGTCACCTCCTAGCATTCCATGATACTCTCCCTAAGCTGCTCACAACATGTGCAAATCTAAATGGTAGACATGCACATGCACAGGAACCTGAGACTGCTGAAACACTGCACCAAACCTTCAGCTTAGGGAACAGGGAAAGAGGCAACCGTCTCCTTTCAAACTGAAGGAGCCAGTGTCTCCCTGATTCCTAGTCAGGACCGACACAACAGGAAAAGGGAAAAGTACTTAGCAATTGGAACAGGAGAACCACCACACAAGCAGACCACTCCACAGAAGAGCTATCAGCCGCTGGGGAAACAAGGAAGAGGTGGAACATATAAAGAGCCACCTGACTGATAATGAGCAGCATCTGCGAAGGGGTGGAAACCTGTCAGCAACAATAAAAGCAATAGAGATCTGTCAAATAGACACCTGAGTCTTAGGTCCATTAGAACTTCTAAGATCTCTCCCAGGGCCGGTGGTGACAGCAGCCTATCAAGCATATACAAAGTGGAGTTCCATCACGTCGGGCAGTCACAAATCAGACATCTGACGGGCAGGTGGTGTTGCCGCTGAACGTCAGCAAGGCGAGCCATGGCCGTGTAAGATCTTCTAAAATGGCCAGAGATTTTCCTGGCCTGCTGCAAGACGTCCTGGACCCCGGGGTATTTGGCAACGAATCGCTGCACGACTAATTTCGGGACGTCTGCCATGCACGGCACATATGTCATTTTGCCCTGTTTCAGCATGCTCAGCAGATTGGCACCGTGGTCGCACACCACTTTACCAACTGTCAAATTGAGCCGGGTTAGCCAGTGATTGGTCTGTGACCGCAAAGCTAAAAGGAGTGCAGGACCAGTGTGGCTCTTGGCTTCCAGGCCTCACCTGGCATGTCGAATAGGTTCTGGGAAGCTTGGGGGGCGCAGCAGAAGAGGCGGTAGCAGTGGAAAAGGAGAAGTCAGCCGAGGAGGAGACGGAGGATGGAGTATAGGAGGAGGAGAAGAAGAGGCAGGCCTGCATGCAATCCGTGGCGGTAACTCCAAATTTACACGGGTGCCACAGGTTGCATGCTTGACGGCCGTCAGAAGGTTCATCCAGTGTGCAGTAAATGTTATGTACCTTCCCTGCCCGTGTGTCTGTGGTCAGACGTATCTTGGCACCTACACTGTGTGCCAGAGATAAATTCACTTGCCACTGAACGTGGCCATATAGTTATGGGATGCCCTTCTGGGAGAAATATTTAATTCCTAGGACCTTCCATTGCGGTGTGCCAATGGCCACAAATTTTATAAAGGCCTCAGAGTCCACCAGTTTATATGGCAGTAGTTGGTGGGCTAGCCGTTCCCAAAAGCCAGCGGTCAGCCGTTGGGCAAGAAGGTTATCCGGCGTCATCATATTTTTTGGCTCGAACATTTGGGCCACGGAAGCCTGCCTTTTTGATATCATCATTTTTATTTTGAGTTTTCAAATAAGACATAGTATAAACTAACATCGCAATGTGGAGAGTCATGGACGCAGCCACTGACCTTGACATTGTACACTATGTTCAAACTTCAATTAGCATTCATGACTTCCTGTCTTATTGCATGAAGAGAAAAGAGTTTGCATAATAATGTTGCATCTATATTGACCACCACACAGACTATCGTATCTTTGTGGATGAGTGCAATTCACAGTGGTTGTTCGATTCAATTCAGACATTAGTGAGGCATCTGAGGTAGCTTTAACGACCCTAACGGCCTTTTATAGGCCTTAACTAGATAACAGGATTCAGTTATTTAACATTAGATTACAGGCATTAGATCTTAGTAAGTAGGCCTGTTTCTGATTGCTGCTTAGCATCAGGAGGGACCTAGATGAGGAGACAATTAGAGGTATTTCCGGCTTTTCCCCTAGCTGGAGAATGAGTATGTGTATGTCCAATTAGGGGGAAAATCTTGGGTGATCAATCCATGGGCTCCATGTGTGATTATATTTCGCTGAAGAAAGTATTAAGGGAGGAACCATTTTTTCGTAACGACAAGTTGTGTTCAATTCAGTTATTACTTCTAGGATGTCTGGGGGAGACACTTCCTTCCAATGTCGAGTTATGACCAGCTTAGCGCTGAGTAATGTGTGTCCTATTATAGGTCTTTGTGAGGAATGAAAGTTTTGAATACCTAAGAACAATAGAGCAAGTTCAGGAGTGGGGGTGATTTTATGTTTGCACAATTCACCCAGTAACTCAAATATCTGATTCCAGAAACTTACGATATTTGGGCATGACCATAGGACATGAAGCAATGAACCCACCCTGCCACACCCCCTCCAGCATAGGGGAGAGGTAGAAGGATATATAACATGGAGTCTTTGGGGAGTAAAGTACCAGTGTAGTAGTGTTTTAACTCCAGCCTCGTAGTGCGTGACACATTTAAAGTTGGAGGTTAGAAAGGCAATGGCGAATGACCAAGTATCCTCAGAGAATGTATTGCCTAGTTCTTGTTCCCATTTCTCAACTGGTTTGGTTTTGACAAACTGAGCTTTATTACCCAAAAGGTCATAGATACGTCCAGTTGCTCCCTTTTTCAACAAACCCTGGGCACAAAACAGTTGGAGGATTTCTAGGTGTGTAGGGGGAGGTGATTTAACTATGGCCGTTAATAGGTGTTTTATTCTGAGATAGTTAAATATCTCTCCGGATGGGATTTGAAATAATTGCTGAATAGTGTTAAATGGAAGAATTTCATCCGCCTTGATAAGCTGAGAAATTCTTTCAATCCCCCTCTCTCGCCACCTCTGCAAATTGATGTTTTGAATTAATGATTCTAAAGAGTAGGTGTCTGAATGATAGAATAAAGTTTTCCTCGATTCTGTGGATGTGCTGTGTATATGGAGCCATAGCCTCCCTGCGTGTTTCACAGTCAGAAGGGAGAGGTCGGGAACCCTCCCATTCCATATGATGCCAATTAATAAGTCCCTCAGGGAGCTTTCATTAATTGAGTGGGATTCAATTTGATGCCAAGCTTTGGTACAATCTTTCTTCCACCATTCTCTAGCTAATGACAGTCCAATTGCTTTGTGGTAGTCACTAATACAGGGAAGGCCTATTCCTCCTGCCTTTTTACGCAGGAAGAGTTGTGTCTGGGCAATTCTGGGTCTAGACGCTTTCCATATGTATTTTGAAAGAATTGACTGAGCCTTCTTAAAAAATACCACAGGGACTGAGATGGGAAGGGCTCTGAAAACATAGATCAATTTAGGCAATGTCATCATCTGAAATGCTGCCACTCTTCCCATCCACGAGATCTCTTTCATGGAAAATTGGGAAAAGTCAGATGACATGGTCGAGAGGAGAGGTTCATAGTTTCGTTTGTATAGAAGGGAGCAGGGATATGTTAACTTAATCCCTAAATATGGAAGTTCTGAGTCTTGCCAGTCTAGGGGATATTGTGATTTTAATATTGTGATATCTTTTTGAGGAATATTGAGAGGGAGGGCTTGAGACTTGGAGTTATTTATTTTATAATAAGAAAGTGTGCCGAATCGCCTTATTATGTCGAATGCGGAATGTAATGACTGTGAAGGGTTGGAAAGGGTGAGTATGATGTCATCCGCATAGAGAGATATTCTATGGTCACGACCACCGACATCGACCCCTTGGATATGAGGAGAATTCCTGATATGCTGGGCAAGAGGTTCCAAGGCTAAAATGAACAGGAGGGGTGATAGTGGGCACCCTTGGCGAGACCCATTGGTTATCTGCAAAGGATCTGACAGCACCCCATTCACCCATATTCTAGCCATGGGGGATGTATATAAGCTATGAAAGGCATTTAGTATGTTACCCCTGAAACCCATCCTGTGAAGGACCGAGAAGGCGAACGACCAGTGTAGGCGGTCGAACGCTTTCTCAGCATCTAGGGTTACCGCTAACATAGGAACATTGCTTTGCTCAGCATAATCAAATAAATCTACTAGTCTTCTTGTGTTATCTGATGCTATACGGCCTTTGACAAATCCTGTTTGGTCATCTTTAATTAGGGAGGGAAGCATGGGTGAAAGCCTACTAGCTATTAGTTTGGCAAATATTTTTATGTCTGAGTTGAGGAGTGAAATTGGTCTGAAATTCTGGGGTATATCTGGTGTTTTCCCGGGCTTAGGCAAGGTAACTATCAGGGCTGTTAGCATTTCAGGCGGGAATGGTGATCCTTCATGGGCGCTGTTAAAAATGTCCAGAATATAAGGGGATAATATATGGATGAAATGTTTGTAATACTCATTGGACAAGCCATCCGGGCCTGGGGATTTACCTGGGGGGAGTGCTGTGATAAGTTTTTGAAGTTCTGTAGGGGTGAGTGGGGCATTTAATGATTGGACCTGTTCTAGGGTGAGAGTAGGCAAATCAGATTTAGCCAAGAAGTCCTCCACTAACATGGGGTAATTGTCAGGCAAGTCACTTGTATCTTTCAGATTATAAAGGGAGTGGTAGTAGTCACGAAACTGTTCCGCAATGTCCCTAGGATCTAATATTTTTGCTTTAGATATCGGGTGAATGAGAAATGGGATTTTTGTTTTGGATTGTTGTTGTTTAATTTGGTTGGCCAATAGTTTACCGGCTCTATTTCCTTGAGCATAATATCTTGATTTTAGTCTGAGTAGGGATTTGGCATAATTGTGTGATAACAGATTTCTTAATTTATTCCTCTCTGTTCTCAATAGGATGGATGTTTGAGGAGAAGGAGATGCCTTATTGCATTTTTCAAGATTAGCGATGTTCTCTATTAGTTGAGAAATTTATTTTTCCCTAATTTTCTTTATCTTGTGTTTCAATCTAATTAAGGAACCTCTAATGAATGCTTTGTGGGTCTGCCACAAAATATGTTTATTTGTAACGGAACCGTCATTAAAAGTAAAAAACTCTCGCAATTCATTTGACAATTCCTTAACTGAATCTGCATTGGAGAATAGGGAAATGTCGTTACGCCAAATGGGGGCACGAGGGTATTGATATAGGTCTTCTAGGGTCAGTGTTATTGGGGCATGGTCAGACCATTGGATGAGTCCAATTTCAGTGGATACTGTGTGTAACAAGGTAGCTTGGTCTACTATAAACATATCTATACGGGAGTATGAGAGATGAGGTGGTGAAAAGAATGTATAGTCTCTCTCCATACTGTGTTGGGCTCTCCATATATCTATGAGGCCCTCTGAGTGAGTTAGAGAGGCCAGTTCACCCCCTGAGCGACGAGTTAGGCATGTAGAGTCCAACGACCGATCCATCACCGTGTTAAAGTCTCCACAGAGGATGACCTTCCCTTGTTTCAGGGAGTTTATCTGTTTTAATAATTTGCGTAGAAAAGTGATTTGGTGGTCGTTAGGTGCGTATATGTTGACTATAGTGTAAATAATGTTGTTGATGGAACATACCAGGATGATGTATCGGCCGTTGGAGTCCACTTTTGATGAAATGGTGGTAAAGGCAACTGAATTCTTGACAGCAATGAACACTCCTCTTGATTTCTTGCTAAAATGAGAATGCAACATGTGAGGAAAAGAACGATGATGAATACGTTTGGCGTCTTCCTGCAATAAATGAGTCTCCTGTATGCATATAAGGTCCGCTCCAGCTTTGGTGGCCTCCCGCCAAACACATGATCTTTTCTGGGGGCAGTTTAGCCCTTTAACATTTAACGATAAGATTTTTAGACCCATGTGGTTGAGGGGAGGGACCAATTCCTGTACGGATAGACAGACAGTTAAGATTAATTAATCAACCTTAAAATAATGAGTCACCAATTAACAGTAAGCTAAACTTTCAATCTACCCTAGAAATAATAGCAAGTTAATAGGTGATGGTGGATAGGCAGGGTAGGGGAGAAACGGTAAGGGAATAAAGGGCAGTATCACAAACCCAGACAATTGGATTTTGTCTGTGCAGTATTGGTGGCGTAAGTCCACTAATGAGACTGAGAGGAGTCTCAACTATACGAGATGTCAAGTATACAACGTTTTGCAGATTACACCTAACATAATATGGGTTAAACAATTGACCCCATACAAATAGTGCAAGAAAATAGTGCAAAAAATATCACCACATTCCTTTAACCTTCATGGGTCTGCGGCGAAATAAAACAGATATAAAACAATATATCCACGAACATGACAAGAGCTAATCTTGGTAGAGGATTAGGTGTCCTGAGCTTCGGATGAAGATGGACGATCATTCTGTCTACGGTTCCCTTGTTTTCCTATGTGTAGCCGAATGTCCCAAGATAAAAGTAGATCTTGGCCCTCTGTGACGGTTTTCACTATATGCGTCTTGCCATTCCTCCTGATCAACAATTTTTGTGGGTAGCCCCATTTATATTGGATGTCATTATCTCTGAGAGCATAAGTGACTGGTTGTAGCTCTCTTCTTTGACGTAGTGTCGCCATAGAAAGGTCGGCGAATAGCCTGACTGATTGGAAAGGAGCAGGTAATTGCTCACATTTTCTCGCTGCCAGCATTAAAGCTTCTTTAGTGTGGAAAAAGTGAATGCGAGCCAGAGTGTCTCTAGGGACATCAGCATTGAGATGAGATGGCTTTGGGATTCTATGAGCTCTGTCAATGATCATGTCAGGGACAGGGATTCCTGGTAGCAAGGCTTTAATGAGGCTTTTGAGGTATGGCTGCAAGTCGCGGGGTGTCACATCCTCTGGGATTCCCCGGAATTTCACATTGTTCCTTCTGGAACGATCCTCCATGTCTGCAATTTTGCTTTTAATGGATTCGAGCTCGTCTGCCAATTCATTGTGGGCATCTATTATATTATTTTGTGAGGCCGCAAAATCTGCCATCTTATTTTCCACATGAGTGATCTTATTCTCAGTTTCCTTAATTTTGGCTGCCAAAGGGTTAATCAACCCTGCCATATCTGTGCGTAGGGATTGATGTAACGCCAGCAGCATATTTTTCACAGAGTCCTCACATAGTGGCTTGTTTGAGGTCTGGTATTCGATTATAGGAACCGCTGTAGGGGCTTCCAGTGTCTGCGCCCATGTCATTTTACTAACCTCAGGAGAGTGAGATGTCTCCAGCCTCGGTTTTTGTTTCTGTGGGCTGGAAGATGGCGAGGCGTCATCAAGGTTAGCGGCGGCGCCATTTTGTGTAGCCTTGTGTGCCGGAGTTCCCTGGTCACTTGGAGTCGGCGGCAGCGAGGGAAACTCCGCTTCATTCAGGGAGAAGATGTCGGTCTCCAAAGGAGGCGATGGGGAGCGGGAACCGCGCTTTGGTGAGACGCTGCTGCGGGGAGATAAGGTGAGAGCTCCGGTGCTGGAGCCGGCACCATCTTTAGCCGGGCCTCTTTCAAAGAAGCCGTCCAGGTTTCCGCTCTGCAACTTAGAAAGCTGCCTTTTAGTTTTCCCCATTTTGTTCTGGAGGTTACCCAGCTTCATACCAAGCAGGTATATAGCGGAGGAAGCGGTTTTTGGCTCTGGGTAGCTCTTCTTTAGTCGCTGTGGTGCAGGAGCTGCAAAGTCAAGCGGCCATTCCTCTCAGCGGCCAAGCCACGCCCCGGAAGCCTGCCTTTTGCCAGATGAACGCGACAACGGCACAGTGGAAGGTGCAGTATAGGACGAATGGGAGGAGAGAGAAGAAGGAGAAGAGGCAAGACGTGAAGCACCAGGAGTGTGTCTTTGTGGGTTCTGACAGTGTTTCTCCCACTGGGCTCAGTGATGGGAGGGCAGGTGCCTTTTTAAGGCGGTCGTCCATTAGGATAGTGTTGGGTTTACCACGACTTATGCGTTAACAGCACAGGCTGCAGATGGCAACACTAATGTCAGCAGCGGACACGTTAAAAAGTGCCCACACTGCGGAGTCATGTGCCGGCGTCCTGGGAGCGCAAGATGTGACCATGACCATGCATGGTGGATGGCTAGTTCCAGATACATTATCAGTCTGCTTTTTGCCTCCTGTGCACTGTAAGTTCTGCCTGCTTCTCCTCCTTTTCCTCTCTATCTGCTGCTTCATCTCTCCTTCTGAACTCCCCTCCTCTTCCTCTCTTGTGGGCACCCACGTGATGTCCATAGACACGTCATCATCATCCCCTTCACCACCACTGACATTAGAGATCTCGGAGTAGGCAGCAACAGCGGGGCTGATCTGGGTACTGTCGTCAGACTGCTGGGTGGCGACCATTGATACCTTCTCTTCCTGATCCGATGCCAAGAATGGCTGCGCAATGGTAAGGTCTTGTACTGGATGGGAAAATAATTCCTCTGACTCAAGCGGATGGGATATGGTGGTGGTGGTGGTGTCTTTGGGGGTGCACACAGCAGAGAGTGAAGAGGGTGCAGATAGAGAGGATGAGGAGGGTGCAGAAGCGGAAGCCTGAATGAGCCACTCAACCAAGTCCTTTGATGTAATGGCACGCACCTTCTGCAACTTCCCACTTAGGCTCTGGCCTGGTGCACCTGCCCAACCCCTACCATCCCTGCAGAATGGCCTGCCTCTTCCTCTGCCTGTCATTTTCAGATTGACCCTGTGACAAAAGTTCTTCAGTTTTTTTTGGGGCGCAACTGGTATATCACACCTGTAGAAATTATGGCGTTTGTCACTATCTGTAGCTGCGGTAACGCAGCAAAAGCGCAAAAAAATGCTTCACTACCCAAATGCACTACATAGAAAGTATATTATTGGTATATAACACCCCTGCTTCAATCAGTTTTTTTGGGGGGCAACTGGTATATCACACCTGTAGAAATTATTTGTTCCAATGGCGTTTGTCACTATCTGTAGCTGCGGTAACGCAGCAAAACCGCAAACAAATGCTGCACTACCCAAATGCACTATATAGAAAGTATATTATTGGTATATAACACCCCTGCTTCAATCAGTTTTTTTGGGGGGAACACTGGTATATCACACCAGTAGAAAATAATTTGTTCCAATGGCCTTTGTCACTATGTGTAACTGCGGTAACGCAGCAAAACGGCAAACAAATGCTGCACTACCCAAATGCACTATATAGAAAGTATATAATTGGTATATAACACCACTGCCTCAATCAGTTTTTTTTTTGGGGGGGGGGACACTGGTATATCGCACCAGTAGAAAACAATTTGTTCCAATGGCGTTTGTCACTATCTGTAGCTGTGGTAACGCAGCAAAACCGCAAACAAATGCTGCACTACCCAAATGCACTATATAGAAAGTATATTATTGGTATATAACATCCCTGCTTCAATCAGTTTTTTGGGTACTGGTATATCACACCAGTAGAAATTATTTGTTCCAATAGCGTTTGGCACTCTGTGTAGCTGCAGTATCGTCGCAGAACCGCACAAAACTGCTGCACAAAACAAATGCACTATAATATACTTTCTATGTTAGAAATTATATTATAAGTATATTACACCCCTCAGTAAGTCACACCTATCGATAGTACACCTATACCAGTTCTTAAAAGGACTTTTGTGGACATATTAGGTAGCGTTTGGTGTCCATAACAGTCTGCCCCTGCTCCACACAGCAACCTCTCCCTACACTGGCAAAAGACTGAATGTAAAATGGCGGCCAGATCGGGTTTTATTTATAAGGTAGGGGGTATGTCCATGTGCTGAAATGTCTCAACTCGCTGTCCTGTACCACCTGATGGATGTGTCATGGGTCAAAGTTCTTCACAATGTAAAAAAATATGGCGCCGGCGGACATCGCCATATGCTCGCCCGTTTGGCAAACCGCAAATGAGCAAAGTTTGCCCCGAAATGACCGTCCGGAGAACCGCAAGGCCATTTCTAGACATCATCACACTGGCCGACGTGGTGACATCATACGTCACCACACACAAGATTTCACACAGTATTTTCAATCAAGACGGCCGCAACGGCTTCTTTGCCTGCAAATGGATGACGTGAGTATGAATTTTTTTGTTTTGTTTTTACCGCCATTTCAGGGAAGAATTGATTCGTTACCACAAAGCGAGAGGAAATTCGGCTTTGTGGCAAATCAAATTTTCCCCGAAATTCGCATTCAATTTGTTTGACTTTAATTTGCTCAGCACTGGCGACGCAGCACTAAAGCAACAAGGTCGGGGTCCTGTTGACACCTCCATCTTTGTGTTGGTCTGGTTCCCACACCAGGCACTTATCTGCCTCCTCCTCATCCTCCTCAATAGTCATCCACAGAGGAGAGTGTTTCTGTCATGGCCTGGTGTGGGGAAAACACTCCACACCGAATACGGGAGGGAGGGGTGAAAGGTACTTGGTCTGGAAACTAGGGATAGGGGGATGGTCACCACCTAGTGAGTCCCTAATCAGTGCCCTGACTACTAACAGTATGAATAGACCTCGATGGTAGGAATGTTCATACGCTGTAACCTAGGCCCTATCTCACCCTAACAGGGCCCTGGAGATAGTGTTAGGACAACGGATGTCCTGTTCCTTCAAGTCTGAAGGAACAGAAGACCCCCTCAGGCCTAATACCAAAAGGAAGGGGGGAAAAAAACACAAACAAACAATAGGAAAAAGAGACACTTAACTCCGAAGTATGCAGACGAGCAGGAACTCAGAGGAGAACCAACACCAGTGCTTCCACAGCAAAAGGAGCTATCAACCACATAGCATGATGGGTGAGGTCAGACTAAATAGAGGAGTAGTAATTACCACTTAAGCTACACCTGAGACCAGAGGTGTGGTCATACCCAGCAACAACACAGAAGAGTGAAACCAGAGAGGCTGTCATCACATCACGTGCAGCCAGTCTCCTAGATCTTCTGACCCCTGTCCCAATAGAGACTGTGACAGTTGCTTCCACTCCTCCTCCTTCTTATCATGTGTGTAAACTAAAGTGTTGCCACATTGTCTTAGAACTAATGAGCCAGGGTGACGGTAGCCACAGATATCCCACTGATTGTCTTGGCCCCAAGTACAACTGGGCAAGGTGATCAACGACAATAGTAGGAACATTGTGGCTGTGCTGTATTTGGGGGAAATAACACATGCTGACCTCGCTGTAGCTGTTGGGGACACAAAGGGACAAAGTCCAATGGAGGAGAAATTTGAGGAGGAGGATGAGGAGTTGCTGCTGGAGGAATAGGAGGTGTTGGTGTTGCAGTAGGATGAGGCGGATGATGATGATGATACTGGCCATGATGACTAATCATTTCAGTGGGGGCAGGAACAGAAATAACTGGGTCCTCGGGCATGCAGACGAGCATGGCAAGCTATATCATTGCCTGCTTCCGTACTGACAGACGTATAATTAGCATTAGCAGTCTGATGATTACTGGATAGTCATGCTTTTAAACCCTTGCTATAAAAGCAAAATGGGGGCATGATTTCCTGTTGCAAAAAGGGGGCACACTGTGAACACAGCTTGCCGCAGTTTTTGGTGATCAGAAGCCTGCCATCTGCATGTCTGACCAGAAGATACCTCTCTGTCCCTCACTAAGTCATCGGCCTTTGACTATCTCTGCTACCACAAGTAGCAGAAGCTGGAACAGCCAGTTCAGTCTGATGCACATGCAGGAGCAGTTTTATTTTTTTTTCATGTGCTACGCCAGGCTGACACAATCAGTTACATAGTGCCTGAAAAACTTTTCTCCAGCACATATCCTGTTCTCTGACCCCATGGACTTTTTCGAAGGAAGGTTGGAACAGTGGTTGGAACTGTCCCAGTTTGCTTTCCTTTTCTTTGCTATACTTTCTTTTTAGCACAGCAGGTGGTGTCATCACACTCAAATGGACAAAGTTGTCCTCCGCAAGTGTACAAAATATTACATTTTTCAAAATGTATAATGTAAATAACATGCCAGTGAGGATTTCCATGCACCTGCAGGTCCATTAACAGATTTTCCATTGCTGATGATGGCTTTATTCCCTCTCGCACTGTCTGCCTGCCTACCATCATGTTACGTACTATATATGGCTGCTGATGCCTCTGGCGCTCCTACTTCCCCCTACTGCCACTACCAAGCCACAAATGTACTACCTTGCCACTACTACAGATACCCTTACACAGCTGCCCATCTACTGCCTTGTCTGTTTAATGCTGTGCTGCTACTGCTGGTGCTACTATTGCTGCCACTATTATCCCTACTCAGGTTATTATTTCCACATCCACACTGTACTGCTGCTGCTTTCAAACAAAATGGGAAATGTTTTGTGGCTTCTTCAGAACATGCTATTGTTTCTTCTAACATTAACATGTGTGTGTGTATACAGGGGGAGGCATCTGCCTGCATTAAGGCATAACTTTTGGAATGACTGTTCAGAACAAGCCACTATTTTTTCACAATAACACTGTGTGTATTTAAACACCATCTACAGCCAATAAGGGACAATTGTTGAAATGTTTTTCATTTTAAAAAGCGTAACAAATGCAATAGTGCAGGGCCTTTTTAAACATACTGCATCAATCATGCATTTTCCCATAGCTATATACAGTTGCAAGAAAAAGTATGTGAACCCTTTGGAATGATATGGATTTCTGCACAAATTGGTCATAAAATGTGATCTGATCTTCATCTAAGTCACAACAATAGACAATCACAGTCTGCTTAAACTAATAACACACAAAGAATTAAATGTTACCATGTTTTTATTGAACACACCATGTAAACATTCACAGTGCAGGTGGAAAAAGTATGTGAACCCCTAGACTAATGATATCTCTAAATGCTAATTGGAGTGAGGTGTCAGCCAACTGGAGTCCAATAAATGAGATGAGATTGGAGGTGTCAGTTACAGCTGCCCTGCCCTATAAAAAACACACACCAGTTCTGGGTTTGCTTTTCACAAGAAGCATTGCCTGATGTGAATGATGCCTCACACAAAAGAGCTCTTTAAGAATTGTTGACTTGCATAAAGCTGGAAAGGGTTATAAAAGTATCTCCAAAAGCTTTGCTGTTCATCAGTCCATGGTAAGACAAATTGTCTATAAATGGAGAAAATTCAGCACTGCTGCTACTCTCCCTAGGAGTGGCCGTCCTGTAAAGATGACTGCAAGAGCACAGCGCAGACTGCTCAATGAGGTGAAGAAGAATCCTAGAGTGTCAGCTAAATACTTACAAAATCCTCTGGCATATGCTAACATCCCTGTTAGCGAATCTACGATACGTAAAACACTAAACAAGAATGGATTTCATGGGAGGATACCACAGAGGAAGCCACTGCTGTCCAAAAAAACCATTGCTGCACGTTTACAGTTTGCACAAGAGCACCTGGATGTTCCACAGAAGTACTGGCAAAATATTCTGTGGACAGATAAAACCAAAGTTGTCGCGGTAAGTGGACCTATGCTCTTTGATCAAACTGTATACTAATGCCTCTTAATAGTGCACAGCAAATGATTGATATAACCGCTGTATAGCCATGTTTTATCATAAGAAATGCTGCTTATTACATACAGTAGTCAATAGTATAGGAATGAGGAGGTGCGATTTGGTTTCACTCTACAAACCATGATTTAAATGCTCTATAGTCTTTCTTCCCCCATACTAAGTCAGCACTCCTCCCCATGTGGCACAGGTGCTCTTTACTTAAATTAGCAGTAGTTTGCACAGGGTTTTAATTCCTACCACATCTCAGTTGGAGTTCCTGAGAAGCTGTGAACAGGTGATCCTTTAGCACCAGTTCACATGCGGCGCTGGATGGCGGCCGTCGCTGTTTCTGTGCTGTGCTGGTGGAGCTGTGGGATCCGAGGCCTAGGTGGTAACTGGTTGGCTGCTGGATCCCATTGCCTGCTGGAGCAGTGTGGAGACGCGGTGGTCGCCACACGGCACTGCGCTACGGTTAGAGTAGGTTCCCACTTAACAAGAGGCAACCTTGTCGTGGTAAGTGGGCCTATGCTCTTTGATCAAACTGTATACTAATGCCTCTTAATAGTGCACAGCAAATGATTGATATAACCGCTGTATAGCCATGTTTTATCATAAGAAATGCTGCTTATTACATACAGTAGTCAATAGTATAGGAATGAGGACGTGCGATTTGGTTTCACTCTACAAACCATGATTAAAACCAAAGTTGAGTTGTTTGGAAGAAACACACTATGTGTGGAGAAAAAGAGGCACAGCACACCAACATCAAGACCTCATCCTAACTGTGAAGTATGGTGGTGGGGGCATCATTGTTTGGGGCTGCTTTGCTGCTTCAGGGCCTGGATTGCTATCATTGAAGGAAAAATGAATTCCCAAGTTTATCAAGACATTTTGCAGGAGAACTTAAGGCCATCTTTCCACCAGCTGAAGCTCAACAGAACATGGGTGTTGCAACAGGACAACGACCCAAAGCATAGAAGTAAATCAACAACAGAATGGCTTAAACAGAAGAAAATACGCCTTCTGGAGTGGCCCAGTCAGAGTCCTGACCTCAACCCGATTGAGATACTGTGGCATGACCTCAAGAAAGTGATTCACACCAGACATCCCAAGAATATTGCTGAACTGAAACAGTTCTGTAAAGAGGAATGGTCAAGAATTACTCCTGACCGTTGTGCATGTCTGATCTGCAACTACAGGAAACGTTTGATTGCAGTTATTGCTGCCAAAGGAGGTTCTACCAGTTATTAAATCCAAGGGTTCACATACTTTTTCGACCTGCACTGTGAATGTTTACATGGTGTGTTCAATAAAAACATGGTAACATTTAATTCTTTGTGTGTTATTAGTTTAAGCTGACTGTGATTGTCTATTTTTTTGACTTAGATGAAGATCAGATCACATTTTATGACCAATTTGTGCAGAAATCCATATCATTCCAAAGGGTTCACATACTTTTTCTTGCAACTGTAGGTCAGTGTCACTCTGACATTATGTACTATTGCTGTCCCTGTGTTAAAGAGCTTAAAAGAACTATGTGGGGAGAGAGAGAGAAAAGATAGAAAGACAAGACTGAAAAAATATGAGCCATAGAGGACGTCAGAGTGTCATATACCAATTATCAGGTCAGTTGGAGCACTTTTGATTAAAGGGTTTCTACCACCAGATTTTCACCTATTTAGCTGTCTGACACTAGCGATCTGCTAGTGTCTGCTGTACCTAACCATATTCATGTATTACCTTTGTCTGGAGCGGTTAAGCTTAAAAACGCAGTTTTATTGATATGCAAATATGAGAATTCGGACGAGATGGAGAGAAGTAGGCTGTCAATCTAGAGGAGAGGGGCGGGCTGGAGTGCGCTGGGCGGCAGAAATAGTGAGTAGACGGAGCCTCTAGGTGCTGAAAAGACGCCCCCATAGCACCTAGAGGCTCATTTGCATATCAATATAACTACGTTTTTAAGCTTAACCGCTCCAGACAAAGGTAATACATGAACATGGTTAGGTACAGCAGACACTAGGAGATCGCTAGTGTCAGACAGCTAATTAGGTGAAAATCTGGTGGTAGAAACCCTTTAAGGTAAAATTGATTCGGACCCGAATGAAATTTTTTGACACATTCATTAGAACTGGACCTGAAATTTATTTAAATAAATCTCTAGCTCTAATAGCTGTTTTTTTTAATTGAAATTCTTACGTATTCTGAGCTAGGATAAAGTAATAGTATTACTATAGTATAGTATTACTATAGTATTGCATAGGTCACTGTCCCAAAATCATGGTTAACATAATGCACCACAAATGCTTGGTTTAGCATGGAACAATTAGTTTGAAATCTGACACATTCATATATTGTACAGCTCTCCGGAAAGAATAATTAGAGGAGAAATGGATCTGCAAAAACAATTACCTTTCCTGGCCTTATTATGCAGATTAGTTGTAGATTATGAAAACTCTTTTTTAAAAGGCATGTTTCAGTTCAAGGGCACTGACATTCTGAAAAGTAAAAAAAAATAATTTACAATAGATACAGAATAGAGTGGATTTACTAATGTTATTCTAAAGATATAATCATGATGTAGATTATTTTTTTTTATTATAGATATATTTAAATAAAATTTAGATCACCTGATTAAACCATTGTTTTTCTTTTGATTTCCGAGTTATGGTACTTTTTCTCTAACATGCAAATTAGGTGTTTGGTGTCTTTCCACAAAAAGGAGTGGAGCTTGGGTGTAATGAGAGCAATGGTGATTCCCTCATTGCACCAAACACCTAATTTGAATATTAGGAAAAAGTATCTTACCTCAGCAATGGAGCCTAATAAAGAATTAGATTAGATTGGTGCATATATTTTAAAAAAATGAGCAATACTGAATAAAGAATCCAAGTAACATACGTTGTATTAGGATTTCTTCCTCCCATATTGCTGTTGTAAAACTGTGTGACAATAGCCTGAAAATGCAACACATGGGAGATAGCCTAAAATAAAAAATGACCTTACACTCTCAATTTTCTCCAGCACCATTCTCTGTGGCACTGATTCAGTCCTCCTGTAACTGCTTGTTTACGAACAGCTGTGGTGACGTGCTAGTATATAGCATGTGACGACTGCAGCCAATCACTGTCCATAGTAGTCTAGCACTAAAGACGCTAATTGGCTGCAGCAGTCATGTGCCATATATCAGCACTTCCCCAATATAGATGGTGAACAAATGACAGGAGGATCACACCAGCACCATAGAGAGTGGTGCTGGAGAGAGGAGGGTTTAGGATGAATTTAGTATTTTAGGCTATTGGAGGGTTTGTCCGAGATTTTCAATTATCTTGGACAATTACTTCAGCATATAAGGAATATTTATCACAAAATATGACATAAAACATATGTAAAAGAGAATGATTGCAAGCAGTATTGTCAGTTGTGAGAAAGTAATGATATTGCTAGTTAAAAGTGAAACTAATTGCTGAACTCAGATGGTGCAAAATCATTCTCTTAGAGTTAAAAATAGGCTTGAAGCTTAGTTGGACATAGGTATTAGAGTATGTTAGTAAAATCACCTAGATTTCCTATAACCAAAAATGTATCTTGCTTCTGCACAATGTTTCGATTTTGCACTCAATGTTAGGAGCTGCTAGCAAGGCACAAAATAGTTTATGCATATTTGACTAATAATAATAATAATTTATTAAGTGTTATTCAGTATTTTCATTGGTAGCTTCATCCAATGTCATTAAACTATTGTATTCACAAAAAGATTGTCATACCAATTTCTTTCATTTTTCTTCTTAATAACTGTGAAAAGATGGCTATTTTATGCCAGACTTCCCTCCATGTTCTTGTTGTCTTGTCAACTGACATAATCCAGTACAATAATCAGAATCTCTAGGGTAAACTTAGTTAGAGTGGAGATCCTGTGGCGCAACCTAAATTCTCTACCATTTTTGGTGTTGAAACCTAGAAGGTAAGTAGAGGATCTGAAGTGGAGCACAAAGGAACCGACTGAAGTGGCCAGTTGAGGAGCACAAAAAGCTGCAGCAAGGTAAGGACTAAAGATAAGCACATTTCTGGAAATTAAATTTGGGTCTGATTCTAACGACCTGAATAAATGAATCAAAACTGTTTCATTGGCTTGCAAATTGGTGCATGACACTATGAGGACTCCTTGGACTCTTATTTTTTCCCTCTGGTCTTTCTGTTTTACTTTCTTTTTTTCAATTTTTTTCTCTAGCTTCCTTTTCAAACTCTTTACCACAAAATCAGCAAGAGTAAAAAAAATATCAGCGTGACACTGACAGTAGGCTGGGAAATGCACTCACGCAGTGAGCCCTAACTTGCACCCAACCTGCTGTCACTGCCCTTAATGGCCAGTCAACAACTAGTCAACTGTCCCAATACTGATAAGTGGACAGAACCAAATCAAGCACCCACAGTAAAAACTGCAGGGACCTGTTCACACTACTGGAACCGAACACACACATAGAATGGTCGAACAGAAATGGATCAAAAGCTGGGAGGTCAATACAGTACCAAATCACCGGACAGAGAGTGGTCAACAATATCCAAGCCAAGGGTCAAACCAGAAAGGAAACAATGTCACTAGTGTAGAGAATTTTTTTCCAACTGATAGAATCCCATTGGTAGTATAAAGCTGTTTTGTTGTCATCTACTCATCACAACATCCATATGTAGGAACAGGAGCAAAGCAGGAATGGCTATCGCTAGTATGCCCAGGCAAAGCTATAACACTCTAAAAACCTCCTAATATGGAGTCATTTCCCTGACCGGAACCTGTTCTTGTTCTGCAAGCCCTGGATGTCCCTACTTCAGATGAACAATAAAGCCCAGCTTCCAAAACCTATTAAGAGAAAATAAAAAGTCCCTACATGTTTCATCTGATTAAGTTGCTCACAGACATATCAGAGGACAATGGAGGTGAAGATAACTGTGGCTGTGCCTCTAGTGGTGCTGCCTCACACACTGGGCTAGCGTATGGCCAACCCAATTTACTGTAGGGATGGGTTGGGATGGCCAACCCAATTTACTGTAGATAAATAACACTCAATGATGGGTAGTACACAAACAGTGGTGTGATTGCTAAAATCAATGTTTTAGAATTGATTTAGAAGAATAAAAAAATATGGATTTCTGAAAATGGAGATGCAAAGACATGAACATCAAAATCTGTGCTGCAAAAGCCAAAAGGTCGTCTTTCCCTTCTGAACCATGCAATGTACCCAAACAGCAGTTTATGTTCACGTTTATGGAATGTCAGTACCCAGTAGAACCTGTCTAACAGTTTAAATGGCATGGTGTGTCTTAGATGACACACGCTGGGCACAACATATTGGACAATGAAATACCATATCTGTAGAAAACGTGCAATTTTCATTTTGCAGTCGCATGCACATTAATTTTTGCAAAATATCAGTGGTGTCAAAATGATCACTCCACCCCTTAATACAGTACCTTGATGGGTAGAGTTTCCAAAATGGGGTCACTTATGAGGTTCAATTTATATTTTCAACCCAGAGGCTCTACAGTTATCAGCACAAGCGGTGTAAATGACTACAGTGGGCCTCAAATGAACATGGTGCTCTTCTACTTCTGAACCTTCCCATACGTTCAGGCAAAACAATAGCGCCACATGTAGGGTGTTTCTAAAACCAGGAAACAAAGAATAATAATTAGAGCACTTACTTTTAAAACTGACACGTGCTGGGAACAACATATAGGGCACTGAGATGACATATATGTGTAAAAATTCCAATTTTCCTTTTGTATCACAACAGAGCTCCTGCTGTTTTCAGCCAGTGCTGTATAAATCACTAAACTAGGCCTCAAATGCACATGGTGCTCTTTCTTGTCTGTGCCTTGTAGTGTGCCCATGGGGTGTTGCTGTATTCAAGAGAAAATGGGTAACACATTGCGGGTTCCTTTTTCTCCTGTTATCCCCTGTGACAATGAAAAATCTGCCGCTTAAAGAGGACCTTTCACCTATTCTTACCCTATGAACTAAGTATACAGCCATGTGGAGCGGCGCCCGGGGATCTCACTGCACTTACTATTATCCCCGGGCGCCGCTCTGTTCTCCTGCTATGCCCTCCGGTATCTCCGCTCACTAAGTTATAGTAGGCGGAGATACCAGTCCCTAAGTTATGGTAGGCGGAGTCTGCCCTAGCGCTGGCCAATCGCAGCGCAGAGCTCACAGCCTGTGAGGTTATTTTCTCCCAGGCTGTGAGCTCTGCAATGCGATTGGCCAGCGCTAGGGCAGACTCCGCCTACCATAACTTAGGGAACGGAGATACCGGAGGGCATAGCAGGAGAACGGAGCGGCGCCCGGGGATAATAGTAAGTGCAGTGAGATCCCCGGGCGCCGCTCCACATGGCTGTATACTTAGTTCATAGAGTAAGAATAGGTGAAAGGTCCTCTTTAACTAACATTTTATTGGAAACAATGTCATTTTTCATTTTCACATCCAGGTGTTTCTTATTTCTATTTAGCGCTTGTTTGGTCAAGGCACTAACTACACCCCTCAATAAATTCGTTGTAGGATGCAGTTTACAAAATGGGGTAACTTTTTGACATTTCCACTGTAGGGGTACCTCAGGGTTTCTTCAAATGCGACATAGTGCTGAAAACCATTCTAGCAAAATCTGCCCTCAATATAGTGCTCCTTCCCTTCTGAGCCTTGTGGTGTCAGTACACAGAGGTTTTCAACTACATATGGGGTGTGCCGTAGCACATTGTATTGTGCTTTTTCTCCTGCTACCCCTTGTAAAAATAAATAATTTGGGGCTAAAGCAACATTGTATATGGAAAAGAAAAACACATTTTTCATTTTCACAGCCAAGTGTTTCTAAATTCTATGAAATGGCTGTGTGGTCAAAGCACTAACTACACACTCCCTACAACAGTTTATAACCACATATGGGCTGTTTCTGTATGCTCAAGGAGTAGAAGAAGACTCAAGGTAACATTAAGGTTTGTTTTGTTAACCCTTGTGTTACAGGAAAAAAAAAATTAAAATGGAGCACATTTTTAAAAACCTGTTTTGAATAATTTGATGAAAGGACATGCTGCCTAAGTTTCCAGACTGAAAGAGATTTCTATGTACTGTATTATGTCTGTTTTTCATGTTTTTACATCAATCATGGCATTGCACAGAGCTCAATAAATAAAGACTGGCACTTTGGAGAAAAATTACGACATGGAAGATACCCACACAATGCACCTCATCAGGTCTGATACAACTTTGAGCCTGCACCAACAGAGTCCAGTTCTACAATATACGCCAATTGTGATGCAGACCAATACATCAGGTTAGGTACACTAGTCTATGCTACATATAATTTTTGTAATAAAAATTCCAACGGTTGTTTTGTAGAAAATTACCAATTGTACTCAGTCTGTGGCCAAAATATATGCTGACGGTGGAGACGGTGGACAACCATGCAAACAAAATTGTGCACTTATTCGTACACTTATAAACTTATAAATATTTTTCAACAGGTTTTTGGGGAAAAAGTGCAATTGGGTGGCAACTGTGACCCAAATATACCCTGCTGTTGATGCACTAATACAGGGGTGGCCAACCTTACAGACACAAAGAGCCATAAAAAAAAGTATGACTACCAGGAGCCACAAGCTATAAATTTACACACTAGTCACTGTATTTTTCACCCTATAAGGTTTTCACCCACTAAGGTATTAGCGGAGAAAGTTTTTTTTCTTATTTTTCATTAGCAGAGAAGAAAAGAAAAAAATATTTTTCATCCGACCCCCAATGCTTATCTGACCTAAGATCCGCAATCCTCATCTGAACTCCAAATCAGACCCCCAAAATAAGACCCCCCGTGCTCAGATCAGACCCCCCCATGCTCAGATCAGAGCCCCCATGCTCAGATCTGACCCCCAATGCTCAAATCTGACCCCCCCATACATCGGATTAGACGCCCCTTGCTCAGACCAGACTCCTATGTTCAGATCAAACCCCCAATGCTCCGATCAGACCCCCATTGCTCAGATAAGATCCCCCATGCTCAGATAAGACCCCCCGATGCTCAGTACTATAATTTAAAGAAATAGACTACCTCTCCTGATCGGGCATCAGGCTCCTGATCAGGCCCATGCTACTCTGCAGGTCTGACATGGTCTCCACTGTAACCTGATGTGCACAGCGTCATGTCATAGTGCACGTCTCGACCTACTACACTGCGTGCAGAATTATTAGGCAAATGAGTATTTTGACCACATCATCCTCTTTATGCATGTTGTCTTACTCCAAGCTGTATAGGCTCGAAAGCCTACTACCAATTAAGCATATTAGGTGATGTGCATCTCTGTAATGAGAAGGGGTGTGGTCTAATGACATCAACACCCTATATTAGGTGTGCATAATTATTAGGCAACTTCCTTTCCTTTGGCAAAATGGGTCAAAAGGAGGACTTGACAGGCTCAGAAAAGTCAAAAATAGTGAGATATCTTGCAGAGGGATGCAGCACTCTTAAAATTGCAAAGCTTCTGAAGCGTGATCATCGAACAATCAAGCGTTTCATTCAAAATAGTCAACAGGGTCGCAAGAACCGTGTGGAAAAACCAAGGCGCAAAATAACTGCCCATGAACTGAGAAAAGTCAAGCGTGCAGCTGCCAAGATGCCACTTGCCACCATTTTGGGCATATTTCAGAGCTGCAACATCACTGGAGTGCCCAAAAGCACAAGGTGTGCAATACTCAGAGACATGGCCAAGGTAAGAAAGGCTGAAAGACAACCACCACTGAACAAGACACACAAGCTGAAACGTCAAGACTGGGCCAAGAAATATCTCAAGACTGATTTTTCTAAGGTTTTATGGACTGATGAAATGAGAGTGAGTCTTGATGGGCCAGATGGATGGGCCCGTGGCTGTATTGGTAAAGGGCAGAGAGCTCCAGTCCGACTCAGATGCCAACAAGGTGGAGGTGGAGTACTGGTTTGGGCTGGTATCATCAAAGATGAGCTTGTGGGGCCTTTTTGGGTTGAGGATGGAGCTCAACTCCCAGTCCTACTGCCAGTTTCTGGAAGACACCTTCTTCAAGCAGTGGTACAGGAAGAAGTCTGCATCCTTCAAGAAAAACATGATTTTCATGCAGGACAATGCTCCATCACACGCGTCCAAGTACTCCACAGCGTGGCTGGGAAGAAAGGGTATAAAAGAAGAAAATCTAATGACATGGCAAGGAGTTCACCTGATCTGAACAAGGAGTTCACCTGATCTGAACCCCATTGAGAACCTGTGGTCCATCATCAAATGTGAGATTTACAAGGAGGGAAAACAGTACACCTCTCTGAACAGTGTCTGGAAGGCTGTGGTTGCTGCTGCACACAATGTTGATGGTGAACAGATCAAAACACTGACAGAATCCATGGATGGCAGGCTTTTGAGTGTCCTTGCAAAGAAAGGTGGCTATATTGGTCACTGATTTGTTTTTGTTTTGTTTTTGAATGTCAGAAATGTATATTTGTGAATGTTGAGATGTTATATTGGTTTTACTGGTAAAAATAAATAATTGAAATGGGTATATATTTGTTTTTTGTTAAGTTGCCTAATAATTATGCACAGTAATAGTCACCTGCACACACAGATATCCCCCTAAAATAGCTAAAACTAAAAACAAACTAAAAACTACTTCCAAAAATATTCAGCTTTGATATTAATGAGTTTTTTGGGTTCATTGAGAACATGGTTGTTGTTCAATAAAAAAATTAATCCTCAAAAATACAACTTGCCTAATAATTCTGCACTCCCTGTATGTTCTGACACTGTGCGCATCAGTACGTAGTGGCGAGTGAGCTGGAGCTGCAGCTGCAGCTGATTAGGAAAGGAAATCTGAGTATGGGGTGGAGAGTGCGCTGGTCTGACTGCTTCCTAGCTCCACCGCTAGAGCCACATATGAAGAGGCAATGAGCCGCATGCGGCTCGAAAGCCAGGGGTTGGCTACCCCTGCACTAAAATATGCTTATTTGCACAATTATAAACTAGAGAAGCTTTGCAATGGGTTTAAAAACTGACTTTCTATTGGAATGCAATCTCCCTAGATAATAATATCTTTCTTGCCGCTGTAAGACCCTCAAATGGTTGTCTTGTGGATCTTATTGTTGTATCTGTGACAAACACCTCCTGCCAAAAGATGTCTCTGCTTGGGAGCTAACACTTTGAAAGATTGACCTGCCAATATCTTCACTCTTGATTGGCTATCAGGCTGACTGCAAGGCATTCTGGGCAAGTCTGTTGGTCAGAGCCCCACCTGGGTCATGTGATTCTCTATCTGCACCTTCCCTGCCCTGTTTCCCCCAGTAGTGTACTAAATTTGAAATGTAAAATTGGGGCTCAGTTTTGCATGATTTGTATGAATAGAGTTGCCAAAACTTCTGATTCATTTGGAAGTAGGATTTTTCAGATGAGTAAGTTTGATCTGTGAGTGTGTGCAACTGTGGGTGAATCATAAGTAATTTATGCCCCAAAAGGATCATGATACAGTACTTATTAATAAGTTGAATAAATGTGGTGGACCAGTGATGGTTCATAACCTTTATCCCCCCTGTCTCTAGAAACTATTATGTAACTGATTATAAGGATCAGTGTTTATTAATATACTTTGTGGACTAAATTCTAGTATTGATAAAAATGCAGCCACAGTAATATTAATATGTGCTATATGCTTTGGGGGTACACATACTAAGTTTTATCTACAGTCGTGGCCAAAAGTTTTGAGAATTACATAAATATTGGAAATTGGAAAAGTTGCTGCTTAAGTTTTTATAATAGCAATTTGCATATACTCCAGAATGTTATGAAGAGTGATCAGATGAATTGCATAGTCCTTCTTTGCCATGTAAATTAACTTAATCCCAAAAAAAACTTTCCACTGCATTTCATTGCTGTCATTAAAGGACCTGCTGAGATCATTTCAGTAATCGTCTTGTTAACTCTGGTGAGAATGTTGACGAGCACAAGGCTGGAGATCATTATGTCAGGCTGATTGGGTTAAAATGGCAGACTTGACATGTTAAAAGGAGGGTGATGCTTGAAATCATTGTTCTTCCATTGTTAACCATGGTGACCTGCAAAGAAACGCGTGCAGCCATCATTGCGTTGCATAAAAATGGCTTCACAGGCAAGGATATTGTGGCTACTAAGATTGCACCTCAATCAACAATTTATAGGATCATCAAGAACTTCAAGGAAAGAGGTTCAATTCTTGTTAAGAAGGCTTCAGGGCATCCAAGAAAGTCCAGCAAGCGCCAGGATCGTCTCCTAAAGAGGATTCAGCTGCGGGATCGGAGTGCCACCAGTGCAGAGCTTGCTCAGGAATGGCAGCAGGCAGGTGTGAGTGCATCTGCACGCACAGTGAGGCGAAGACTTTTGGAAGATAGCCTGGTGTCAAGAAGGCCAGCAAAGAAGCCACTTCTCTCCAAAAAAAATATCAGGGACAGATTGATCTTCTGCAGAAAGTATGGTGAATGGACTGCTGAGGACATGAATAAAGAATGGTACCAAAACACCCTCCAACAGCAACTTCTTCCAACAATCCAACAACAGTTTAGTGAAGAACAATGCATTTTCCAGTACGATGGAGCACCGTGCCATAAGGCAAAAGTGATAACTAAGTGGCTCGGGGACCAAAACGTTGACATTTTGGGTCCATGGCCTGGAAACTCCCCAGATCTTAATCCCATTGAGAACTTGTGGTCAATCCTCAAGAGGCGGGTGGACAAACAAAAACCCACTAATTCTGACAAACTCCAAGAAGTGATTATGAAAGAATGGGTTGCTATCAGTCAGGAATTGGCCCAGAAGTTGATTGAGAGCATGCCCAGTCGAATTGCAGAAGTCCTGAAAAAGAAGGGCCAACACTGCAAATACTGACTCTTTGCATAAATGTAAAAGCCTTTGAAACGTATGAAGTGCGTGTAATTATATTTCACTACATCACAGAAACAACTGAAACAAAGATCTAAAAGCAGTTTAGCAGCAAACTTTCTGAAAACTAATATTTGTGTCATTCTCAAAACTTTTGGCCACGACTGTACAAGTGAATAATCAAAGGTGGCACCATTGGTGTCATCTGGTACCAAATGGCACAGCTACTAGATGTAAGCTGCTATAATACATGAGATATCATATATACATATACTACTATCAGAAATGAATTAATGGTGTTATAAATCTAGCCATTTATAAGTAAGTGAAGCCACACATAGCAGCCTAAGTTAAGTTCAAGAATAGCTATGCTGTGGGTGGATACCTCACTCAAAATCGATTGTGGTTTTTCCAATGTCTATTTTTATACTCCTACAAAAACTATATCTGGCATGACCAAAAACAAGCACTGTAGCACTCAATTCAATTTATCAGTTCTGCTTTTTTTTTAAATGCCTTTTCTTACTGTATGCTTTGGTTTTAGGTTTAGGTTGCATTAAACTGCGTTAATACTATAGTCCAGTATATCTTATTAAATGGGTTGGCCCATCTCATGCATTGGTGATACATTCCTGGGATTACGATATCGCAAAGGTAGGACCCAAACCTATCTCTAGATCAGGGCCCCCATGGAGAAGTAGAGTGCACCACACATGCTCTCTATTAACTTCTATGGGAGTTCCGAAAACAGAGAAGCGAGTGCTGGATTGGCTATTTACGGGAACACCCATAGAAGTGAATGTAGAGCACACTGTCCAAGCATGGCCACCTTGCTCTTCATTTCTATGGAAGGTCCGGAAATAGCTGAGCCATCATTCGGCTATTTTCAACACTCCCAAAGAAGTGAATGGAGGGTGGCCGCGCTTGTGCAGTGCACCGTCATTCACCTAGGGGGCTCTGTTGTAGAGTTAAGTGTGGGTCCCAGAGTTGGGATCCGCACCTATATGATATTGCTGTCACTTCCTAGCAATATGCTGCCAATGTTTGAGATGGGAAAGCCCCTTTAAACTTTTTTGTCCTTAATGTGCACTTCTTATAAACTTTAATTCTCACCGGTTCAGTTGATAATTCCATTAATATAGCAAATTACTGAGGTACATCATCGGCATAGTGTAGATATATTATATCAGGATGTATTCATTAACTTTTGAAGTGAGCTTTGTAACCTGTACGATTGGCAGTTTGCCATCCTACAGCTCAAGTTCATATAATCTTATTATTGTCTTTCAGTGCAATTTCTGTTCTGCTATTTAATAGAAATTCAGAAAACAGGATGCCAATAATCTACAGGGTTTCTCAGTGAATCACATGATAAAGTGGCAATGTGGACAATATTTCTAGAGGCACTACCAATAATTGTATATTGGGTTTTCTATTATTTTTTTCTTAGTCTTGTCTTTTTGATTGCATTCCGGGACAATGGCAATCTTCTCTACAAGGTACATTTGAAAAAAAAAAAAACATGCTACTGACAAAGTTCCTAGCCAAAGTGTGTATTTTACCCAGTGATTTAGATCTTGATTGTGTCTTCTTGTAGAGTTTATCCTGAATGCTTTGCTTTTTCTTGGGCGCAGTCATGTATCCACAAAGCATGTGGTTAGTAAGTATGGATGTACAGATGTATCTGGTGATATCACCCACTAACATCTGCCCCTCTACTCCATTCTGAAGAAGGAAGAGAAGGCAGCCACAAGAGAATAGAGGAAAGGTGAATATGTATATATATATATATATATATATATATATATATATATATTAGCCTCGGCTAGTGCTTACTGTACCCCACTCAGGGACAAATTGACTGCCTTTAAGGAGAATGTACAGTTGCTTTAACCTGCGACTTTACAGTCATAGATAGAAGACTGGGTTGTACAATTTGGATAATGGGACTCATTTAGCAAAGTCTGGCATTTCCAAACTCTAGAGTAAAGCCTGTATTACACAGCCCGATGTGGCAGACAATTGTTGGGAGGGAAGCATTCCCTGCTGGCTATTACCTGCTCGCTAGTGGTAGAGGCCACTGCTATTACATGCAGCAATCTCCTCCGCAGCATGGGGAGGAGTGATCGCTATGCCATCGCTCGTCCCCATGCCGTATAGTGGTTTGCCAGTGGCAGATCATTATTAGACAACGCAATCTGTTGCCTGCAAACAATAATATTTTAACATGTCAAAAGATCTGGATTGCCCGACGATCGTTCATCGGGCAATTGGCCGCAGTATTACACTGCAAGATGATGGTTGACAAGCGTTTGTGCGTTTGTATCTGCCAAAAAATCAAGCAGTATAATACAGGGTTTAGATGCAAGTAATTTATTAAAAGACACATACCTAATAAATTTGTTGCATCTGTGTTGTCCATGTGCCATAAACTGAAACTTAAGTTTTCTGGAGTAAATTATTGTAAATGTGTAAGCGCAGCTGAGAAAGGCAAAATGTTGTGCAATGTTTGTGAAAAATGACATTTGCACGACATATTTGTGAGTTCTGTGACAAGAAAACTGGCATACAGCCTTTCTAAATGACCTCCATGGACTTTACATGATACAAAAAAATTTGAAAATTGCAAAGTTACATATCCTTCCCAGATGCATGCATTTAAAGGGGTTCTCCGTGTATTTTGGCTAATTGCCGTATGGCACTAACCTGTGGAGGGAAGATCTTTTACATAGCTCACCTGATGCCTCCATCTCTGGTGCTCTGGCATGCTGCATACTCCTCTGCCTGCGTACCTACCGAATGTGACAGCTTCTATTCCTGTTTGGCTGCATTGACTATAAAGCAGCTGAGCAGGAAAAGAAGAGGCCACATCCAGTCAGGACCCGAATGAAAGAGCCTGCAGAGCATCACTTGGGGGGTAGTGGTGGGGGTAATGGAGGGTAAGTGCTATGTAACGGAGCTTCCCTCCACAGGTTAGTACTATACGATAAATAAAATGCCCAGAGAACCCCTTTAATGGAATATTTCATAAAACTGCAATAAATGCTAAGCGCATTATTAAACATATGACAATAGCCTTTATGGTCTTTCATTTGATTTATCTAATATACATGTTTGCAGATTGGACATAAAACTTTGTTGAAGTGACCCCCATAAAATATATTTTTGGTACAATTTAGGGTAGTTGCAATTTCACCGTATCTGCAGAGTTACACTGCACTGAGTTTGCTAGAGCATAGACCCTCTAGAAGAGAGTAACTTTCATTCTGGCAGACTTGGCCCTGTCATATATTACATGGTCACCTCTTTATTTGAATGTGTACCTTGTCAAACTACAAATGTGTGACTATCTGTGTTTGCACACAGCTATATCACCTAAACACTGGAGATTTCAGGAGCCAGGCTGTCTTTTTACAGAGGCTGGTATGTCTTGATGATACAATCCTTTAAAATGTATTAATTCACTATTTAATAAAAAGTAACCTGTCACCATGAAAATTAAAAAAAAAAGCTCCAGAAGGCATGTTATAGATCAGGAGGAACCAAGCAAATTTATATATACTGTATTTTTCAGACGATAAGGCAAACTTTTTTCTCACAAAAGTGAGGGGAAAATGGCAGTGCATCTTGTAGTCCAAATGCTAATGACCGGGCGCCACTCTGCACTGTATCCTGACTGCGTACAGCGTCAGGACGAAGTGTGCGTAGGCCAGAAGAAGAGCAGGGAGCGGTGAGTCCTGGATCTTGAAAGTGGCAGTAAAGTCTGGAGCAAGCAAGAGAAGTTTATTTATATTTTAATATCTCATCTGAATTCTGATAGTGGTCTGATCTGAGGCTGATGGTGGTCTGATCTGAGGCTAATGGTGGTCTGATCTGAGGCTGATGGGGGTCTGATCTGAGGCTAATGGTGGTCTGATCTGAGGCTGATGGGGGTCTGATCTGAGGCTGATGGGGGTTTGATCTGAGTCTGATTATGGTCTGATCTGAGGCTGATGGGGTTTGATATGAGGCTGATGGAGGCAGGGAGGTCTGATGGGGGTTTGATCTGAGGATGATAGAGGTTGGGGGTGGTCTGATTGTGTAACATCGTCCTCTGTGCGATGCTATGCCCCTACTTACCGCCGCGGTTCCGGGCACCGTGCTCATCTGTGATCGTGGTCTGTGCTTCCCTGTCTCTGCTGCAACTTTGGGTTCTGCCTGTGTGGTTAGTATTACCTTTGAAGATTCTGCTCCACAACTTCCATTCAACCTGAACACTGATTGAACTCGGCTTCGGTTGTGAAAGTACGCATCTCTCCCTGGGCGGGGCTGAGTTGTGTCAGGTGATCTAGTTACCTATCCTGGCTCTCCTGCAGGTACTTTAGTAGCTCAGCCCTCTAGCCAGAGGCCTGAGTGTCAAGGTCCTAATCTTGTGCTAAAGAGCTTGCTTACCACTCGTGTTCCTGACTTTATGCTTCATTCCTGGACTTCGTTTATCTCCTATCCCAGCCTGCTTGCATCGCCTCTCCTGTTGCCAATCCGGATTGTCTGACCTGGCTCCTGTGCCACCTGCTTTGACCCTTTGCTTGTCCTGACTACGTCTCTGCATCATCCCCTAGTTCCTGTCTTGTTGCTCCTGGTCACGACCCTGCCTGGTTTACTATGTCTGTACTGTCAGTACCTTTGCAGGTACCTCCTGGTCTGCCTGGACCAGCTGTCACTGACTGGTTTACGCTCCGGAGTAGCCCATGGCAACTACCGACGTCAAGCCTATCCTCACCATCTGAGGCTATAGTGAAATCCGGGTAGTTGCTTAGTCATGCCCCTCTGGAGTATTGCTAGTCAGTAACACAGTGGGTTCACATCTGCTGTTCCGTGATAGATCTGAGGTGAGATGAAAAATATTTATTTTATTATTTTTCTCTTCTAAATCCTATGTGTGTCATAGTCCCGTGCGTCTTACAGTCTGAAAAATATGATAGTTTTATGGTAAAAGATTCAGTGTAAAATGTATTTTATTCATTCATATTCCTGCTCATTCCGGGATTTGAAGGCGGTCCTATCAGTATGTATACATGTCATAGAGAGAAGGCTGTCAATCACTGATAGGACCAACTCCTTGACTTCAAAGCCCAGAATGAGAAGAAATTTAAATGAATAAAATGCAGGTTACACTGAATCTTTTCTCACAGAACTATACAGTATATTAGTCTGCTCAGCTACTCCTGTTCAATTACATGGTGCCTGCAGCTCAGACACTATGCTAAGCATGACAGGTTCCCATTAAAGGGATTTTTGGGTTGTTTAATATTGATGACCTATCATGAGGATTAGGGATGAGCGAATCGACTTCGGATTAAACATCCGAAGTGGATTTGCATAAAACTTTGTTCCAATACTGTACGTAGCAGGAGCTCCGTACAGTATTAGAATGTATTGGCTCCGATGAGCCGAAGTTATTGCTTCGCGAAGTCTCACGATACTTTGGGTAATAACTTCATAAATTAATTTGTACTGTAAAAAAACATTTCCTGAACTCGGGTTCGGTTCCAAGGTACCACTTGGAAGTTCGGGTTCAGGAAATGTTTTTTTACAGTACAAAATAATTAATGAATTATTTCCCGAAGTCTCACAAAACTTTGCGAAGCAATAACTTCGGCTCATTGGAGACAATACATTCTAATACCGTATGGTGCTCCGTACAGTATTGCAACAAAGTTTTATGCGAATCAACTTCCGATGTTTCATCCGAAGTCGATTCGCTCATCCCTAATGAGGATAGGTTATCATTATCAAATTGGCGGAGTTTGACACCAGGCACCCCCACTGATCATCTGTTTGAGGAGCCCGTGATGCTCACTTGAATAGGACTAAACTGCACGTAGGCCATGTGACTGATGAACATAAATTTACTGGCCTTGTAAGAGGCTGCACTGCTCACTGGAGCAATGCAGCCTCTTCAAACAGCTGATCGGCGAGGGTGCCAGGAGTTAAACCTCTGCTGATCTGATATTGATGACATGTCCTGATGATATGTAGAAAATTGTAACAGGTTCTTGCCACATTCGCTCTACTTTGTATACCGACAGCTTGCATTGTTTGGAAACTGTTGACCAGCGACACTGATATGCAAATGAAATAGAACTCCTGTGCTTCCCTAAGATCACTTCATCCTTTATTTCATCTTACTAACAGAAGTACATAGTATAGTATTTTAAAACGCGTAAGCTAAATAAACTACTTTGTACTGCTTTCATGAAGATGAAATGAATGACGAAGTGAATGAAAGTGCTGGAATTCTGTTTTGTTTGCATATTATGAGGATTAGCCCTCAATATCAAAATCCCAGATAACCCCTTTAATGCACATAATGCTATAAAAATTTTATATTTTAAATATATTCTGTTTTATTATATTTGTTGTTCTAAACTTTAAGAACTCTCCAGCACAAGAATTCGGAGTATATTAAGACTTTCAAGCAGATGTGATACAAAAAGCCTTTTAATTTCCTTTCCTAAACCAAAAGAATAATGACACTGCAAGATCATGTGGTGAAATGAGCAATAATTTGATAAACATGGTCTTTCCATTAGATTAGATCAATTAATCTGATTCTAATTTGGCTAACATTACCATATCAGAATCCCTAGAGTCTTGTGAATAATCTCTAAACACATTGACACTCTCAGCAGACAAACATTATCCCTATTCACACTGTTTGTCCATATGGTCTTATCCCATGGTGATGGAGAGCACCCTGCTGTTTCAATCAAATAAATGTCAATTATCTGAGATTAATTTTTAGCACAAGACTATGTGATTCTGATCCAACCAGCTAAATATCATCAAAAGGAGTATTCCTAAAAACCACTCCGCTTTTTTTCTTAATCATATTGTTTTTCTCCAGGCTTGTAATAGAGTTATGGAGTTTCTGCATTTTGAGTAAATATTGTAAATTACAAATTACTGCACACTTTCTAGGGCCTGTATTTGGTATATATGATCTACTAAACTAATCAAACAACTTAACATAGGCTAACTGCTCCTACTGATAGCTCTTGCAGTCAAAACAGCTTGCAAGAAATCTAATAGTAGCGCACTACTAAAATGCTCTGCTGCTCTTTTATAACCTGGCTTTTTTATAGCCTGGTATAGCCTCATAAAATGGGTTCTCTACTATGGACAATGCTTACTGTTCAGAAAGCTCCCTTGACAATAAGCAGATAACAAAGTAGAGACCTCTATTAGGAAACAGTGAAGCAAGTGTTCACTATTCCTGTAGCACCACCACCATAGGGCAAATTAAGTATTGCACATTGGCCATTCAAATAATGGGATGTCTGTATAATGTACAGTTGTGGCCAAAAGGTTTGAGACTGACACATATTTCAGTTTTCACAAAATTTGCTGTTTCAATGTTTTAAGATCTTTTTGTCACATGTATGGTTACACATTTACAATTATTTATACTGTATGTATATTTACAGTATTTTATCCTTTTTTTTTTTTACTTTCTCAAGTTTATACAAACAATCCATATTTACAATATTTACAGTGTATACCTTCTTTTTCAAGACTTCTGAAATTTGCCCTGGCATGCCGGATATCAGCTTCTGGGCCATACTGATTGATGGCAACACATTCTTGCCAAATGCTTATCATAATTTCTATGTTATACACAATTTTTGTGTTTTTGATTCTCCATTTGATTTTTGAGGATTGACCACAGGTTCTCAATGGGATTGAACCCTTGGCAGTTTCCCGGCATATTCTATTAGTGCCGGCAATGTGCGGTCCGCAAAATGCGGAACGCACATTGCCGCTTTCCGGGTTTTGCGGATCCGCGGCTCCGTGTATCCGCAAAACACATTGCGGACGTGTGAATGGAGCCTTAATGTGAGGTAAATTAGTTTCCAATGTAGTATTAATAACTAAACAATTGCATAATAAACATATTGCATTGTCTACTTACCACCAGGACAATAAGATGATCCGGTCTCTGGCTGCAGTCTGGCTCTTGGTCTGGCTCTGGGGACTCCCTTGTCACTCTTGGTCTGGCTCTGGGGACTCCCTTGTCGCTCTTGGTCTGGCTCTGGGGACTCCCTTGTCACTCTCTTCTCCCCCTCCCTCCCTTGTTACTCTCTTCTCCCCCCCTCCAACCCTTGTCACTCTCATCTCCCCCCTCCCTCCCTTGTCACTCTCTTCTCCCCCCCTCCCTAGTCACTCTCTTCTCCTCCCTCCTTCCCTTGTCACTCTCAGTTACTCCCCCCCTCCCTTGTCACTCTCATTTACTCCACCCCTCCCTTGTCACTCTCATTTACTCCCCCCCTTGTCACTCTCATTTACTCCCCCCCTTGTCACTCTCATTCCCCCCCACCTCTAGTGTAGCGTGGCCGAGCTCTGTTCGGTCCGCGGTACAGGAGCATTTGTTTCCTGTACCTAGCCGGACTGACACTAAGTGAGCATTTCCTGTCAGTCCAGCCGGGTACAGGAAACAAAAGCTCCTGTACCGTGGACCGAACAGAGCTCGGCCACGCTACATTAGAGGCGCTTCCCTCCTTTGACTGTGAGTGCACGATCATAGACGCACCAGCCCGGGCAGTGCGGCAGCTGCCCGGTGCGGGTGAGGGCCCGCCGCTGTACGTAAAAAAAAAACTTGTGGCAACGATTTTTTTTTAAACCGCATGGGGCCGGCGCCCCCTGCTAAATTGAGCCCTAGGCGGCTGCCTAGGTCACCTTACAGCTGGCGCCGGCCCTGCCCTCTATGAATGTGTATACAGAGGTAACTGTCAATCACTGATAGGCCCGCCTACTTGAATTCAAAGACCAAAATGAGCGGAAATATAAATGAATAAAATGCAGGTTACAATGAGTCTGTTTAGAATCCTTGTATGTGGGTTAAAGGGTGAAAGCCAGGGGACCCAGGGCCGGCACCACCTGTAAGGCGACCTAGGGCGCAATTTAGCAGGGTGCGGTTTAAAAAAACAAAGCGTTGCCACAAGTTTTTTTTTTAAGTACGGCGGTGGGCCCTCCCCCGCACCAGGCGGCTACCGCACTGCCCGGCCTGGTGCGTCTATGATTGTGCACCGCCCGAGTGCAGCCTGAGGAGAGGGACTCACAGTCACAGGAGGGGGGAATGAGAGTGACAAGGGCCACGCTACACTAGAGGTGGGGGCGAATGAGAGTGACAAGGGGGGGAGTAAATGAGAGTGACAAGGGAGGGGGGGAGTAAATAAGAGTGACAAGGGAGGGGGGATTAAATGAGAGTGACAAGGGAGGGGGGAGTAAAAGAGAGTGACAAGGGAGGGGGGGAGTAAATGAGAGTGACAAGGGCGTGGGGGGAGTAAATGAGAGTGACAAGGGAGGGGGGAGAGTAAATGAGAGTGACAAGGGAGTGGGGGGGAAGTAAATGAGAGTGACAAGGGAGGGGGGAGAGTAAATGAGAGTGACAAGGGAGGGGAAGTAAATGAGAGTGACAAGGGGGGGGAGAAGAGAGTGACAAGGGATGGAGGGGGGAGAAGAGAGTGACAAGGGAGGGGGGAGAAGAGAGTGACAAGGGAGGGGGGGAGAAGAGAGTGACGACAAGGGAGGGAGGGGGGAGAAGAGAGTGACAAGGTAGGGAGGGGGGGGGAGAAGAGAGTGACAAGGGAGGGAGGGGGGAGAAGAGAGTGACAAGGGAGTCCCCAGAGCCAGACCAAGAGCGACAAGGGAGTTCCCAGAGCCAGACCAAGAGCGACAAGGGAGTCCCCAGAGCCAGACCAAGAGCCAGACTGCAGCCAGAGACCAGATCATCTTATTGTCCTGGTGGTAAGTAGACAATGCAATATGTTTATTATGTAATTGTTTAGTTATTAATACTACATTTGAAACTAATTTACCTCACATTATGGCTCCATTCACACGTCCGCAACGTGTTTTGCGGATACACGGAGCCGCGGATCCGCAAAACACAGAAAGCGTCAATGTGCGTTCCGCATTTTGCGGACCGCACATTGCCGGCACTAATAGAATATGCCTGTTCTTGTCCGCAATTGCGGACAAGAATAGGACATGTTCTATTTTTTGGCGGAACGGAAGTGCGGACCCGGAAGTGCGGACCCGGAAGTGCGGATCTGCAATTCCGTGTCCGGGCAGCACATCGTGCTGCCTCATAGGAATGAATGGGTCCGCAATTCTGTTCCGCAAAATGCAGAACGAAATTGCGGACGTGTGAATGGAGCCTAAAAGGACACTATAGTCCCAGAACACTACAGTTTAATGTAGTGGTACTGGTGTCTATAGCCTGTTCCTGCAGAGAAAAGACACTGTGCAGTACTGGTGGTAAAGGAGCACTATAGTGCCAGGAAAACAAACTCATTTTCCTGGCGCTATATAGTTGTTAGGAGTGGGGCACCCTCGTGTCCCCCTCCCACCGGGCTGAAGGGGTTAAAACCCCTTCAGCCACTTACCTTTCTCAAGCGCCGGCACTGGGAACTCTTCTCCCCTATCCTCCTCTCAGCTGCGAATGCGCATGCGCACGCATTCAAAACTATGTTCCGCGTCTTCCCACTGTAATTTTCACTGTGAGAATCGCGGAAGCACCTCTAGCGGCTGTCAGGGAGACAGCTACAAGAAGCTTGATTAACCCTAAGGGAAACATAGCAGTTCTTTTAATTTAAATGCTGAGAAAGGGGTGGAACATATGTGATGTCATGATATGGGCAGATCATCTGATGGGGGGGAATTTTTATCTTGCCTAGGGCGGCAAAAATCTTTGCACCGGCCCTGAGGGGACCACTAGGATAATACTCTTAGGAATAGGCCAAAGCCAAACAGATTAGTTGGTACAGTGGTTTCACAACTGTCTGTAACAAAAACAAACTGGCTGGGAGGGCAAAACACTTAATTTTAAAAAGGACAAATTTCTGGGGTTGAGGACAGCACTTCAAAGCAGAGACTGACAGCAGCTATTGTCACAGAATAGAACTGATGTTAATTGGAAGAGTTTTAAATATAATATGGGTAATTATATGGCAAAATTTATTCATATAGGTAGAGATGAGTGAAGTTTTGAAAAATTTGATTCGACAGCTTTGCCAAATGAAGATTTGAGAAAAAAACAGCACCACCGTATTCCAAACTGGTCACTTTATTTGTAGAAAAAAGTAAACACTCAAGCAGTAAAAAATATCACCTTCTTGACGAGTTTCGACACCCAGGCCCTTCGATTCATCATTTCAGGAGTCTCTGCATACCGTGACACACCGTCAGCTTTTCATAAATCGTGGTTCCCTGATAGAGCCGGTAGGCGGGTATAGGTAGGGGGGTAGAGGGTATATCCCTGAATTGAGTTTTGTTTAACAAACTTGATTCGTTACAAATTAATTTGTCACAAATCCCTATAAATCAGGTACATCCAGGTCACTCTGCCAGAGTGGCCATGCTGCGGTGAAGAACTACGGTGCCAATTAACCTGCAGCTGTCTTTCATTTGATGATGAAGACTGCACTGTATAGTCTGTCTTCATTGTTAATGGCTGCGCTGCACTTTTAATGCACCTTTAAACAGGAGCTATACTCAGTTCTCCATCCCCAGTGCTCTCCTGCCTCATCAAGAACATCCAGCTCCTCCTCTCTCTGCATCTTGCTGACTTTTCTAGGACATGGAGACTTTTAAGGATGATTTGGAAAAGTAAGCAAGCAAAAGATGAGGATGGTCATCATTAAGACCTGCTCCCCCCTAAGGGGTGCAGACTGGATAGTATTGGTTGGCACGCTGGCACTGGAATAATAAAGGCTTCCATCTTATTGGTATTGAGTGACATATCTTAGTTTACGGCTGATGTAGGAATAAGCAAATATAGGAATAAAAATAAAAATAAAAAGGGGCTCATACCCAGACGTAATGAATATTGAGGGTTCACCACCTTACTGTGTCACCCAGTCCCAGTAGGAAGTAATGGATAGAAAGTAGAAAAAACAAGGTGTGCACTTGCAAGTTTTGCATACAGGATCAATTATTTATTAATAAAAAATATATATATATATATATTTAAACATATATATTGTAGAGGGGGGATATTAATCACCAATATTTATGCAAATATCGATAATTAATATTCATAAATAGGAGGAGCCGTCTATAGATGACTCTGCCTATTTATACCTTTAAATAACAATAATACAATACTTTGCCTTTACCTTATGCTAATCACTAAACTAGCTGCATGCGCCTTACTGAACTATCGCCAATAACCACACGTTACACAGATAGTTAGGTAAAACAGGATATTTATTAATATCTAGTACACTACGCATGCAATAGACTAACAATACAGCACTAAATATACAGTACTAAACTACACTACACGGTTCCCAAATTCCACCCACAAACTAACTATACAATACACTCACACAAATATTAGCAGCCCACCCACCTGGTTCTACTTACTGTCCCTATGGGGTACGACGAGGGTTAACGGTGGCACTGCAGGGGTGAATGCAGGCCACAGACACAAATACAGTAATGCAAGGGTTAATACCCTGCAAGTGATCGGGGTACAAAGAGGGGGTGTGTATGGGCAGATTGGGAGTAGGCAGTGGATGGGGATAAGGTACAGTGGGTGACAGCAATACAAGGGTTAATACCCTGCAAGTGCGTGTTAGGATCAGAGAGAGGGATGGTGGTGAGGGTACAAGGGGTAGTAGTTGGTAGGACATGGTAGGTAAGGGTTAATCAGGGGGAAATCGTTGGTGGGATAGTGGTAGTGGATCAGGGATTTAAGGGTTAATATCATTGGTGGGATAGTGGTAGGGGATCAGGGAAATCGTTGGTGGGATAAGGGTTAATAAAGCGGGAATATCGTTGGTGGGATAGTGGTGGAAGGGTTAATAAGGGGGTGATACTTATGGTTGCTCGTTCATCTAGGGAGATCCTCTTCTGGGGGGGGGCGGCTCGGGCAGCGGCCGCCGGATATTTATGCCACCATCGGAGACACGTGGGCCGGCGCAGTGAGATGATGTCACTGCGCCAGCCCGCGCGTCTCCTGAACGAGCGCATCGGGGCCGCGCCATATGCTAACAGGCGTGAGAAGCCTTTGATCTCCCGCCTGTAGCATTTAGCATTCCGGACAGCGTGATGGTAATCGCGCTCCTGGAATGCGCATAATAGAAGGAGGCTTCTCCCTTCCTTCTATCATGCATAATTATCTCCAGCAGCGCTGGAGATAATTACAACAAAGGACTCAGATTCTGTTGAATCTGAGTTCTTTGTAGTCCTCAGGATGACCGGACCTTAGTCTGGTCATTCTGATGCAATCAACCAGATTGCATCAGTGTGAATGCTTGGGGCACATTCACATCGATGCACCTGGTTTCAGGTATAGGGGGGAAAATTATACATACTATAAGGAGGCACAGATGATGTTATATATATATATATATACACTCACCTAAAGGATTATTAGGAACACCATACTAATACGGTGTTGGACCCCCTTTTGCCTTCAGAACTGCCTTAATTCTACGTGGCATTGATTCAACAAGGTTCTGATAGCATTCTTTAGAAATGTTGGCCCATATTGATAGGATAGCATCTTGCAGTTGATGGAGATTTGAGGGATGCACATCCAGGGCACGAAGCTCCCGTTCCACCACATCCCAAAGATGCTCTATTGGGTTGAGATCTTGTGACTGTGGGGGCCATTTTAGTATAGTGAGCTCATTGTCATGTTCAAGAAACCAATTTGAAATGATTCTAGCTTTGTGACATGGTGCATTATCCTGCTGGAAATAGCCATCAGAGGATGGATACATGTTCTCATTCTGTTTATGCCAAATTCGGACTCTACCATTTGAATGTCTCAACAGAAATCGAGACTCATCAGACCAGGCAACATTTTTCCAGTCTTCAACAGTCCAATTTTGGTGAGCTCGTGCAAATTATAGCCTCTTTTTCCTATTTGTAGTGGAGATGAGTGGTACCCGGTGGGGTCTTCTGCTGTTGTAGCCCATCCGCCTCAAGGTTGTGCGTGTTGTGGCTTCACAAATGCTTTGTTGCATACCTCAGTTGTAACGAGTGGTTATTTTTAGTCAACGTTGCTCTTCTATCAGCTTGAATCAATCGGCCCATTCTCCTCTGACCTCTAGCATCCACAAGGCATTTTCACCCACAGGACTGCCGCATACTGGATGTTTTTCCCTTTTCACACCATTCTTTGTAAACCCTAGAAATGGTTGTGCGTGAAAATCCCAGTAACTGAGCAGATTGTGAAATACTCAGACCGGCCCGTCTGGCACCAACAACCATGCCACGCTCAAAATTGCTTAAATCACCTTTCTTTCCCATTCTGACATTCAGTTTGGAGTTCAGGAGATTGTCTTGACCAGGACCACACCCCTAAATGCATTGAAGCAACTGCCATGTGATTGGTTGACTAGATAATTGCATTAATGAGAAATAGAACAGGTGTTCCTAATAATTCTTTAGGTGAGTGTATATTATCATAGAAGGGGGCACAGCTATATATTCTAAGGGGGCACAGCTATATGTTCTAAAGGGGGCACAGCTATATATTCAAAAGGGGCACAGCTATATATACTAAGGGGAGCAAGGGACCTATAAAGGAGGCACATATTTCCCACAGGGCCACCATGAGCCCCTGTGGGCCACCATGGGCAGACGTGCGCAGATGCTGGGCACATCTGCGCACATCATCCCATGATATTGTGGTCAATGTATGCATATATACCATACATGCATGCACGTGTTTGCATGCACGCATGGATATATATGCATACGTCTCAACCCTTCCTCAACACATATATATATATTGTAGGGGGTTAGCTCTTCTCCGGGGGTCATTCACACAAATATCTTTGCCAGACACCAAGTTTAAGGTCCAAACTTCGCTTTTATTTGGCACCTTAGCAAAACAAACATAATACAAAACAAATACCTGCCCGGCTGGGCTCTAACTAAACATAGTGCAGAATCCATGACTCACCTATAGAGTGCTGTTCAGACATGGTTATAACATGCAGCTTTCTCAGCTAGCCCAGCAGCCTCCAGGCTGTAGCAAATGCAAGTCCCTTTGGGGGATTGTGGTCCAGCAGTCCTCCCGACTCTGACCTTGTGGCCCTTGTACCGCAGGCGTCACTGCGTCCCCCAAATTCCAGGATGTCACTTAGCCTCGTGGTCCCTCAGCCTAGCCCAGCTGAGACCACACAGACAGAGCCTCCAGGCCTCTGTCTACAGTTAACACACTCCCCCCTTTCTGACACTCTGGGAGGTGCCTTATGCCAGCCTGATTTCCTCCAGCTTGTCTCACCTGTGGTGGAACAGGGGTCTGGACCGCACTATCCACCCCTTTCTTGCCTCCAACCTGCGTGAGACCTGTCACTGTCTCACAATATATATATATATATACTGTACATTCCCCCAAAATAAAAATAAAAGATCATACAAATACATAATTCATTCTCAATTGCAGTATATGAATGAATAATTGCTACCGTATTTTTCGCCATATAAGACGCACCCCCCCCCCAAAAAGTGTGGGAAAAATAGCAGTGCGTCTTATGGGGCGAATGCTGCATTTTGCCGAATATTCAATGATATGCCGCACCGCAATGCCGCGCGGCAGGTGTATCAGCTGAGAGGGAGGAGGGCCTGGGGGCCAGCATCTGCTTTTATAATGACACCGGGGCCCTTGCAGTGACTGTATTCTACTACACGGGCCCCGCTCACTGTATATAATCGTATCTGTAATTGTTATGTATATAATCGGGTAATCACCGCCTGTATACTTACAAGCGCTCGTTAGCAGAGAGGAGGGAGGAGGCAGGCCGGGAGGATGGGTGCTGGCAGCGTGAGTCACTGCGTCACGCGCCTGCGCCGCCCACTTTATGAATGAGGCGGCGCAGGCGCATGACGTAGTGACTCACGCTACCAGCGCCCGTCCTCCCGCCTCTCTGCTACCGAGCGCTTGTAAGTATACAGGTGCTGATTACCCGATTATATGCATAACAATTAACAATTACAGATACGATTATATACAGTGAGTGGGGCCCATGTAGTAGAATACAGTCACTGCACGGGCCCCGCTGTCATTATAAAAGCAGATGCGACCCCCACCCCCTGTATTGGGGGTCATTCACACTAGAGGGACACTGTTATGGAGGGGATCTGTGGATGACACATAGCATAAGATGCTATATATGTGTCATCCACAGAACCCCCCATAACAGTGTCATCCACAGATCCCCATAACAGTGCCATCCAGAGACCCCAATAAGTGTCACCCACAGATCCCCCATAACAGTGTCACCCACAGATCCCCATAACAATGTCACCCACAGATCCCCCATAACAGTGTCACCCACAGATCCCCCATAACAGTGTCACCCACAGATCCCCCATAACAGTGCGCCATCCACAGACCCCATAACAGTGCGTCATCCACAGATCCCCCATAATAGTGTCAACCACAGACCACCATTAGTTCAAAACCCACCAAAAGCACACCTTTTGGTTTAAAATATTTTTTTTCTTATTTTCCTCCTTAAAAACCTAGGTGCGTCTTATTGGCCGGTGCGTCTTATAGGGTGAAAAATATGGTAATTTCTATACATAATTGTATGAATAAAATGATTGTAGGAAAAAATAAATAAAATGATTGTATAAATGAATGAGTGCCTATATTATCGATGATAAGCACTCATTTCCCACAAAAATGTAGAGCATTAGCATATAATACCCCTCCATAGCTCACAATATTTGATATATATTCATGACAGTGATTGCATATCATATAAATGGCCAATATAGTTATGAGGAGCCTATATATAATCCATAGTCTTCATTTAAGGATTCTAGTATTCAAGATAATCACTCCACAATATTCAGTAGAAGCGCTGATCAGTTGAAATAAACAAGCCAGGCGCATATGTCTTGCCTGGTTTATAATAGTACAATATTCAGTAGGAAGCGAGAGGCAAGTTCATTACTACCAGCACACTAGATGTTAATGTCCTGCTTCAGTCAACGTGAAGTCATATCGCCAACATTGTTAATTCATATCGCCAGCATTGTTTGCAATGTCAGTTCGCTGGGACCCGCGTCTATATCAAGAACGGAGCCCCGCAAGATGGTGGCTGGAGGACTCCGATCCGGCCACCACCAAGCCGGCTCCCCGTTGAAGTGAATGGGAGTGTACCGCGCATGTGCAGCCCCTGGTCCCATTCATTTCTATGGGGCCGACGGAAATAGCCGAACCAGCGCTCAGTTATTTTCGTCCACACCTATCCCACACCTATATAACAATGAGGGCATAGCGCACACCTATAAGACAATGGGGGCATATCCTAGCGATATGCCTCCATTGTCCATGATGAGACAACCTCTTTAAACTCCACCTAGCTTACAGCTACTGTGAAAATAGCAATAAACAACAAAAAGAGCATTTAAAAATACAAATCTGAGCTGTGACCTGTAGCCTTTGAAATTTACAAAGGGCTTAATAAAATCTGTAAAAAAAAGAGATAAAATCAGCAAAAATACAAAATGAACAGAAGGTGGCCAAAGAGAGCAAAACAACCCGTAGAGCTTTAACCCGTAGATGACCAGCGCTGTACATGTACGGGATGCTCTTTACTGCCAAGCCCCTTCTGTATACGCCAACATTGGTGAATACACCTATGCCGGAACATTAACCCCTTCTATTCCCCGGCCAGCCTTGACCGCGGAATGTACAGGGTTTATGAAAGCAGGGGGCTCCCTTCCTGTCCCCAATGTCCCCAATGATGCTTGCCTTCTATGGAAGCGTGTGAGACCTGTGTATTGTAATGCATTGTAGAGGAGATCAGACCCCCAAAAGTTGAAGTCCCACTGTGGGACAAAATTAAAAAGTAAAAAAATGTAAAAAGAAAAGTTCCAAGAAAAAAAGGGTGCCCTTTTCCCATAATTTAGTAATATAAAATTGTAAAACAATAGGAAAAAAAAGAGACATACCTGTATAGGTATCACCGCATCCATATTGACCGTCTCTTTAAAAATATGATCACATGATCCACCCCATCAGGTGCACGCCATAAAAAAAAAACTAAACAAAAATGGTGCCAAAACAGCCATTTTGTAATATTAAGCTATCAAAAAGTCGTACGTACCCCAAAATGGTACCAATCAAACCGTCATCTCATCCTGCAAGAAATGAGCCCTCACATAAAACAATCGCCCGAAAAGTAAAACAAATATGGCTCACAAATATGACAAGACAAAAACAAGATTTTATTATTTTCAAAAATGCTTTTCCGGTGGAAAACTTAGCCAAAATAAAAATATAGACATGCTAGGTATCACTGCATCAGTACCAACCTACTCTATAAAAATATCACATGATCTACCCCATCAGGTGAAAGCTCTAAAAATAAATAAATAAAAACAGGTGCCAAAACAGTTGTGCACCAAGGAGGAGGAAGGAGAGCAGGCTGGACCCGACTAGCAGCAGCAGCATGAGGCGCCAGCCCCACCTGATGTGGACGAAGAGGTGGAGGTGGAAGAGGCTGGACCCTCCCAGCAGCCAAATCCCCCACCCCTCCCGGTCCTGATGACGATGAAGAGGAGGAGGATGTCACCAGCCCCTGAAAGGAGAAAATAATAAAATAATAAAATGTAATTAGGTTCCTCAATCAGTCCTGTACAATGTTAACTGCACAAGACCTTTTAACAAGGTAAGCCCGCATGCGGTCTCCACCTAGTTTCCAGTTTAAGAGAATTCTAATACTTGATAGTTGATAAAGTCCAAGGGCGAAAAAGTGGTCCATGCTGGTTGTCCTCAGCAATATCAGGACAGACAGCAGCAGCATACACATAGCTGGGCTTAACTCAGCAGGAACAGAACAGACAGCAGCAGGGAAATAGTAACGTTGTAGTATAAGGCATACACATAGCTGGGCCTAACTTTGCAGGAATAGAACAGACAGCAGCAGGGAAACGGTAAAGCTGTAGTATAAGGCATACACATAGCTTGGCCTAACTCAGCAATATCAGGACAGACAGCAGCAGCTGGTAAATGGTAACGCTGTAGTATAAGGCATACACATAGCTGGGTCTAACTCAGCAATATCAGGACAGACAGCAGAAGCTGGTAAATGGTAACGCTGTAGTATGGCATACACATAGCTGGGCCTAACTCAGCAATATCATGACAGACAGCAGCAGGGAAATAGTACTACTGTAGTATAAGGCATATACATAGCTTGGCCTCACTCTGCAGGAACAGAACAGATAACAGCCGGTAAAATGGTTATGCTGTAGTATAAGGCATACACATAGCTAGGCCTAACTCAGCAATATCAGAACAGACAGCAGCAGCTGGGAAATGGTAATGCTGTAGTATAAGTCATACACATAGCTGGGCCTAACTCAGCAGGAACAGAAAAGACAGCAGCAGGGAAATGGTAATGCTGTAGTATAAGGCTGACACATAACTCATCAAGATCAGGACAGACAGCAGCAGCAGGTAAAGGTAACGGTGGAGTATAAGGCCTACACATAATTCAGCATGATCAGGATAGACAGTAGCAGCAGGTACATGGTAATGGTCGAGTCTAAGGCCTACACATAGCTTGGCCTAACTCAGCAGGAACAAACAGCAGCAGGTTCTTTGTTTGCAGCAGGGATGTGTTTCCAGGAATGGGCCCCCACCAGACTGGGGCAACACCAAAAATAAACTTAGACACCTCTGACAGCAGCAGGTTCTTTGTTTGCAGCAGGAATGTGTTCCCCGGAATTGGCCCCCAACGGACCGGGGCAACACCAAAAATAAACTTAGACACCTCTGACAGTAGCAGGTTATTTGTCTAGAGCAGGAATGAGCTCCCATGCATACAAATACAATATTTTCCTTTGACAAAATTGCTTTTCAAATGTATTTTAAGTTTGTAAAGCCCACAATAAATTAGTACAACATTAGCTCCACACTCTGCCTACACCGGTCTGCTCAAAATTTTCATATCGGGCACATCGAGTCAGGAGAAGAACACTGAAGTAATGTAGGCCATGTGCTGATTCCTCCAACCAGAGGGCAGCAGGACTGGCGTGGTTTAACAGCGGCTCTCTCATCCTCCTTTTGTCTGTGAAGAGGCATGGTTACCGCCGATAGCACGACCCATACATGATCAGCGTCGCACACATGCTGGGCTCCGGCCATCGGCATGTCAGTCTATCCACGGAGCCTGTGGACAGACGGGTCCGCTTGTCGGTGACCACCCCACCAGCCACCCTGAATTTACACTCAGACAGTACGCTGGGGGGGCAAGACAGTACTTCCAGCGCATACTGAACAAGCTCACGGCAGGTGTCCAGCCTGGCAACCCAGTACTCCATGGGGTCGTCAGTGCTCATGCTGTCGGAAGCACCGACTGACCCTAGGTAGTCTGAGACCATGCGAGCCAAGCGCTGGTGGTGACTGCTGCTGCTGCTACTGGATCGCGCAGACTGATAGAACAACCTGATCTTACCCATAAGATCACCCACTCAGCTGAGCTGCTTGGGCCAGCCACCTGCTGGGTGAGATAAGTGGGGAGAACTGGAGTGTGAGGCAGAGGATTTGCCAGCTCCAGCCGGAGAAGCAGACAGGCCCGTAGGTTTTGCATACGAGCATCCCTCCGGCTGGCTGGGATGAACTGCTCCAGTTTCCCCTTGAAGCGAGGGTCTAAAAGGGTGGCCAACCAAAAATCATCCCTCTCCTTAATTTTCATGATCTGGGGGTCCCTCCGGAGGCATCACAGCATGTGGACAGCCATGGGGAAGAGGACAGCCCGCTGTGACTCTTCTTGGCTGCCTGGGACATTGACATCTTGGTCCTCCAGCTGCTGCTGCTCCCTGTGGGAGTTGCCCCACCCCTGGACTAACGGTGCCCCCAGCATCGGCTCTCTCTCCTGACCAGGCCCAGACTCCTGGATGTCAGAGAACTCCTCAAAAATTTTTTCCTCCTCCTCATCCTGGGCCTGGTCTTGGTGGAGCAGTGTTGCCTCTTCTTGCTCCACCAAGGCATTCTCCCCAGCATCGAGCAGGCATTCTAGTGTCCTGTCCAGCAGGAACACTATGGGAAGCATGTCATAGAGGCCGACATGCTCCCCGCTGACCATCTTGGTTGCCTGCTCGAATGGGGCTAACACGTGGCAGACCTGGTGTATCTGCCCCCACTCTGCACTGGTGATGTAGGGGAGTGGGTGTGATGGCCCGGAAGTGCCTTGGTCCAGCAGATACTCTTTCACCGCCTGTCTCTGCTACCACAACCTCTCCAGCATGTGGAAGGTGGAGTTCCACCACACTACACTGTCCACATTCACCCTGTGAGGTTCAGGCTGTTGTCCTGCTACAGTTTGGACAGGAACGTGGTGGCGGTTGTGGAGCGTTGGAAGTGGCTGGCAATCCTCCGTACCCTTTGCACAATGTCGTTCAACTTTCTGTATGTGCGTAGGAACTTCTGTACCACAAGGTTGGGGACATTTGCCATGCAGGGCATGTGTGTTAGACTGCCAGGATGGAGGGCGGCGAAGAGGTTGCTGCCGTTGTCACAGGCAACCATACCTGCCTGGAGCCTTCGGCGAGTCAGCCACTTGTAGACCTGAGCCTGGAGGGCGGCGAGAACATGAGGTCCAGTGTGTATCTGTTCCCATAAGCTCACAAGCTGGAGCACAGCCTGGCAGCGGATGTGCCCCACACTTGTGTAGCTATGGGGATGCTTGCTGGGGGGCTCAGCAGCGGTGGAGACAGTGAGTTTAGGGAGAGCAACAGTTCTCCCCTGGACACCCCGGGGCCGCCACATCTGATGATCCCTCTCCGGCACGTCGAAAGGAAACCCAATGGGCTGAAAAACGGATGTATCGTCCCTGCCCATGTCTGCTGATCCAGGCATCCATTGTCAGATGCACCCTGTTGCTGACAGCGTGATCCAGCGACAGTGATACATTCTGCACAATGTGCTCGTGTAGGGCAGGGACGCCGGTCCTGGCAAAGAAATGGTGGCTGGGGACACACCATCTGGGTTGGGCCTGCTCCAACATCTGCCGAAATGAACTGCAGTCCACAATATGTTGGGTGATAACCCTTGCAAGGAGCCCATTGAATGAACGCACCTGTCGGTCCCCCGGGGTGTAGGCCGCGGTGCATTCTAATTTGTCGGCAACCGACGGCTGGAGCCGAACGGCAGTGGAGGCGATAAAGGAGGGTGCAGAGGAGGCAGAAGTCTGGCTGCCGGTACCAGTACCTCTAGGAGAGGGAGTGGCGGAGTGGAGGTGGGGTTGCTGCAAGACAGTGGCAGGAGCCGCTGTCCCCTGCGCACTGCTGCTGGTGCTTCTGCGACCACCCTGCATCTGGTCCCACTCCCGCCAGTGGTTGACTCTCAGGTGCTGGGTAAGGGCAGTGGTACCCAGCTGAGCAACAGACCTCCCTCTCCTCACCCTGGCATGGCATAGCTGACAGATGGCAATTGTCTGATTGTCTGCTGCCAGGGTGAAGTAATCCCAAACAGGCAACTTACGCACCGACCTCCTGTCAGATGTGGTGGCGCTGGCTTGCGCCTGTTCGGGCTCGGTGCGCACAGGTGGAGCTGGCACCTGCTGCTGCCATTACCAGTGGAGCCCCTGCCACTGGGCTCCCTGGTGACCTGGCGCACCATTTTGGGTGCCTACCTTCCTCATCAGTGCTGCTGTCAACTGACAAGGGAGGTGGCACCCATTCTAGGTCACCCTCTAGTTCATCCACTGTAATGTCAGACCCAAGGTCGACCAGTGGTTGACTGAGGGGAACAGCAGACGTGGAGCCCCTGACCTGGCTCCGCTGTCCCCTCGCTGACGCCTGGGTCTGACTAGGTGCGGGGGTCCTGTGGCTGAAACCACCAGTTGGAAGGGATGTCACTGGGGTACTGACGGGCGGTACCCCCTCCTCCTTCTCCATACCTTCCAAAGGTCCTGAGTATCCGGACCAAGCTTTAGCTCACTCTCCTGCATTTCCTCCCCCAAGATGTCCCTCTCGCTCTTGCTGTCAAACAGCATCATGGACGAGTCTTGGGGATGGGGGCAGGGGAGGGCTGGCAGCCTTAGTCCTGGGGGGCAAATCTAGTCAAGTGGCCCATTTTTAGCCCCGTCCATTATTAAAAGCCCCTCCTACATTTAATAGGCCACTCCCAACACACACTGTACAGCTGACATTCTATAGTTCAGGCCTGTCTACACATCATACGAAGAGGGGAGGACCTGTCCCGGCTGCACTGCCTGCTTATACAACAAGCTACAGCCAGGAAGCTCCTCCGCTCTCCTCCCTCCCCAGATCCTGCTTAAGGCTTGTGGTTCCCCCCACCATCTGCCACCCGCCCGTGGCCTGCTGCCCCCTTTCGTCATCCTCACCCAGCTCTGAATCATCCTTCTGCAAATGGCAGGGGGAGGAGCCGGAGCATCTCCTCTCCTACATAGCACCACATACCTCTTACATCCAATGTCACCTTTGTTGTAGACGTTCTTTTTCCTCATCTTCTCCATTCAGACCAGACCGCCATGATGATTTTTCAGCCATCTCCCGTCTCTGCAGAGATTGAGAAACAGACATTAGTTTCCTGCCACCCCCAATACTATACTGCAGAAACAGTACCCCTGGGAATACTACTACCACACAGATAGTGCCCCCAATACTGTGCCCGCTATGCCCCCAATACTATACTGCAGAAACAGTACCCCTGGGAATACTACTACCACACAGTGCCCCCAATACTGTGCCCGCTATGCCCCCAATACTATACTGCAGAAACAGTACCCCTGGGAATACTACTACCACACAGATAGTGCCCCCTTAAACAATTATTGGCACACAGTGCTCTAAAAAATAACTGCGCCCAGACACTAATAGTATAAAGATAATGTCCCCCAAAAATAATTGTGCTAAGCTGATACTGTGCTAGGGTGCCCCCAAAGTAACAGTGCCCCCCAAAATCCCACCAATAGAAATTCTCTGCCAGAGCACACTTAGTAGTAATAATGCCCCTATAGTGCCCTAGTAATCATGTTCCTCATAGCCCCCAGTAGTAGTAAAGCTCCCCATAATACCCCCTAGTAGTACTAATTTTCCCTATAATATGACAGTACATGAAATACCCCCGCTTAGTGCCCGCAGTTGAGCTAATGTCCCCATAATGTATGCCAGTATAAAATACCCCTATATAGTGCCCCAGTAAATGCACTCATACTGCTCCTCTCCCCCTTCCCCATAGTGTCCCCCATAATATGCCAGTAAAAAAAATGCCCCTTAGTACCCCCAGCAGATGCCCCTATAGTGCTCCTCTCCCCCACAATGTGCCAGTAAAAAAATTCCCCTTCTTAGTGCCACCATATGCCCCAATAGTGCTCCACTCCCCCATAGTGCCTCCAAATAATGCCCCATAGTGCCGCTCTCCCCTATAGTGCCTGCCATAATGTGCCAGTAAAAAATGCCCCCTTAGTGCTACCAAATGCCATAGTGCCCCCCATAATGTTCCAATGCAAAAGGCCCCTTTAGAGCCCCCACTTCCCCATAGTGCCCCCAAATAATGCCCCTATAGTAACCCCAGATGCCCCATAGTGCTGCTCTCCCCTATAGTGCCCCCCAGAATGTGCCAATAATTAAAAAAAAAGCCCCTTTAGAGCCCCCAGATACCCCCATAGTGCTCCTCTCCCCCATGGTGCCCCCCCATAATGTGCCAGCAAGAAATGCCCCCATAGTGCCAGCTCCCCCCCCCATAGTACAAGCCCCCCATAGTGCCAGGCCCCCCATAGTGGCAGCCCCCCATAGTGCCACTTCGCCCATAGTGCCAGCCCCCTTATAGTGCCAGCTCCCCCATAGTGCCAGCCCCCCCCAGTAGTGCCAGCCCCCCCATAGTGAAAGCCCCCCCATAGTGCCAGCTCCTACCCCATAGTGCCAGCCCCCTTATAGTGCCAGCCCCTTTATAGTGTCAGCCCCCCCATAGTGCCACTTCACCCATAGTGCCAGCCCCCTTATAGTGCCAGCTCCCCCATAGTGCCAGCCCCCCCCGTAGTGCCAGCCCCCCCATAGTGCCAGCTCCCCCTATAGTGCAAGCCCCCCCATAGTGCCAGCTCCTACCCCATAGTGCCAGCCCCCCATAGTGCCAGCCCCCCCCATAGTGCCAGCCCCCTTATAGTGCCAGTCCCCCATAGTGTCAGCCCCCCCCATAGTGTCAGCCCCCCCATAGTGTCAGCTCCCCCTATAGTTCCAGCCGCCCCATAGTGCCAGCTGCCCCATAGTTCCAGCCCTATAGTGCCCCCCCCCCATAGTGCTAGCTCCCCCAAAGTGCCAGATTCCCCCCCATAGTGCCAGATCCCCCCCCCATAGTGCCAGCCCCCCTATAGTGCCAGCCCCCCCACAGTGCCAGCTCCTCCCCTATAGTGCCAGCCCCCTTATAGTGACAGCCCCCCATAGTGTCAGCCCCCCATAGTGCCAGCCCCCCATAGTGCCAGCTCCCCCATAGTTCCAGCCCCCCCTATAGTGCCAGCTCCCCCTATAGTGCCCCCCCATAGTGCTAGCTCCCCCAAAGTGCCAGATCCCCCCCATAGTGCCAGATCCCCCCCATAGTGCCAGCCCCCCTTATAGTGCCAGATCCCCCCCAATAGTGCCAGCCCCCTGCAAAGAAGAAAAAAAACCCAACACTTATACTTACCTCCATTAGCAGCGATGCAGCCTCTTCTGGCCTGTGTCCCTGCTGTGTGCTGGCTCAGGCGTCGCAATGATAATGACGTCATTGCTCTGCCTGAGCCGGCCTCTGATAGGCTGCAGGCATTAGTGCCTGCGGCCAATCAGAAGAACAGGGGAGGGACACGCCTCTCCCTCCCCTGCCCCACAGCACACAGCACGGCCGCAATGACATCCAGGGCCGCGCCGCCTGTGGTGATGATCGGCGGTGCGGCCCTGAAGAATAAAAAAATAAAATTTTTTTTTTTTTAAGACGGTCGGCCCAGTGGCCGTTTATTTCGGGCGGCCTGGGGGGCAATTGCCTCCCTGCCCCCCGGCCCAGCCCGCCCCTGGATGGGGGCTGGTCCTGCAGGAGGCAGAGAGCTGCTGCTGCTCATAGCCGGGGCAGAGGACTCCGTGGCACTGCCTTTTGTCACGAATGACACAACTGCCTCTGTGTCCTGAGATGAAATGTCGAGGCTGCCACGCTCAAAAAAATCACGGATGGGGCGGACGCCCCTGTCACCTGCGCCTGCCCCTCCGTAGGTAGAGGATCGGCTCCATGCTGCCAGCGGTCCAGCACTGGAACCAACTCCCCTACCACTACCACGGCTGCTGGCTCGACCACATCCACTCATGATTTGACCACAATGTTTTTAACCCCTTAAGGACTTAGGACGTACCGGTACGGCATGGGTCCCGAATCCTTAAGGACCCATGACGTACCGGTACGTCATGGCTTTAATTTGCTATTCCGGCGCCGCGGGGGTTAATCGGAACGGGATTTTGGCTAAAATCCTTCAACCGGCATCCCGTAACAATGCAGGGGGGGGTCATTTGACCCCCCCGTATCGACGATCGCAGAAAACCGCAGGTCAATTCAGACCTGCGGTTTTCTGCGTTTCCGGTCCATTCGGGTGTCCTGTGACCCGATGAACCGGAAAAAGACTGCGATCGGTGGCGTAATTATACACCACCTATCGCAGTCCGAGGATTTGGAGAGGCGGTGCTGGCCCTGGTGCTGAACGCCGCTGTCCAGGGTGCAGATTGGTGCAGGAGAGAGAGGCGCGAGATTCAAACTTCCTGCGCTCCTCTCTCCCCTCCTCTTCCTGTCCAGCACCCTGACCGTGCAGCACCGTCCAGCGTCCAGCTCCTAAATCCCCCTAATCGTAATCCATCACCCTCCTGCACCCATCGCCACCCAGGTAGGTTAGGGTCAGTGAGGGAGAGGCACCGTTAGGAAGGGAAAGAAGGGAAAAGTTAGGAAAAAAAAACAAAAACTTTTACACTATACTTTCTTTTCTTTCTTTCTGATCCATCTATCAGACCCCAGACCCCCCCCTGCTAGGGATCCTGTGGCCCACCCTAGTACGAGCCGCCCTGGGGTTCGTACTGGTTTCCCGGCCCACCAAATAAGTCCACCGGAGCCCCCTGCCGATGAACTTAGCTGGTGTCCCCCAGTGGACTTTGAGCCTGAGATTCCGGATTTTGCTGGCAATCCTGGAATACAGATTCCCACAGTGGGGTTTACTGAAATTGACTATTTTAGTTTTTTTTTCAGTAACCCACTGGTGAATCTGATGGTGGAGCAGACGAATCTGTACGCCCAACAGTTCGTCGCTCAAAACCCAGGCTCATTTTTGGCTAGACCCGGTGGCTGGACGCCGGTCAGTGCAGCCGAGATGAGGACATTTTGGGGCCTCGTGCTGCATATGGGTCTAGTCCAAAAACCCAGTGTCAGGCAATACTGGAGTGGGGACGTCCTATACCAGACCCAACTGTACAGTATGGCCATTACACGTCCCCGGTTTGAGGCCATCCGGAAATGTCTGCATTATTCCGATAATGCAGCATGTCCACCCCGAGGTGATCCTGCCTATGACCGGCTGTATAAGATACGGCCGGTCATCGATCACTTTGGGGCCACATTTCAGCAGGCCTACGTACCTGGAAGGGAGGTCGCGGTTGATGAGTCTCTCGTTGCGTTCAAGGGGAGACTCAGTTTCCGCCAATATATTCCCACAAAGCGGGCGAGGTATGGCGTGAAGCTATACAAAATTTGTGAGAGTACCTCAGGGTACACTTACAAATTTCGTGTGTACGAGGGGCGAGATTCCCGGATTCAACCCCCAGAATGTCTCCCCACTCTGGGTGTTACCGGGAAACTCGTGTGGGACCTTATGTACCCACTGCTGGATAACGGTTACCACTTGTACGTGGACAACTTTTATACCAGCATTCCCTTGTTCAGGTCCCTTGCCGCCAGATCCACGTTCGCTTGAGGGACCGTGCAGAAAAATCAACGCGGCCTCCCTGCCCACCCCCTCCAGGTACCTATCCCCAGGGGTGAGACCCATGCACTTACCAGTGGAAACCTGTTGCTGGTCAGATATAAGGACAAGAGGGATGTCCTTATGCTGTCCACAATCCACGGTAACAGCACCACCCCAGTCCCTGTGCGAGGTACCGCGGCAACAGTCCTCAAGCCCGATTGTATCGTCGACTACAATCGGTATATGGGAGGAGTTGATCTCTCTGATCAAGTCCTCAAGCCATATAATGCCATGCGCAAAACCCGGGCATGGTACAAAAAAGTTGCGGTCTACTTGGTACAGGTTGCATGTACAACTCTTTTGTACTATCCCGAAGCGCTGGCAGCACAGGGACATTCCTCCAATTCTATGAGGCAGTCCTCAAAGACCTGATCTTTTCGGACCGGGAAAGAGCAGGCCGGATCGTCCCTGGCCAACTCTTTCCAGGTGTGGTCCCCCATACTGGAAAGAAGGGACGAACCCAAAAAAGATGCAGAGTGTGTCACAAGAGGGGGATACGGAAGGACACCACTACTCAATGTGACACGTGCCCCGATCATCCGGGCCTCTGCATTATCAATTGCTTCAGGGAGTATCACACTTCCATGGAGTACTAATTTTTTATAATCCCCAACAGTCCAATATTCGTTTTAGAGCAGGCATCCTCAAACTGCGGCCCTCCAGATGTTGTAAAACTATAACTCCCAGCATGCCCAGACAACCTACAGCCATCAGCAGGGCATGGTGGGAATTGTAGTTTTACAACATCTGGAGGGCCGCAGTTTTTAGGATGTCTGCTTAGTGTCTCCAAAGTCTGAGAGCCATACATATTGGGCATCGTCGCGTGCGTAAAAGTCGTCGCTATAAAAATAACTTTTGACCAAATGCCTCGGATGAACGGTGTTAAAAATATAAAATAAAAACGGTGCCAAAACACCCATTTTTGGGCAAAATTTCCATTTGAATCCTTTTTGCCGGTAATAAAGCAAGGGTTAACAGCCAAACAAAACTCTATATTTATGGCCCTGATTCTGTAGTTTGCAGAAACACCCCATATGTGGTCGTAAATGGCTATATAGCCGCACGGCAGGGCATAGAACGAAGGGAACTCCATACGGTTTCTGGAAGGCAGATTTTGATGGACAGTTTTTTTTTTGACACCATGTCCCATTAGAAGCCCCCCCTGATGTAGCCTAGACTAGAAACTCCAAAAAAATGACCCCATCTAAGAAACTACACCCCTCAAGGTATTCAAAAGTTACTTTACAAACTATGTTAACCTTTAGGTGTTCCACAAAACTAAATAGCGAATGTAGAAACAATTTTAGAATTTTTTTTTTTGTTACATTGCCTCAAAAAAGAGTAATATAGAGCAACCAAAAATCATATTTACCCCTAAAATAGTCCCAAAACAACAACCACCTTATCCCGTAGTTTCCTAGATGGGGTCACTTTTATGGAGTTTCTACTCTAGGGGTGCATCAGGGGGCTTGAAAGGGTACATGGTGTAAATAAACCAGTCCAGCAAAATCTGCCTTCCAAAAACCATATGACGTTCCCCTTCTTCTATGTCCTGCCGTTTAACCAAATAGTAGTTTACGACCACATATGGGGTGTTTCTGCAAACTACAGAATCAGGGCAACCCATTTAGAGTTTTGTTTGGCAGTTAACCCTTGTTTTACTCCTGGAATAAATTGATTATATTGGAAAATTTTCCAAAAAATAGAAATTTCTAAATTGTTTCTCCATCTGTCAATAACTCTTGTGGAACACCTAAAGGGTTAACAAAGTTTGTAAACCCAGTTTTGAATACCTTGAGGGGTGTACTTTCTTAGATGGAGTCACTTTTTTGAAATTTCTATTCTAGGGGTGCAACAGGGGGCTTCAAATGGGACATGGTATAAACAAAACCAGTCCTGCAAAATCTGCCTTCCAAAACCCATATGGTGTTCCCCTCCTTCTATGTGCTCCCGTTTGGCCAAACAGTAGTTTACGACCACATATGGGGTGTTTTTGCAAACTACAGAATCAGGGCAACCCATTTTTAATTTTGTTTGGCAGTTAACCCCTGTTTTACTCCTCGAAAAAATTGATTATATTGGAAAATTTTCCAAAAAATTGAAATTTCTAAATTGTTTCTCCATCTGCCAATAACTCTTGTGGAGCACCTAAAGGGTTAACAAAGTTTGTAAACCCAGTTTTGAATACCTTGAGGGGTGTACTTTCTTAGATGGAGTCACTTTTTTGAAATTTCTATTCTAGGGGTGCAACAGGGGGCTTCAAATGGGACATGGTATAAACAAAACCAGTCCTGCAAAATCTGCCTTCCAAAACCCATATGGTGTTCCCCTCCTTCTATGTGCTCCCGTTTGGCCAAACAGTAGTTTACGACTACATATGGGGTGTTTTTGCAAACTACAGAATCAGGGCAACCCATTTTGAGTTTTGTTTGGCAGTTAACCCCTGTTTTACTCCTGGAAAAAATTGATTATATTGGAAAATTTTCCAAAAAATTGAAATTTCTAAATTGTTTCTCCATCTGCCAATAACTCTTGTGGAGCACCTAAAGGGTTAACAAAGTTTGTAAACCCAGTTTTGAATACCTTGAGGGGTGTACTTTCTTAGATGGAGTCACTTTTTTGAAATTTCTATTCTAGGGGTGCAACAGGGGGCTTCAAATGGGACATGGTATAAACAAAACCAGTCCTGCAAAATCTGCCTTCCAAAACCCATATGGTGTTCCCCTCCTTCTATGTGCTCCCGTTTGGCCAAACAGTAGTTTACGACCACATATGGGGTGTTTTTGCAAACTACAGAATCAGGGCAACCCATTTTGAGTTTTGTTTGGCAGTTAACCCCTGTTTTACTCCTGGAAAAAATTGATTATATTGGAAAAGTTTCCAAAAAATTGAAATTTATAAATTGTTTCTCCATCTGCCAATAACTCTTGTGGAGCACCTAAAGGGTTAACAAAGTTTGTAAACCCAGTTTTGAATACCTTGAGGGGTGTAATTTCTTAGATGGAGTCACTTTTTTGAAATTTCTATTCTAGGGGTGCAACAGGGGGCTTCAAATGGGACATGGTATAAACAAAACCAGTCCTGCAAAATCTGCCTTCCAAAACCCATATGGTGTTCCCCTCCTTCTATGTGCTCCCGTTTGGCCAAACAGTAGTTTACGACCACATATGGGGTGTTTTTGCAAACTACAGAATCAGGGCAACCCATTTTGAGTTTTGTTTCGCAGTTAACCCCTGTTTTACTCCTGGAAAAAATTGATTATATTGGAAAATTTTCCAAAAAATTTAAATTTCTAAATTGTTTCTCCATCTGCCAATAACTCTTGTGGAGCACCTAAAGGGTTAACAAAGTTTGTAAACCCAGTTTTGAATACCGTGAGGGGTGTACTTTCTTAGATGGAGTCACTTTTTTGAAATTTCTATTCTAGGGGTGCAACAGGGGGCTTCAAATGGGACATGGTATAAACAAAACCAGTCCTGCAAAATCTGCCTTCCAAAACCCATATGGTGTTCCCCTCCTTCTATGTGCTCCCGTTTGGCCAAACAGTAGTTTACGACCACATATGGGGTGTTTTTGCAAACTACAGAATCAGGGCAACCCATTTTTAATTTTGTTTGGCAGTTAACCCCTGTTTTACTCCTCGAAAAAATTGATTATATTGGAAAATTTTCCAAAAAATTGAAATTTCTAAATTGTTTCTCCATCTGCCAATAACTCTTGTGGAGCACCTAAAGGGTTAACAAAGTTTGTAAACCCAGTTTTGAATACCTTGAGGGGTGTACTTTCTTAGATGGAGTCACTTTTTTGAAATTTCTATTCTAGGGGTGCAACAGGGGGCTTCAAATGGGACATGGTATAAACAAAACCAGTCCTGCAAAATCTGCCTTCCAAAACCCATATGGTGTTCCCCTCCTTCTATGTGCTCCCGTTTGGCCAAACAGTAGTTTACGACTACATATGGGGTGTTTTTGCAAACTACAGAATCAGGGCAACCCATTTTGAGTTTTGTTTGGCAGTTAACCCCTGTTTTACTCCTGGAAAAAATTGATTATATTGGAAAATTTTCCAAAAAATTGAAATTTCTAAATTGTTTCTCCATCTGCCAATAACTCTTGTGGAGCACCTAAAGGGTTAACAAAGTTTGTAAACCCAGTTTTGAATACCTTGAGGGGTGTACTTTCTTAGATGGAGTCACTTTTTTGAAATTTCTATTCTAGGGGTGCAACAGGGGGCTTCAAATGGGACATGGTATAAACAAAACCAGTCCTGCAAAATCTGCCTTCCAAAACCCATATGGTGTTCCCCTCCTTCTATGTGCTCCCGTTTGGCCAAACAGTAGTTTACGACCACATATGGGGTGTTTTTGCAAACTACAGAATCAGGGCAACCCATTTTGAGTTTTGTTTGGCAGTTAACCCCTGTTTTACTCCTGGAAAAAATTGATTATATTGGAAAAGTTTCCAAAAAATTGAAATTTATAAATTGTTTCTCCATCTGCCAATAACTCTTGTGGAGCACCTAAAGGGTTAACAAAGTTTGTAAACCCAGTTTTGAATACCTTGAGGGGTGTAATTTCTTAGATGGAGTCACTTTTTTGAAATTTCTATTCTAGGGGTGCAACAGGGGGCTTCAAATGGGACATGGTATAAACAAAACCAGTCCTGCAAAATCTGCCTTCCAAAACCCATATGGTGTTCCCCTCCTTCTATGTGCTCCCGTTTGGCCAAACAGTAGTTTACGACCACATATGGGGTGTTTTTGCAAACTACAGAATCAGGGCAACCCATTTTGAGTTTTGTTTCGCAGTTAACCCCTGTTTTACTCCTGGAAAAAATTGATTATATTGGAAAATTTTCCAAAAAATTTAAATTTCTAAATTGTTTCTCCATCTGCCAATAACTCTTGTGGAGCACCTAAAGGGTTAACAAAGTTTGTAAACCCAGTTTTGAATACCGTGAGGGGTGTACTTTCTTAGATGGAGTCACTTTTTTGAAATTTCTATTCTAGGGGTGCAACAGGGGGCTTCAAATGGGACATGGTATAAACAAAACCAGTCCTGCAAAATCTGCCTTCCAAAACCCATATGGTGTTCCCCTCCTTCTATGTGCTCCCGTTTGGCCAAACAGTAGTTTACGACCACATATGGGGTGTTTCTGCAAACTACAGAATCAGGGAAACCCATTTTGAGTTTTGTTTGGCAGTTAACCCTTGTTTTACTTCTGGAAAAAATTGATTATATTGGAAAATTTTCCAAAAAATAGAAATTTCTAAATTGTTTCTCAATCTGCCATTAACTCTTGTGGAAGACCTAAAGGGTTAATACAGTTTGAAAAAACAGTTTTGAATACCTTGAGGGGTGTAGTTTCTAGAATGGGGTATTACCATGTATTACAGAGGTAGAGAAACTGAAACTTTTAAATTAGCTAATTTTTCAAAATTTTTGGTAAAATTTTTATTTTTTGATGCAAAAAAATTAACTTTTTTGACCCAATTTTAGCAGTGTCATGAAGTACAATATGTGACGAAAAAACAATCTCAGAACGGCCTGGGTAAGTCAAAGAGTTTTAAAGTTATGAGCACTTAAAGTGACACTGGTCAGATTTGCAAAAAATGGCCAAGTCCTTAAGGTGAAATAGAGCTGAGTCCTTAAGGGGTTAAACACCAGAAAAAAAATATAGAAATAGAATAATGAGGGATTTTGGGCTTACTTTATTGGGTTGGGGACAATGGGGCAAAAATGAAATAAAATAGAAACCCTAAGACAATGACACAAACAGACAGAAAAAGCCATTTTTTTCACAGACAATAGACGCTGACAATAATCCCCCCATAGCACATGAAACGCTAAAACAGTAACACTAAAACACAGCAAAATACTTTTTATTTATTTTTTCCCACAGGCAGAAGACAAGGACAATAGCCTGGAAAAAGCTCAAAGCATCCAGTATAATCAAACCAATAAAAAGCATTTTTTGAGTCTGAACTTTGTTCTGGGAGAACTTATATGGCTTTCCACTAAGAATTTGTGCATTAGGGTACTGTCTGGTAAACTTGCTCCTAAGTTTATTGGACCATATAAGATCACCTATTTAATAAACCTGGTATCTTTCCATCTTCAATTACTATGTTTTCCATATATCATTACTTAAAAAATTGATTCCTCCTTTGATCCCTCCAACTAAACCTCTGGTTCCGGTTGTCATCCAAGGTGAATTGCAGTATGAGGTGGATAACATTTGTCACTTTATGAGTGTTCAGGGCTCTCTTCAATACCCTATTCATTGGAAGGATTATGGTGCTGAACAGAGAACATGTGTCACTGCTCACGATGTTCATGCCCCTCATTTAAAAAAAAAAGTTTCATCTTGAATTTCTGTTTAAGCCTGCTCCCCAGGTTGATGGTCTGGTGGCCCCTCCTAAGAGTGAGAGTAATATAATGAACTGACATGTCTGGGCTCCAGTGGTGTGTTCTTCAGCTTTGGCGTGGCCACGCAGGGAGAGATGCGCTGCTGAGCCACGCCCCCTGGTGACGCTGCTATGTCCTTAGCAACCCAGTACAATGCCGATCATGGCCTCACTGTCCTTGACAGTCGTTACACATTCACGGTGCCATATGTATGACATGATACATGATCAGCATAATTATGGCAATACCAAATTAATATCGTTTTTTTTTATGTCTATTTTCTATTTTTGTACTATTTTTCAAATAGACCATAATTTGTGTTGCTGTATTCAAAGTCCCATATTTTCCTGCTGACAGAGCTGTGTAAGAGGCTTAATTTATGCCGGAAGAGTTGTACATTTCATTGGTAATATTTTGGGGTACATATGACTTTTTGATCTTTTTTTATTGTGTTTTTCATGAAGTAATGTTTGGAAAATAGACAAATTGAATAGTCTCAACACAGTACATCAAACCGCAATAATTGTTTAATAGGTGTGCAGGCTCACAGATGGTAAAAAAATCTTGAAATGCCATAACCATAGAAATACATCTATGTTAGGCATGTTTCTCACACAGATTGTGGCGCAAAGGTCCTTAGCACCGCAATCTGCATATTTTACCCGCTCATGCCAGGTTTAAAAAAGGATGGCGTGGTCAGGGAAAGGGATACAGTTATGGCCATCTGACTACATAAAACATCAAGCTACAATAATTATTATGTGACAGTGAGCTCTTAAATTCTGTGCATACATATATCAAAATCACCAATTTGGGGTAGTCATAACTCCACCAAAATGAAATGTGTCAGTATGAAGAGCAACTGATTTATGTTAAAGTTTAAGGCTGGCTTTGAATCTAGGATTGTTATTCCTTCTAGATCTAGTTCGCAGCGGGCCCCATTCACTTTAATGGCAGGCGAACCTGAAAAACCTTTAGGTCATATTTGCAGCCAGAAAACACTTACTAGAAGTACACAAATAGTCACACAACATGGACAGTGATATACCAGAGGAGGATCATTGGCAAAAATTCCCACCAAAAATATGTATTTTAATCAGGGGCCATTTTTATGCGTCTTAAAGGGAAACTCTCAAAAATGTGCCCTGCTGGAGCCTAGAAATTTTTTATTTCCCTATCGGTTTGATGTATACAAATGTGCAGCACTCCATGTTTTTGTATCCTGCAGAGTCCATTAAAAAAATGCATACGTTAACGTAATTTTTTTTTCTACCATGGAACTGTATGGTGAACGGATGCCACTGTACGGCATCAGTCTGAGGCATCTGTTAACGCATACATTTTTGGTATGCATTAAATGGATGGCAAAAATAGGATGTGAACCCAGCCCTAGTGTCAGAATAAGCAACAGTACACAGCAGAGCAGCGTGGCGGAGAGGGGAGGCCCCCATGTACTGACAGAGCGCTATCTGGTCCTGGTGGTCAGGGATGAGGACTGTGTTTCTCAAGGATCATTTTCTACTGGTAAATGCAGGGCACCTTATAATACACTAGAGTCTATATAATATAAAGATATTAGCCCTACACCCCAAATAATAATACAATTAGGTGGTCATTTATTATATAGAAATACATCTATTTGCGCCACAATCTGTGTTTCTGACACAGATTGTGGCGCAAAGGTCCTTAGCACCGCAATCTGTATATTTTTCCCGCTCATGCCAGGTCTAAAAAAGTATGGTGTGGGCAGGGAAAGGGATACATTTATGGCCATCCAGTTATTAGATACCACCACCATACATTGACCGGATAACACCTCTGTACAGTGACCGGATAACACCGCCATACCGTGACCAGATAAAAGGGTATAAGGGGGCAATAACTATTGCACTGCACAGGGTGTGGTAAGAGGGCACAATGCAGGGTATAAGGGGGCACAGTATGGGGTGAGGGGCACAGTACGGGTTGGGGGACACAGTCACATGACCCTGTGACATTAGAAGGTCCTTATGGTGAATTCGGTTCATATGCCACCATCATGAGAGGCAGAGGAGTGAGACAGGGGTGTGATTATGTGGCTAGAGATAAAAAATTTAACTGTCGGCCAGTACAGGCCCCAAAAATTAGGCAATAGGCATTCACCTGACAGCAAAGAACTTTGGATTCTGTGGCTGGAGGTATATTAGGCGGTCACAGGATAAATATGTAACTATTGGACAGTACAGGCCCCAAAAATTAGGCAATAGGCATTTACCTGACAGCAAAGAACTTTGGATTCTGTGGCTGGAGGTACATTAGGCGGTCACAGAATAAATATGTAACTGTCGTCCAGTAAAGACACCAAAAATTAGCCAATAGGAATTCACCTGACAGCAAAAGGCATGCCGCTATATACAGTCAGGTCCATAAATATTAGGACATGGACAGAATTCTAACATGCTTTGCTCTAAACACCACCACAATGGATTTGAAATGAAACGAACAAGATGTGCTTTAACTGCAGACTGTCAGCTTTAATTTGAGGTTATTTACATCCAAATCAGGTGAACGATGTAGGAATTACAACAGTTTGCATATGTGCCTCCCACTTGTTAAGGAACCAAAAGTAATGGGACAGATTAATAATCATAAATCAAACTTTCACTTTTTAATACTTGGTTGCAAATCCTTTGCAGTCAATTACAGCCTGAAGTCTGGAACGCATAGACATCACCAGACATTGGGTTTCATCCCTGGTGATGCTTTGCCAGGCCTCTACTGCAACTGTCTTCAGTTCCTGCTTGTTCTTGGGGCATTTTCCCTTCAGTTTTGTCTTCGGCAAGTGAAATGCATGCTCAATTGGATTCAGGTCAGGTGATTGACTTGGCCATTGCATAACATTCCATTTCTTTTCCTTAAAAAACTCTTTGGTTGCTTTTGCAGTATGCTTTGGGTCATTGTCCATCTGCACTGTGAAGCACCGTCCAATGAGTTCTGAAGCATTTGGCTGAATATGAGCAGATGATATTGCCCGAAACACTTCAGAATTCATCCTGCTGCTTTTTTCAGCAGTCACATTATCAATAAATACAAGAGAACCAGTTACATTGGCAGCCATACATGCCCACGCCATGACACTACCACCACCATGCTTTACTGATGAGGTGGTATGCTTAGGATCATGAGCAGTTCCTTTCCTTCTCCATACTCTTCTCTTCCCATCACTCTGGTACAAGTTGATCTTGGTCTCATCTGTCCATAGGATGTTGTTCCAGAACTGTGAAGGCTTTTTTTAGATGTAATTTGGCAAACGCTAATCTGGCCTTCCTGTTTTTGAGGCTCACTAATGGTTTACATCTTGTGGTGAACCCTCTGTATTCACTCTGGTGAAGTCTTCTCTTAATTATTGACTTTGACACACATACACCTACCTCCTGGAGAGTGTTCTTGATCTGGCCAACTGTTTTGAAGGGTGTTTTCTTCACCAGGTAAAGAATTCTTCGGTCATCCACAGTTATTTTCCGTGGTCTTCCAGGTCTTTTGGTGTTGATGAGCTCACCGGTGCATTCCTTCTTTTTAAGAATGTTCCAAACAGTTGTTTTGGCCACGCCTAATGTTTTTGCTATCTCTCTGACGGTTTGTTTTGTTTTTTCAGCCTAATGATGGCTTACTTCACTGATAGTGACAGCTGTTTGGATCTCTTCTTGAGAGTTGACAGCAACAGATTCCAAATGCAAATAGTACACTTGAAATGATCTCTTGATCTTTTATCTGCTCATTGTAATTGGGATAATAAGGAAATAACACACACATGGCCATGGAACAGCTGAGAAGTCAATTGTCCTATTACTTTTGGTTCCTTAACAAGTGGGAGGCACATATGCAAACTGTTGTAATTCCTACACCGTTCACCTGATTTGGATGTAAATACCCTCAAATTAAAGCTGACTGTCTGCAGTTAAAGCACATCTTGTTCGTTTCATTTCATATCCATTGTGGTGGTGTATAGAGCCAGAAATGTTACAATTGTGTCGATGTCCCAATATTTATGGACCTGACTATATACATAAGGGAAGGACCATTCTTTGTTCTGTGTGGTAGCGGATATGTGTGGGCTGGCATGAGGAAATTCAATTACACGTGGTCATTGCAGGTGTTGAATTCCTCAGAGATCCACGCCTCATTAATTTTTAAAAATGTGAGTTAGTCCACACTGTCATGAGCTAGGCAAGTGCACTTATCGGTCACGATCCCCCCTGCTGCGCTGAACATCCTTTCGGACAGGACACTCGATGAGGGGCAAGCCAAGAGTTCCATGGCAAATTGTGCCAGCTCTGGCCACAGGTCAAGCCTGCACACCCACTAGTCCAGGGGTTGTCACGGCTGAGGATTGGGAAAACCCTCAGCCGTGCGATGACTGAAGATGGTGGTCGCTGCTTGGCCAGGACGACAGAATTAGGGAGCAGGTCACCTCCTATTATGTCACTAGTTCTGACCCTGACTCCTAGCTGTATGAGCCGACCCTGATAGTAGGGGGGCTCATACTCCGGAACCTTGGGGTCCCTACTAGCCCTGAGGGTGGCCCTGAACTAGGAGCAGGGTAAGACGACCTGTTCCTCCTAGATGCGGACGAACAGGACTCTCACAGGCCAAGCTGCAAGGAAGGGGAAACAAATACAACTTATGAATATGGCAGGTGAACTAAAGCAGTTCCAAACCTACCTGCCACAGCCACGCTGACTGGAACCCGTGCATAATTACTGCTGTCCACAAACATATGAAGGACACAGAACACAACACATATCACACAGGTAACCAGGACATCCATAGTTGCAATAAACCGAAAGACCATAAAGACATCAGACATAAATTTTATGACCACAAGGGTGGCCCTCACTGGCAGGTGGTATATAACCAGGAGGGTGACATCAGCTAACCATGGCTGAAGTATCCCTCAGAGTCTGGCATCCAGCAGGAGCTAAATAGCCCCAAGTGGACACACCCAGACACACACCCAGTGTTCACACACTAAGAAGGGAGTTAACCCTTCCTACACCAGGCAAGGGAAAAAGCCACTTAAAGGGGAAGTGTACAAACAACAATCACACTGCAGCTGTTACCGCCGGCAATGACATGCGTGGCAACCATGTCCTGGGAAACAGCCAGAAGGCCGAGACACTGCCACCACATGTACAACAACCACACGTTGCCACGGGCAACCGCAGGTGACGAAAAAGTGTCACAATACACACATACAAAACCTTGTGCACAACAAACCGGGAAAGTGCACACATACAAGCACACAAGCCAGGTGCAACCGCATGCACTTGACAGTAAGCTGCCTAGCAACCGCTCAGGCCGCTATACTGCCAAAACATCATGTTGCCAGGAGTCAGGGTCAGAACTAGGGACGTAATAGGAGGTGACCTGCTCCCTAATTCGGTCGTCCTGGCCAAGCAGTGACCACCATCTTCAGTCATTGCACGGCTGAGGGTTTTCCCAATCCTCAGCCGTGACAGGGGTTCATCGCTTCTCAGAGCGTCCACATCGGCCGTTAACCCGATGTAGTTGGACACCTGTCGGTCTAGGCGTTCCCTGAGGCTGGTTCCAGAGGGCGGCTGTCGATGTTTTTTTTGCAAGAACGATTTCATATCCGAAGGGACCAACACATCTTCAAACCGCCCTCTTTTTGCAGGTGCAGTAGGATTGGTACCTGCACCTGTTTCTTTGTGGGTGGAAAGTCCTCTGCCAGTGCCCGCAACAGCAGAATGCAGCATCTCTCACAGCAAGGCCTAGAAATGGTGCATTCTGACAGCCCTCTGTGATGCTGGTAACATGTCCCTCATTTTGTGTTTGTACCGGAGGTCTAAGTATGTTGCCACCCAGTACAGGTCCTTGACCTTTATGCTTTTTATATGGGTGTCCCTCTTCAAATACTGGAGCATGAAGGCCTCCATTTGCACTAAATTGGAAGCGGTGGAGCGCCCTGGATCCTGCTCATCGCCCTGGAGAATGTCGTCCTTGATCTCCTCCCCCTAGCCACGGACAACACCAGGGATCCCCGAAAAGTTTAAAGCCTTCTCTTCTTGCTCCTCCTCCTCCTCACCCCAGCCACCATCCTCCTCTGACTCCTCTTCAGACTCCTGCTGACCTGTCTCAGATGAAGTAGCCCCCCCTGGGAATTCATTCAGCATTGCGACTTCCTCATCTTGCAGCTCCTGCTCCTCGATGGCTCCTCGAGCCTTCTATTGGATAATTACTGCATTGGCGATTATCTTTCAACTGGCAACAAGTTATTTAACCCCAACTGGTGCAATGAGTTGCTTCTCATTTCTTAAACAACCATGTCGAAAGACACATCTCGTGGTCGTGGAAATGCATGGCATGCATCAAGCAGCGAAAACATCTAAGGAGATTGCAGAAACTACTAAAATTGGATTAAGAACTGTCCAACGCATTATTAAAAACTGGAAGGATAGTGGGGACCCATTGTATTCGAGGAAGAAATGTGGCAGGAAAAAAATCCTGAATGATCGTGATCGCTTAAACGTTTGGTGAAATCAAATTGAAGAAAAACAACAGTAGAACTCAGGGCTATGTTTATCAGTGAAAGTAAGAGCATTTCCACACGCACAATGCAAAGGGAACTCAAGGGATTGGGACTGAAAAGCTGTGTAGTCATAAGAAAATCACTAATCAGTGAGGCAAACCAGAAAAAAATGCTTCAATTTGCTAGGGAGCATAAAGATTGGACTCTGGAGCAATGGAAGAAGGTAATGTGGTCTGATGAGTCAAGATTTACCCTGTTCCAGAGTGATAAGTGCATCAGAGTATGGCTGAGGATGGGGAAAACCCTAAAAACCCTAAAAAAATTAATGCAAAACTGGATAGAAATAAATCTTGTGATATTGCAGAAGCTTATTGAAACAATGCCACAGCGAATGCGTGCCGTAATCAAAGCTAAAGGCGGTCCAACAAAATATTTTTGGCGGCGACTTTTTTTTTGGACGGACAGTGTACATGGGTGGAGTTCCAACGTGTCAGGCAGTCACAAATCAGACGTCTGACGGGCAAGTGGTGTTTCCGCTGAATGACAGCAAGGCGAGCCATGGAGGTGTAAGATCTTCTAAAGTGGTCAGGAAAATTTTCCTGGCCTGCCGCAAGACGTCTTGGACCCCGAGATATTTGGCAATGAATCGCTGCACGACTAAGTTCAGGACGTGTGCCATGCGAGGCATGTGTGTCATTTTGCCCTGTTTTAGCACGCTCAGCAGATTTGCATCGTTGTCGCACACCACTTTACCAACTGTCAAATTGAGCGACTGATTGGCCTGTGACCAGAGAATTGAAAGGAATGCAGGATCGGTCTGGCTCTTGGCTTCCAGGCACAACATCCGCAGCACAGCATGGCAACGTCTCACCTAGCACATCGAATAGCTTCTGGGGAGCTTGGGGGGTGAGGCGGAAGAGGCAGTAGCAGTGGAAAAGGAGGAGTCAGCCGAGGAGGAGACGGAGGATGGAGTAGGAGGAGAAGAAGAGGCAGGCATGCATGCAATCCGTGGTGGTAACACCAAATCCACACGGGTGCCACGGGTTATATGCTTGACAGCCATCAGAAGGTTTCACCCAGTGGGCAGTAAAAGATATGTACCTTCTCTGCCCGTGTTTGCTAGACCACGTGTCTGTGGTAAGATGTATCTTGGCACCTACACTGTGTGCCAGAGATATTGTATATTAACTTGCCGCTGAACGTGGCCATATAGTTTAAGGATGCCGTTCTGGGAGAAATAATTTCATTTCCGGGGACCTTCCATTGCGGTGTGCCAATGGCCACAAATTTTCTAAAGGCCTCCAAATCCACCAATTTATATGGCAGTAGTTGGCGAGCTAGCAGTTCCGACAAGCCAGCGGTCAGCCATTGGGCAAGAGGATTATCCAGCGTCATCACTTTTTTACGCTCAAACATTTGGGCCACGTAAGCCTGCCTTGTGCCAGATGAATGCGACGACGGCACGGTGGAAGGTGGATTGGAGGGCAAATGGGGGAGAGAAGAGATAGAGAAGAGGCAGGATGTGGAGCGCCGGGAGTGTGGCTTTGTTGGTTCTGACGACGTTGCTCCCACTGGGCTCGGTGATGGGAGGCCAGGTGCCTTCTTAAGGCGGTCGTCCCTAGGTGAGTGTTGGGCTTATCGAGATTTATGCATAGACAGCACAGACTTCAGATGGCAACACCTTATCAGCAGCTGACACGTTGAAAAAAGCCCACACTGCGGAGCGATGTGCCGGCGTCCTGGGATCGCAAGATGTGACCGTGCATGGTGGATGGCTCACTCCAGATACATTTGCAGTCTGCTTTTTGCCTCCTGTGCACTGCGAGTCCTGCCTGCTTCTCCTCCTTCTCCTCCCTCTCTGCTGCTCGTTCTCTCCCTCTGAACTCCCCTCCTCTTCCTCTCTTGTGGACACCCACGTGACGTCCATTGACACATCATCGTCACCACCACTGACAATAGAGATTTTGGAGTAGGCAGCAACAGCGGGGACCACCCTCCTTGGGCTGATCTAAGCACTGTCGTCAGACCGCTGGGTGGCGGCCGTTGCTACCTCCTCTTCCTCATCTGATGTCAAGAATGACTGCGCATCGGTAAAGTCTGGGAATGGATGGGAAAATAATTCCTCTGACTCAAGTGGAGGGGCTATTGTGGTGGTGGTAGTGTCTTTGGGGGTGCACACAACAGAGAGTGAGGAGGGTGCAGATACAGAGGATGAGGAGGGTACAGAAGCGGAAGGCTGATTGAGCCACTCAACCAACACTGGTACACCAATTGAAGTTATCGCACGTGCCTTCAATGACTTCCCACTTAGGCTCCGGCCTGGTGAACCTGCCCGACCCCTACCATCCCTGCAGAATGGTCTGCCTCTTCCTCTGCCTGTCATTTTCTAAATGACCCTCTGGCTAAGTCCGTAGAGAAGAGCAGTATTTGTGAAAAAAGGTATATCGTAGCCCTCAATGAGTATTTGGTGGAAGAAGGTATATAACAATAGCACCCCTCAAGCAGTATTTTGTGGAAGAAGGTATATGGAACCCCTCAATCAGTATTTGGAAGAAACAGGTATATAGCACTCCTCAATCAGTATTTGGCAGAAACAGGTATTTAGCACCCCTCGATTAGTATTTGGCGGAAACAGGTATATGGCAGCCCTCAATCAGTATTTGGTAAAAGAAGGTATATAGCAATAGCACCCCTCAATCAGTATTAAGTGAAAGAAGTTATATGGCACCCCTCAATCAGTATTTGCCATAAATAGGTATATAGCACCCCTCAATCAGTATTAAGTAGAAGAAGGTATGTGGCACCCTTCAATCAGTGTTTGACGGAAATAGGTATATAGCACCCCTTAATCAGTATTTGGTGGAAACAGGTATATAGCGCCCTCAATCAGTATTTTGTGGAAGCAGTTGCATCACAGCCCTCAATCAGTATTTGGTGGAAGAAGGTGTATAGCACCCCTCAATCAGTATTTGGCGGAAACAGGTGTATAGCACCACTCAATCAATATTTGGAAGAAACAGGTATATGGCACCCCTCAACCAGTATTTTCTGGAAGCAGGTGTATTGCAGCCCTCAATCAGTATTTGATCAAAGAAAATATATAGCAATAGCACCGCTCAATCAGTATTTAGTGGAAAAAGGTATATGGCACCCATCGATCAGTATTTGACGGAAACAGGTAGATAGAACCCCTCGATCAGTATTTGGCGAAAACAGGCATATGTCACCCTCAATCAGTATTTTGTGGAAGCAGGTATATTGCAGCCCTCAATCAGTATTTGGTCAAAGAAAGTATATACAGTCATGTGAAAAAATTAGGACACCCTTTGAAAGCATGTGGTTTTTTGTAACATTTTTAATAAATGGTTATTTCATCTCCGTTTCAACAATACAGAGAGATTAAAGTAATCCAACTAAACAAAGAAAACTGAAGAAAAGTCTTTTCAAGATCTTCTGTAAATGTCATTCTACAAAAATGCCTATTCTAACTGAGGAAAAAGATAGGACACCCTCACATGTATTCCCTCTTAAATTGGCTCAGATCTCACACAGGTATATCACACCAGGTGCACATAATTAGTAGATCGTTACTCTGCATGTTGAATGAGGCTTGCCCTATTTAAACCTCAGACATTTAGTTTGGTGTGCTCCTGACTGTTGAAGTGAGAGTGAGCACCATGGTGAGAGCAAAAGAGCTGTCAGAGGACTTCAGAAAAAAGATTGTAGCAGCCTATGAGTCTGGGAAGGGATTTAAAAAGATCTCAAAAGATTTTGAAATCAGCCATTCCACTGTCCGGAAGATAGTCTACAAGTGGAGGGCTTTCAAAACAACTGCCAACATGCCCAGGACTGGTCGCCCCAGCAAGTTCACCCCAAGAGCAGACCGCAAGATGCTAAAAGAGGTATCCAAAAACCCTAAAGTGTCATCTCGAGAACTACAGCAGGCTCTGGCTACTGTTAATGTAGAAGTACATGCCTCTACAATCAGAAAGAGACTGTACAAGTTTAACTTGCATGGGAGGTGTGCAAGGAGGAAACCTTTGCTTTCCAAGAGAAACATCGAGGCCAGACTGACATTTGCCAGCGATAAAGTTGACAAAGACCAGGACTTCTGGAATAATGTTCTTTGGACAGATGAGTCCAAAATTGAATTATTTGGACACAACAGCAGAGGACATGTTTGGCGTAAACCAAACACAGCATTCCAAGAAAAGAACCTCATACCAACTGTGAAGCATGGAGGTGGAAGTGTCATGGTTTGGGGCTGCTTTGCTGCAGCAGGACCTGGTCAGCTCACCATCATAGAATCCACGATGAATTCTACTGTGTATCAGAAGGTGCTTGAAGAACATGTGAGACCATCAGTTAGAAAATTAAAGCAGAAGCGGAACTGGACCATGCAACATGACAATGACCCAAAACATACTAGTAAATCAACCAAAGATTGGCTGAAAAAGAAGAAATGGAGAGTCCTGGAATGGCCAAGTCAAAGTCCAGATTTGAATCCCATTGAGATGCTGTGGGGTGACTTGAAAAGGGCTGTACGTGCAAGAAACCCCTCAAACATCTCACAGCTGAAAAAGTTCTGCATTGAGGAGTGGGGTAAAATTTCCTCAGACCGATGTCGAAGACTGGTAGATGGCTACAAGAACCGTCTCACTGCAGTTATTTCAGCCAAAGGAGGTAACACTCGCTATTAGGGGCAAGGGTGTCCTATCTTTTTCCTCAGTTAGAATAGGCATTTTTGTAGAATGACATTTACAGAAGATCTTGAAAAGACTTTTCTTCAGTTTTCTTTGTTTAGTCGGATTACTTTAATCTCTCTGTATTGTTGAAACGGAGATGAAATAACCATTTATTAAAAATGTTACAAAAAACCACATGCTTTCAAAGGGTGTCCTAATTTTTTCACAAGACTGTAGCAATAGCACCGCTTAATCAATATTTAGTGCAAAAAGGTATATGGCACCCATTAATCAGTATTTTGTGCAAACAGGTGTATCGCAGCCCTCGATCAGTATTTGGTGGAAGAAGGTATATAGCAATAGCACCCCTCAATCAGAATTTAGTGGAAGAAGGTATATGGCACCCCTCAATCAGTATTTGGCGGAAACAGGAATATAGCACCCTTCAATCAGTGTTTGGCGGAAACAGGTATATGGCACCCCTTAATCAGTATTTTGTGGAAGCAGGTGTATCGCAGCCATCAATCAGTATTTGGTGGAAGAAGGCATATAGCAATAGCACCCCTCAATCAGTATTTAGTGGAAGAAGGTATATGGCACCCCTCAATCAGTATTTGGCGGAAACAGGTTTATAGCGCCCCTCAACCAGTATTTTGTGGAAGCAGTTGTATCACAGCCCTCTATCAGTATTTGGTGGAAGAAGGTATATAGCACCCCTCAATCAGTATTTGGCGGAAACAGGTGTATAGCACCCCTCAATCAGTATTTGGAAGAAACAGGTATATGGCACCCCTCAACCAGTATTTTCTGGAAGCAGGTGTATTGCAGCCCTCAATCAGTATTTGATCAAAGAAAGTATATAGCAATAGTACCGCTCAATCAGTATTTAGTGGAAAAAGGTATATGGCACCCATCAATCAGTATTTGACGGAAACAGGTATATAGAACCCCTCGATCAGTATTTGGCGAAAACAGGTATATGTCACCCTCAATCAGTATTTTGTGGACGCAGGTATATTGCAGCCCTCAATCAGTATTTGGTCAAAGAAAGAATATAGCAATAGCACCGCTTAATCAATATTTAGTGCAAAAAGGTATATAGCACCCATTAATCAGTATTTTGTGCAAGCAGGTGTATTGCAGCCCTCGATCAGTATTTGGTGGAAGAAGGTATATAGCAATAGCACCCCTCAATCAGAATTTAGTGGAAGAAGGTATATGGCACCCCTCAATCAGTATTTGGCGGAAACAGGTATATAGCACCCCTCAATCAGTGTTTGGCGGAAACAGGTATATAGCACCCCTCAATCAGTGTTTGGCGGAAACAGGTATATGGCACCCCTTAATCAGTATTTTGTGGAAGCAGCTGTATCGCAGCCATCAATCAGTATTTGGTGGAAAAAGGTATATAGCAATAGCACCCCTCAATCAGTATTTAGTGGAAGAAGGTATATGGCACCCCTCAATCAGTATTTGGCGGAAACAGGTTTATAGCGCCCCTCAACCAGTATTTTATGCAAGCAGTTGTATCACAGCCCTCTATCAGTATTTGGTGGAAGAAGGTATATAGCACCCCTCAATCAGCATTTTGTGGAAGAAGGTATATGGCACCCTTCAATCAGTATTTGGTGGAAGAAGGTATATAGCACCCCTCAATCAGTATTTGGCAGAAACAGGTATATAGCACCTCTCAATTAGTATTTGGCAGAAACAGGTATATGACACCCCTCAATCAGAATTTTGTGGGAGCAGGTGTATTGCAGCCCTCAATCAGTATTTGGTGAAAGAAGGTATATAGGAATAGCACCGCTAAATCAGAATTTAGTGGAAGAAGGTATATGGCACCCCTCAATCAGTATTTGGCGGAAACAGGTATATAGCACCCCTCAATCAGTGTTTGGCGGAAACAGGTATATGGCACCCCTTAATCAGTATTTTGTGGAAGCAGGTGTATCGCAGCCATCAATCAGTATTTGGTGGAAGAAGGCATATAGCAATAGCACCCCTCAATCAGTATTTAGTGGAAGAAGGTATATGGCACCCCTCAATCAGTATTTGGCGGAAACAGGTTTATAGCGCCCTCAACCAGTATTTTGTGGAAGCAGTTGTATCACAGCCCTCTATCAGTATTTGGTGGAAGAAGGTATATAGCACCCCTCAATCAGTATTTGGCGGAAACAGGTGTATAGCACCCCTCAATCAGTATTTGGAAGAAACAGGTATATGGCACCCCTCAACCAGTATTTTCTGGAAGCAGGTGTATTGCAGCCCTCAATCACTATTTGATCAAAGAAAGAATATAGCAATAGCACCGCTTAATCAATATTTAGTGCAAAAAGGTATATAGCACCCATTAATCAGTATTTTGTGCAAGCAGGTGTATCGCAGCCCTCGATCAGTATTTGGTGGAAGAAGGTATATAGCAATAGCACCCCTCAATCAGTATTTAGTGGAAGAAGGTATATGGCACCCCTCAATCAGTATTTGGCGGAAACAGGTTTATAGCGCCCCTCAACCAGTATTTTGTGGAAGCAGTTGTATCACAGCCCTCTATCAGTATTTGGTGGAAGAAGGTATATAGCACCCCTCAATCAGCATTTTGTGGAAGAAGGTATATGGCACCCCTCAATCAGTATTTGGTGGAAGAAGGTATATAGCACCCCTCAATCAGTATTTGGCAGAAACAGGTATATAGCACCTCTCAATTAGTATTTGGCAGAAACAGGTATATGGCACCCCTCAATCAGAATTTTGTGGGAGCAGGTGTATTGCAGCCCTCAATCAGTATTTGGTGAAAGAAGGTATATAGGAATAGCACCGCTAAATCAGAATTTAGTGGAAGAAGGTATATGGCACCCCTCAATCAGTATTTGGCGGAAACAGGTATATAGCACCCCTCAATCAGTGTTTGGCGGAAACAGGTATATGGCACCCCTTAATCAGTATTTTGTGGAAGCAGGTGTATCGCAGCCATCAATCAGTATTTGGTGGAAGAAGGTATATAGCAATAGCACCCCTCAATCAGTATTTAGTGGAAGAAGGTATATGGCACCCCTCAATCAGTATTTGGCGGAAACAGGTTTATAGTGCCCCTCAACCAGTATTTTGTGGAAGCAGTTGTATCACAGCCCTCTATCAGTATTTGGTGGAAGAAGGTATATAGCACCCCTCAATCAGTATTTGGCGGAAACAGATGTATAGCACCCCTCAATCAGTATTTGGAAGAAACAGGTATATGGCACCCCTCAACCAGTATTTTCTGGAAGCAGGTGTATTGCAGCCCTCAATCAGTATTTGATCAAAGCTAGTATATAGCAATAGTACCGCTCAATCAGTATTTAGTGGAAAAAGGTATATGGCACCCATCAATCAGTATTTGACGGAAACAGGTATATAGAACCCCTCGATCAGTATTTGGCGAAAACAGGTATATGTCACCCTCAATCAGTATTTTGTGGAAGCAGGTATATTGCAGCCCTCATTTAGTATTTGGTCAAAGAAAGAATATAGCAATAGCACCGCTTAATCAATATTTAGTGCAAAAAGGTATATAGCACCCATTAATCAGTATTTTGTGCAAGCAGGTGTATCGCAGCCCTCGATCAGTATTTGGTGGAAGAAGGTATATAGCAAAAGCACCCCTCAATCAGAATTTAGTGGAAGAAGGTATATGGCACCCCTCAATCAGTATTTGGCGGAAACAGGTATATAGCACCCCTCAATCAGTGTTTGGCGGAAACAGGTATATAGCACCCCTCAATCAGTGTTTGGCGGAAACAGGTATATGGCACCCCTTAATCAGTATTTTGTGGAAGCAGCTGTATCGCAGCCATCAATCAGTATTTGGTGGAAGAAGGTATATAGCAATAGCACCCCTCAATCAGTATTTAGTGGAAGAAGGTATATGGCACCCCTCAATCAGTATTTGGCGGAAACAGGTTTATAGCGCCCCTCAACCAGTATTTTGTGGAAGCAGTTGTATTACAGCCCTCTATCAGTATTTGGTGGAAGAAGGTATATAGCACCCCTCAATCAGCATTTTGTGGAAGAAGGTATATGGCACCCCTCAATCAGTATTTGGTGGAAGAAGGTATATAGCACCCCTCAATCAGTATTTGGCAGAAACAGGTATATAGCACCTCTCAATTAGTATTTGGCAGAAACAGGTATATGGCACCCCTCAATCAGAATTTTGTGGGAGCAGGTGTATTGCAGCCCTCAATCAGTATTTGGTGAATGAAGGTATATAGGAATAGCACCGCTCAATCAGTATTTAGTGGAAGAAGGTATATGGCACCCATCAATCAGTATTTGGTGGAAACAGGTATATGGCAGCCCTCAATCAGTATTTGGTGGAAGCAGGTGTATCACAGCCCTCAATCAGTATTTGGTGAAAGAAGGTATATATCAATGCCATCCCCCAATCAGTATTTAGTGGAAGAAGGTATATGGCACCCCTCAATCAGTATATGACAGAAACAGGTATATAGCACCCCTCAATCAGTATTTTGTGGAAGCAGGTGTATTGCAGCCCTCAATCAGTTTTTGGTGAAAGAAGGTATATAGCAATAGCGCCGCTCAATCAGTGTTTAGTGAAAGAAGGTATATGGCACCCCTCAATCAGTATTTGACAGAAACAGGTATATAGAACCCCTCAATCAGTATTTGGCGAAAACAGGTACATGGCACACCTCAATCAGTATTTTGTGGAAGCAGGTGTATTGCAGCCCTCAATCAGTATGTGGCGAACGAAGGTATATAGCAATAGCGCCGCTCAATCAGTGTTTAGTGAAAGAAGGGATATGGCACCCCTCAATCAGTATTCGGCGGAAACAGGTATATAGCACCCCTCAATCAGTGTTTGGCGGAAACAGGTTTATGGAACCCTTTTAATCAGTATTTTCTGGAAGCAGGTGTATCGCAGCCCTCAATCAGTATTTGCAGAATTTGGTGGAAGAAGGTATATATAAATTCCACCCCCCAGTCAGTATTTAGTGAAAAAAGGTATATGGCACCCCTCAATCAGTATTTGACAGAAACAGGAATATAGCACCCCTCAATCAGTATTTGACGAAAACAGGTATATGGCACCCCTCAATCAGTATTTTGTGGAAACAGGTGTATTGCAGCCCATAATCAGTATTTGGTGAAAGAAAGTATATAGCAATAGCGCCGCTCAATCAGTGTTTAGTGGAAGAAGGTATATGGCACCCCTCAATCAGTATTTGGCGGAAACAGGTATATAGCACCCCTCAATCAGTGTTTGGCGGAAACAGGTATATGGCACCCCTTAATCAGTATTTTGTGGAAGCAGGTGTATCGCAGCCCTCAATCAGAATTTGGTGGAAGAAGGTATATAGCAATAGCACCCCTCAATCAGTATTTAGTGGAAGAAGGTATATGGCACCCCTCAATCAGTATTTGGTGATAACAGGTATATAGCACCCCTCAATCAGTATTTGGCGGAAACAGGTATATAGCATCCCTCAATCAGTAGTTTCTGGAAGCAGGTGTTTTGCAGCCCTCAATCAGTATTTGGCGGAAACACTTATATGGCACCCCTCGATCAGTATTTTGTGGAAGCAAGTGTATCGCAGCCCTCAATCAGTATTAGGTGGAAGAAGGTATATAGCAATAGCACCCCTCAATCAGTATTTTGTGGAAGAAGGTATATGGCACCCCTCAATCAGTATTTTGTGGAAGCAGGTGTATCGCAGCCATCAATCAGTATTTGGTGGAAGAAGGTATATAGCAATAGCACCCCTCAATCAGTAATTAGTGGAAGAAGGTATATGGCACCCCTCAATCAGTATTTGGCGGAAACAGGTTTATAGCGCCCCTCAACCAGTATTTTGTGGAAGCAGTTGTATCACAGCCCTCTATCAGTATTTGGTGGAAGAAGGTATATAGCACCCCTCAATCTGAATTTTGTGGAAGAAGGTATATGGCACCCCTCAATCAGTATTTGGTGGAAGAAGATATATAGCACCCCTCAATCAGTATTTGGCAGAAACAGGTATATAGCACCTCGCAATTAGTATTTGGCAGAAACAGGTATATGGCACCCCTCAATCAGAATTTTGTGGGAGCAGGTGTATTGCAGCCCTCAATCAGTATTTTGTGAAAGAAGGTATATAGGAATAGCGCCGCTCAATCAGTATTTAGTGGAAGAAGGTATATGGCACCCATCAATCAGTGTTTGGCGGAAACAGGTATATGGCAGCCCTCAATCAGTATTTGGTGGAAGCAGGTGTATCACAGCCCTCAATCAGTATTTGGTGGAAGAAGGTATATATCAATGCCATCCCCCAATCAGTATTTAGTGGAAGAAGGTATATGGCACCCCTCAATCAGTATTTGACAGAAACAGGTATATAGCACCCCTCAATCAGTATTTTGTGGAAGCAGGTGTATTGCAGCCCTCAATCAGTTTTTGGTGAAAGAAGATATATAGCAATAGTGCCGCTCAATCAGTGTTTAGTGAAAGAAGGTATATGGCACCCCTCAATCAGTATTTGACAGAAACAGGTATATAGCACCCCTCAATCAGTATTTGGCGAAAACAGGTATATGGCACACCTCAATCAGTATTTTGTGGAAGCAGGTGTATTGCAGCCCTCAATCAGTATTTGGCGAACGAAGGTATATAGCAATAGCGCCGCTCAATCAGTGTTTAGTGAAAGAAGAGATATGGCACCCCTCAATCAATATTCGGCGGAAACAGGTATATAGCACCCCTCAATCAGTGTTTGGGGGAAACAGGTTTATGGCACCCCTTTAATCAGTATTTTCTGGAAGCTGGTGTATCGCAGCCCTCAATTAGTATTTGCAGTATTTGGTGGAAGAAGGTATATATCAATGCCACCCCCCAGTCAGTATTTAGTGAAAGAAGGTATATGGCACCCCTCAATCAGTATTTGACAGAAACAGGAATATAGCACCCCTCAATCAGTATTTGACGAAAACAGGTATATGGCACCCCTCAATCAGTATTTTGTGGAAGCAGGTGTATTGCAGCCCATAATCAGTATTTGGTGAAAGAAGGTATATAGCAATAGCGCCGCTCAATCAGTGTTTAGTGGAAGAAGGTATATGGCACCCCTCAATCAGTATTTGGCGGAAACAGGTATATAGCACCCCTCAATCAGTGTTTGGCGGAAACAGGTATATGGCACCCCTTAATCAGTATTTTGTGGAAGCAGGTGTATCGCAGCCCTCAATCAGAATTTGGTGGAAGACGGTATATAGCAATAGCACCCCTCAATCAGTATTTAGTGGAAGAAGGTATATGGCACCCCTCAATCAGTATTTGGTGATAACAGGTATATAGCACCCCTCAATCAGTATTTGGCGGAAACAGGAATATAGAATCCCTCAATCAGTAGTTTCTGGAAGCAGGTGTATTGCAGCCCTCAATCAGTATTTGGTGGAAGAAGGTATATGGCACTCTTCAATCAGTATTTGGTAGAAACAGGTATATAGCACTCCTCAATCAGTATTTGGCGGAAACAGGTATATAGCATCCCTCAATCAGTATTTGGCGGAAACACTTATATGGCACCCCTCAATCAGTATTTTGTGGAAGCAAGTGTATCGCAGCCCTCAATCAGTATTAGGTGGAAGAAGGTATATAGCAATAGCACCCCTCAATCAGTTTTTTGTGGAAGAAGGTATATGGCACCCCTCAATCAGTATTTTGCGGAAACAGGTATTTAGCACCCCTCAATCAGTATTTGGCGGAAGCTGGTATATAGCACCCCTCAATCAGTATTTGTCGAAAACAGGTATATAGCACCACTCAATCAGTATTTTTTGGAAGAAGGTATATCGCAGTCCTCAAGCTGTTTTTTTGGGGGGCAACAGGTTTATCACACCCGTTACAATTAGTTACTCCAATAGTGTTTGTCCCTGTATCTATCTGCGGTATCGCACACAACTGCTGCACAATACAAATATACTATAATATAATTTCTGTTAGAAAGTATATTATAAGTATATCACACCCCTCCATATCACACCTATCGATAGCACACCTATACTAGTCCTTAAAAGGACTTTTGTGGCCCTATTATCTAGCGTTTTGTGTCCCTAACTGTACCTGTTCCAAAATGCAACCTCTCCCTACTGTCACTAGGGTATCGAGAACCACGCCTGACTCCGTTATACCCGGGGTCAGGAAGTCGCAGCGGTTGGCTGCACGCTCTATTTAAGATAGGGCTGTTTTCCTTATGGTAGCTTTCTGGGTTTGCTTTGCAAACCCTTTTGGCTCACTCAGGGATCCGTAGCTCCTTCTCCTCAGCTGTCCCTTGTCCAGCACTCCCAAACCTCCTTATATTCCTCTCTCACACTTCTCTGGTTGCCAGAGATAGAAGTTCCTGCCTGGACATCTATTCTGACCTTCTGGAGCTGTGTTGCTGCGTTCTCTGGTAGTTGGTCCAGAACGCTACCCTCCGGATCCCTGTTGGACCTTTGTGGTCTATTGTGATCGCCCACCTGGGTGTATGTGTTTGTCTGTTTTGTCTGTCCTCTCCCTGGTGTTTCCCTCTTAGTGATAGTGGTGCGGACTAGCGATCCCACCGGCCCGTTCACTATCTAGGGCTCATTTTAGGGAAAGCCAGGGTTTAGGCACGTGATCGCCGCACGGGTGAGGAACGCGTCTAGGGACGTCAGGGCAGTCAGGTGCCAGCCGCAAGGTGAGTTAGGGGTCACCACCTTTCCCTCTCCCTTGGGCAGGGCTTTCCCTTTTATCCTCCCTGTGCGTGACGTCGGTCATAACATTATCTCAGGCCCTTATTTTGTGTAGGTAAAAAAAATTTTTTTTTACCTACTTAGAATCCAGTATGGATCAAATTGCTTCTCTGTCCAATAAATTTCATGGCCTGTCTTGTGAGGTGGCAGGATTGAAGGCGTCGGTCCTCCAGCAACAGCAGCGATTACAACTGACTGCAAGCCCAGCGGTTGCTACTGGTAACCAGGTTGTTGCGGAACCCAAGGTCCCTCTCCCTGACAGATTTTCTGGGGGAAGGGACAAGTTTTTGACATTCCGTGAGGCCTGTAAGTTATATTTTAAACTGCGCCCTTACTCCTCAGGTAATGAAGAACAGCGGGTGTTTTTTTTTATTTCCCTGCTGCAGGGGGACCCGCAGTCCTGGGCGTTCTCTTTACCTACTGATTCCCAGGCTCTTCGGTCAGTGGATGAGTTTTTCGGGGCCTTGGGTCTCATATATGACGACCCTGACCGAGTTGCACTGGCTGAATCAAGATTACGGAGACTCTTACAAAGAGAGCGGCCGGTAGAGGAGTATTGCTCTGAATTCCGTAGGTGGGCTACGGATACCCAATGGAACGTACCGGCTCTCAGGAGTCAGTTCTGCTCTGGGTTATCCGAAAGGGTTAAAGATGCGCTTGCATTATATGAGACCCCCTTTTCCCTTGATGCGGTTATGTCCCTTTCTATCCGTATAGAAAGACGCCTTAGGGACAGGTTGAAAAAACCGGAGCAATTGGTAACCCCTCCCAAGCAGCAGTTAGTCTGTACGGACTTAGACGAGCCTATGCAGCTAGGAGGAACTACTCGTCAGGTCTGTCCCCCTGAGGCTCGCCATAGGCGTGGGGTTTGTTTTTTTTGTGAGAAGAGGGGTCATTTTATTAATGTCTGTCCTTCTTTCCTCAGAAACAAAAGACCGTCGGAAAAACTACTAACCCCAGGCTGTGTGGAGGATGTCAGCCGGGGAGTATATGTTTCCTCCATACGTACATCGCAATTTGTGTTGCCAGCGGTTATTATTTTTGGTAATAAGACGGAGACTATTTCTTTCTTTCTAGACAGTGGAGCAGGGGTAAATTTGATAGATGCCTATTTTGCCCTATGGGTTTGTCTCTCTGTACGTTACAGAGACCCATTCCCATATTCGCTATTGATTCTGCTCCCCTGTCTCAGAGAAATCTCACCCACATTGTTCATAATTTACACCTTCGGGTAGGGGACCACCATAACGAGATGCTTTCAGGTTATGTTCTGGAGGGGCTTCCCACTCCGGTAGTGCTGGGTCTTCCCTGGTTGGTAGCGCACAATCCAGTGGTGGATTGGCAGGCCAGGGAGATATCGGAGTGGAGTGAGCAGTGCAGAGAAAATTGCTGAAATAGCAATTGCTTAGTCGCCTCCATAACTACCCTACCTACATTTATTTCGGATTTTGAGGATGTTTTTTCTGAAAAGGGTTGTCAGAAGTTACCACCTCATCGTCCTTATGATTGCCCGGTTAACCTTGTTCCCGGCGCAAAATTACCCAAGACCAGGTTATATAATCTTTCGGGTCCAGAGAGACAAGCCATGAAAGATTATATCTCCGAGAGCTTGGCTAAGGGACACATCAGACCCTCTTCTTCACTCGTGGCTGCAGGGTTTTTCTTCGTTAAAAAGAAAGATGGGGGCCTGCGTCCTTGCCTAGATTTTCGCGAATTAAATCGGATAACCATCCGAGACCCATACCCTCTTCCTCTCATTCCTGACCTGTTTAACCAGATTGCGGGTGCTAGGTGGTTCTCCAAACTTGATCTTAGGGGGGCCTATAATCTGATTCGTATTAAGGAGGGGGATGAGTGGAAGACAGCGTTTAACACCCCTGAGGGGCATTATGAAAATCTAGTTATGCCTTTCGGTCTGACCAATGCTCCTGCCGTCTTTCAACATTTCGTTAATGACATTTTTAGTCATCTAATCGGCAGGTTTGTGGTAATATACCTAGATGATATTTTAATTTATTCGTCTGATCTGAAAACACATGAGGTGCATGTCAAACAAGTACTGCAGGTCCTACGGACGAATGAATTATATACTAAAATTGAAAAATGTGTCTTCGCCGTTCAGGAGATACAATTCCTAGGTTATTTTTTATCTGCTTCAGGTTTCCGTATGGATCCTAGGAAGGTCCAGGCAATTTTAGATTGGGATCTTCCTGAGAACCTCAAAGCACTACAACGGTTCTTGGGCTTCGCAAATTTCTATAGGAAATTCATTCAAAATTATTCACTTATTGTAAAACCGCTTACTGACATGACTAGGAAGGAGACTGATTTTTCTAAATGGTCTGACGCCGCTAAAGTTGCTTTTTCCTCTCTAAAAGAGAGGTTTACCTCAGCACCTGTACTAGTCCAACCTGATGTCTCTCAGCCTTTTATTGTTGAAGTCGATGCGTCAGAGGTGGGAGTGGGGGCGGTGCTGTTGCAGGGTCCGTCTCCTGGCAAATGGCGTCCTTGTGCTTTCTTTTCTAAAAAACTATGTGCAGCAGAAAAGAACTATGATATCGGCAATAGGGAACTATTAGCTATTAAACTTGCGTTTGAGGAGTGGCGTCACTTCTTAGAGGGGGCAGTCCACCCCGTCACTGTGATTACGGACCACAAAAATCTTCTGTACCTCGAATCAGCTAAGCATCTCACCCCTAGACAGGCTAGGTGGTCGCTATTTTTTACCAGGTTTAACTTTGTGATTACCTATCGTCCTGGGGCAAAGAACACCAAGGCTGATGCACTATCTCGTTGTTTCCCTGGAGGGGGTAATGTGAGTGATCCGGTGCCCATTCTTCAAAGAGGAGTGGTTGTTTCTGCGGTACACTCTGTTTTGGAGGGGAAGGTGTTAGAGGCCCAGGGGGACGCCCCGGTCTCTTGCCCCTCAGAGAAATTGTTTGTACCGTTGAACCTACGTTTCGAATTATTAAAGGAACATCATAGTTCGGCACTTGCTGGGCACCCGGGTAGTAAAGCAACCTTGGAGCTATTGTCTCGTCGTTTTTGGTGGCCAAGGTTGCGTCAGGATGTATTGGATTTTGTATCTTCTTGTTCTACCTGTGCGCGCGCAAAAGTTTCACATACACGTCCTGCAGGATCTCTATTACCACTCGTCATTCCCAATAGACCGTGGACACATCTGTCAATGGATTTTATCACTGACTTACCTTTGTCTGCGGGTAAAACAGTTATTTTGGTAGTAGTGGACAGGTTTAGCAAAATGGTACACTTCATTGCGTTACCCGCACTACCTAATGCTAAGACTCTTGCTCAGGTATTCGTCAGGGAAATCGTGAAGCTTCACGGGGTCCCCTCCGATGTTGTTTCGGATCGGGGGTACCCAGTTTATTTCTAAATTTTGGAAAGCTTTTTGTTCCCGTTTGGGGGTACACTTGTCCTTTTCCTCAGCTTTCCATCCTCAGTCGAATGGACAGACTGAGCGTACCAACCAAAACCTTGAGACATATCTAAGATGTTTTGTGTCTGAAAACCAAGAGTTGTGGTCATCATATTTACCGTTAGCTGAGTTTGCCATAAATAATCGTCGTCAGGAATCCACTGGCAAGTCACCATTTCTTGGTGCATATGGTTTTCATCCCCAATTCTGTACTTTCAAAGAGGGGGGGTCTTCTGGGGTTCCCGAAGAGGAACGGTTTACGTCATCTCTTTCATCTGTATGGCAGAAGGTGCAAGCTAACTTGAAAAATATGGGAGGTAAATACAAATGCATGGCTGATAAGAGACGGTCGCCAGGTCCGGACCTAGGAGTGAATGACTATGTGTGGTTGTCTACTAGGAATATTAAATTGAAGGTTCCCTCTTGGAAACTGGGTCCTAGGTTTATTGGCCCTTACAAAATTGTAGCCATCATCAACCCCGTGGCTTTTCGCCTGGAGTTACCTCAGACTTTTAAAATTCATAATGTTTTTCATAAGTCGTTACTCAAAAAATATGTTCCACCTCTAGAACCGTCACCGCTGCCACCCCCTCCTGTTGTCGTGGATGGTAATCTAGAATTTCAGATATCCAAAATTGTTAATTCTCGTCGGGTCCGCCGCTCTCTTCAATATCTGGTGCATTGGAGAGGTTACGGTCCCGAGGAAAGAATGTGGGTTCCTGCGTCTGAGGTAAACGCCGGAGGCCCCTCGTAGAGAGGGGGGTACTGTCATGAGGGTATCGAGAACCACGCCTGACTCCGTTATACCCAGGGTCAGGAAGTCGCAGCGGTTGGCTGCACACTCTATTTAAGATAGGGCTGTTTTCCTTATGGTAGCTTTCTGGGTTTGCTTTGCAAACCCTTTTGGCTCACTCAGGGATCCGTAGCTCCTTCTCCTCAGCTGTTCCTTGTCCAGCACTCCCAAACCTCCTTATATTCCTCTCTCACACTTCTCTGGTTGCCAGAGATAGAAGTTCCTGCCTGGACATCTATTCTGACCTTCTGGAGCTGTGTTGCTGCGTTCTCTGGTAGTTGGTCCAGAACGCTACCCTCCGGATCCCTGTTGGACCTTTGTGGTCTATTGTGATCGCCCACCTGGGTGTATGTGTTTGTCTGTTTTGTCTGTCCTCTCCCTGGTGTTTCCCTCTTAGTAATAGTGGTGCGGACTAGCGATCCCACCGGCCCGTTCACTATCTAGGGCTCATTTTAGGGAAAGCCAGGGTTTAGGCTTGTGATCGCCGCACGGATGAGGAACGCGTCTAGGGACGTCAGGGCAGTCAGGTGCCAGCCGCAAGGTGAGTTAGGGGTCACCACCTTTCCCTCTCCCTTGGGCAGGGCTTTCCCTTTTATCCTCCCTGTGCGTGACGTCGGTCATTACACCTACACTGGCAAAACAAATAATGTAAAATGGCTGCCAGATCGGTTTCTGTTATAGGGTTGGTGGTGTGTCCATGTGCTGAAATGTCTCAATTGGCTGTCCTGTCCCACTTGATGGATGTGTCATGGGTCAAAGTTCGGCGCTATGCAAAAAAATATGGTGAATATCGCCATATGTTCGCATGGTCGGCGAATCGCGAACGAGCAAAGTTCGCCGTGAAACGACCGCTGGGCGAACCACAAGGCCATCTCTATATGCAATTTTTAGTTGACTACTACAAAATAACTTAGTTGCAAAATGAATCTCTAATCCCGACTTTTCACAAATGTCTAGTTTGAAATTTTATTTGTACTTTAATGATAAATCTATGTAGTAAACACTGATATTTACACTTTATAGACTTAAATGTCATTTGTGTTTATAGCCATATAATCAGTCCCATTTGGTATCATTGCTTGGATGAGCAGAACTATCAGCCCTCTCATGTTTAAAATGTCATACAGATAAGAGGCTAACCTCTGTGATGCTGTATCGGTAGAATAATGTTTTTGTTCATCTTTTAATTCATATGTGAGGATTTGTGACTCCTTCATGGGAAAGATCTTTCTAAATCTCGAATGTCGATACCCTGCTCTTTATCTTCAAACTGTACATTTCATTTTGATAATAGCTAGAATGAACGAGAATGAACACATCTGTAATATTAATTTTCAAAGAGTGTATGAAAATATGAAAAGTCAAATATCAAAGACTAGAACTTATCAAAAGCCAGCACTATGAATTTGACCCAACAAATACCTTTTCTAGCTCTCCTTCTGTGTTGGTTAGTGTGATCATGCAGTGGGGTATCCTGACACATCATGAACTTAGAGGTTTTGAATTCTTTTTTATCTGAAAGGGACTCACAAAATATCTTAGCAAAACAGAAAAATACAGCATATTCTTTGGCTACCTGGTAGTTTAGCTTTAGGCAACTCCTCTTTTTCACTGTCTTATCTTTTTTTTTATTGATGTGGTGCCTCCTAATGTTATTAGAATATAGAAAAGCAATTTGCAAAACCAAATAATTAAATGCTGAAATCATTATACTTGAAGAAGACATTTTAACCTATTAATACCTATACCATTTTTAAAGTGATGTTGTGACTGTTGCTAAATACAGTAGCAGTTGTTTTTTTAAATATTGGTCTTTCATTGGGTGAAAAAGTAAAAATATCACATGTATATGTTTTCTAATTTAGAATAGTTTTTTTTTGGTAATTTTGATATATGACATGTCCTAGTTGGGACAGTTGTGTTTGGGCTGGGGCCCTGCATATGATTGGTGGGTGGTTATTTATTTATTATAACTTTAGTTGATTCTATCTTTATTTTTCTGACCTTTAGTAGACTATTATCTGTGCCAATTAGTGCAACAGCCCTGACAAGAGTGTCAAAATCAGGCCTTGAAAACAAATTATTGTAGAGTAATGGTGGGTTTACATGGGCCAAGGGCAGCCGATTATCAGGAAGGAACTTACAACTGGCTGCTCGGGTAAAGAGCTTCAGTTACATACAGCAATCACCTCCACAATATGAGAATGAGCTATTGCTACTGCAATCAGTGATCCTCATACAGTTGCATTGTTTCTGGGCAGCAGGGTTCTGTTTAGACAAAGCAATCTGCTGCCCAGAAATTATAATTTACTTGCCTGCATGAACGACTGTTTCACCTGATGAATGAGCATTTCATTTGTTCATCGGGTGATTGGCTGTACCTTTAGATGGGGGTTCGCAGGAACATTCGTCCCCAACAATTTGCCGGATATTCAGCCGATGCAAACCTACCATAAGATTTCACTCAGTGTTTCTTCAATCTTCAGTAATTTCCATCAGTGAATGTGAGCCAAAACCAGACAGAGTCCAAATCTTTGGTCATTTGAACAGAGTTTTGGTGCCCAAAAACCAAATGATTGCGGGCGGGATCGTGTGTGAACGACAGTGACGGTTCTTGCTAGGCAGTGAGAATGACAGTGGAGTGGGAGACACGGGGTGCTGTAGTGCTGCCCACCTGTCATGGGATGGAAGTCAGAGCGAGCGTGGCTTTTCAGTAATATGCGCCGCTTCTGTGGTCAGAAAACTACCTATCTCACCCTTTTTCCTCCTTTCCTCCCTGTACTGCAGTGATGGCAAAGGGGTGAATGGTAGCAGGGTAGGAGCACTGCTGTGGTCCCATTCACCTTCAGCGAGAGCGTGGACTACAGCTGGGTGAGGATCGCTATTACAGTCCGGCCACCTTGCCTCTACTACAGGGCATAGGTGAGAGTAGCGCCTACCATTCAGCTGTCAGCCCGGCTCTCCCGGCAACGCTGTGACAGCAGGCCGGACCATAATAGCGATCCGGCTACTGCGGGCGATTTCAGCACTACTCATCTGGCTGTCAAGCCGGGCCCCACTTCCAATATAAGACAGGGGGCCGGACTGTAATAGTTGTCATCCACACTCTCGCTGAAGGTGAGAGGGACCACAGCGGCGCTCCTACCCTGCTACCATTCACCCTTCACCCCTTCGCCATCACTGCAGTACAGGGAGGAAAGGAGGGGGAGATAGGTAGTTTTCTGACCACAGAAGCGGCGCATATTACTGAACAGCCACACTCGCTCTGATTTCCATCCCATGACAGGTGGGCGGCACTACAGCACCCCGTGTCTCCACCCCGCTGTCATTCACACACAGGGGGGCGGGCTGCCTAGCAAGCACCGTCGCTGTCACTCACACACGATCCCGCCCGTAATCATTTGGTTTTTGGGCACCAAAACACAGTTTAAATGACTGCATATGTAACTGTTCTATTGTATTGTATCATTGTCCTGATGAAGAGGGCTCTACGCCCTTCAAACGTGTCGACAAGCAAATAAAAACGACTCCTTTTTACCAATATTAACTTGGTACAAAGTTTTTTGCCTACAGTGCCGACACAAAGGTTCTAACTATCTTCTTACTTCATGGATCTTCTAATCCCAAGAACCACATTTGTGGCTTGTGGAAGGACCTTGGCAGTAGTACAGGCATCCCGCACGCTGGACGGGTGAATACCAGCAAGGCGAGCTTCAGTTGCTGTGGCTCATCACAACACATAACGGTAAGAGCAACTGATTACACATTGCGTAATTCCTACGCTATAGCAACACACACGAGGCACGGCCTCCTGTCTTCTCTTTTTTATAAAGCAGCCTAAAGGATGTATTAGACACCCCGATGCTGCTAGCGATTGTCGGGAGGGAAGCGTTCCCTCTTGGCAATCAGCAGATAGCTAGTAGAGGACACCACTTCTATAACATGCAGCGATGTTCTCCGCAACATGTGGAGGAGTGATCACTATGCCATCGCTCATCCCCATGCAGGACAGTGGTGTGCTGGTGGCAGATCGCTGGCAAATCCAAATCAGCCTTTCAGCATGGTGAAATATCTCTACTGCCCAATGAACTTGAAGCAATGAAACAATGAAGTTTCGCTCATTGGGCATTTAGAGGCAGTATTAGACTGCCAGATGATAGAAAACGCTCATTAGCGATTATCGGGTAGAAATTCTGTCAGTGTAATATACCCTTAAGGCATTTAATGACTCACTTCAAACTGTGTATTTGTAGTTACTAAGTGGTGTTAAAATGCAATTAAATTAATATGCTCTACTTAAACAGTGTCCAAATACTTTGTTATTGTTTTTTGTTTGTTTTTTATATATAAGGTTACCGTACTGTGTTCTTTTTTGAAGATTATACAGTTTGTTTACCTAAGAAAAAGGCTATCTTCTACATGAGCACAGCCAGCTATCTCTAGCTGTGCAGTTTTGGAATATAACATTGTGTAATGTATCATGGGCTCTCTTGATCTTTTCTTTTACCATTATCTTCAATCTTTGTCTAAAATATTTGGGACAATGTCAGCCATTAAATGCTAATTACACTAATGTTCTTTGTGCATATTATTCCCTGGGTGGCAGCCAAAGCAATAGCTGACAACTATTTCTTCAAAAATGAAGATTGTGAAATGAGTGTTTATACCAGCATCTGTGCGATGGCTGCCATTTCTATCCAAATAACAAAGTTCTTTGCTCAATGTGATGAGTGTGATGAATTGCAAATGATTTTGATTATTCCAACTGGGACTGGATATAAGTGAGTTTTAATTTTATCTATGCTCAGGCAAAGTCACAATATCACTGTATGACATAGAAAATACAATTTCTTAAGAACTTAAGTCATTTACTCCCAGATGCTGGCCCAGCTAGATCAGAAGTGAAATGTGTAGGTGATTAGTCTGTGTCATGCAATTTACCAATGTGATACATCATTGTAAACTGTTCATACTAATATACTCACTTTCTAAACAAAATAAAAACATTATGTTGCCAGTAATACAAGCTGTTTTGTTTTGTTAAAAGCAAGTCTAAAACATATAGTACATAATAACATTAAACTGCGGTTTAAAGGAAAACAGCTCAATATTTTACCTTCATGACTGGGACATGATTATATACATAGCTTGGTATGAAATGTATTTCTGGCTTTCCCTCACATCTGTTAAGCTACTGTATGGTTATTGTAGCCATCAGCAGTGGTAGGCAATAAAAGGGAGTGCATATTTTAATAGATATAGGTTTTTGTATTTTAACTTATAGAAAAGGAATAATAACTGTGGTTTGTAGAAAGAGATACATCCTCTCCATATTTGTTACATACTTTATGTATCTCATTGAAGTTGGACACAGTATGATTGACAAAAGACATAGAGTATGTATGTCAAGCTCAACAAATGGATGTGAGAGGACGTAGACAAGAGAAGAAGTATAGGTAAATTTTAAGATTTTGCTTCCCCTATTGATCCAGGGAAAGGATCCAAAACATAATCCCTCCTGATCCCATGTAGAAATCAACCTTCATATAAGAATTCTATATATTAGCATTATTGTTGATTTCATTTCATTCTACGAAGTCATCAAAACATTTTGTTCAACAGTTCCTGCTGTGACTGGCTCCTGAGGTGATCATTCCACAGATTCACAATTCTTATGGTAAATGTTTTTTTTTCTCTTCTAGAGACTAAACCTTTCTACCCTTGTCTTATCATTTTAATTTTTCCTCATAACTAAGACCTACTATGATTCTTATTGAGTTGCCGTTCTTTGTATTTCTTCCAATCCCAGGGGCATCCTTTCTATGGTCTGGTGCTGAGACCCAGATGAAGCCTCACCAAAGCTTTGTAAAGTTTTAATATTCAATCCCTCTCCTGTGAGTCCATGCTGGCCTTAGAAGCAGCTGATTGACATTGCATGCTGCTATTTAGTCTATAATCTACAAGTGCAAGGACCCCCCAGGACAATTGGTGCATGTAAGCTATTAGAACCAAGGTGCATAACTTTATATTTATCCACATTGAAGGTTATTTTCCATGTCAGTGCCTAAACAATTAATGTAGGGAATATATTATGATGGGAACTTTTGAAGTTGGTTTGCTTAGAATTTTCATTGGTGAAAAGTGATGCAAGTTTATCAAAAGTCACATGATGCTTGTTAAATCTGGCTCATCTTTAAGCCTAACACTTTTTTCTAGAAATGCCACTCAGTTTTCCTATATCAATTTCCTGCTGGAGAGATTTTGTTACTTTGTTTGGCAATTTTTTTAAAAAGTTGCAGTGATAAATCTACAGTGAAACTAAATAAGATACTTAACAATGCCTGCTTTCTCAGTCACTTTTCAAAGTCACTAATTTTGCAACAGTTTATGAACAGCTTCCATTAACTGCATGATATTACATAGTTTAGTGTCATCTGCAAATATACAAACACGCTCTTAAAATTCTCTATATCATCATATCATAAAAAAATAAGTTACATAATAGTTTACCCAACACTGAACCTTGGGGTACACCACTTATTGTATATCTGGAATCTATATGGATTATTTAAAGGGGTTTTGTCACTTCAGCAAATAGCAATTATGAAGAGAAAGTTCATACAAGGCACTTACTAATGTATCGATATTATCCATTTCCCCCTCACATTATACACTTCTCATTTCCATGGCACCAAAAGCACCAGCCTATGTGCGCTCCCACGGTCCCGGCCACCAGGGGCTGGCATTTTTCCATTTTTACAGTGTGCAAGCATGACCACTGCTGCTGGATTACAGGGTGGTCATAACCATTGCAATGAACAGTGTATAATTTGATGAAAAAATGAATCTAGCCAGCAGAGGAAACAATATGCTAATAACAATATATTAGTAAGTGGCTTGTATTAACTTTCTTTAAATGATAAATGCCACTTGTTGAAGTGACAAAATCCCTTTAACTATGCTCACACAATATCTACATTGAGCCAATTAAAAAAGCCCTGCCAGCAAAACTTTTATTCTATGGTCCAGTGGTAATGTATATAAGTTATAAAGTGAATTGCTAGAGAAACTGACTTCCAATCCAAAGATAAGAGGCTGTGTGAATTGAAGGTCACATAAAATACCTGAGGCAGGGGCGTAACTAACATAGTGGCAGACTATGCGACTGCTATGGGGCCCAGTGCAAGAGGGGGCCCAGTTGGGATTGTCCCCTCTTCTACTGGGGTGACAACTTGGTCAGGACTTGGTCAGGACCTCCAGCTGTTGCAAAACTACAACTCCCAGCATGCCCCAATAGCTGTAGGCTACCCAGTTATGCTGGGAATTGTAGTTTTGCAACAGCTGGAGGGCCACAGGTTGGACATGCTTGCTGTAAAGAAACAACTTTTAACAAATAAGGAAGTGAAAAAAAATGGCCCAAGGGTCATTGAAAGCGGTTTAGGTGGAAACCCTTCTGTCCTGTGTGGGGGGCCTGGTTTTATCCTTGCTATGGGGCCCTTACTTATTTATGTACACCACTGACCTGAGGACTAGAGCGGAGTGGATAATTAATTTATACTTTGGGCGACGTTTATCAAGATTGGCCTTACCATATATCAGTCTTGATCCCCCCTTTACTGAAGTAAGATGCTCCTAATTTATTAAGAGGCCAATGCCTATTAATAAATTAGTTGCATCTCTAACACTCAGGTCTGTGCCAACCAAGAGCTGGCACAGACTTGATCTATAACTTACGCCAGTTTCTGAAGCAAGTTAGGGTAAATCAAGTGGTTGGTAGTAAGTGGCGAGAAGTTGCAAAAGTTGCAAATTATGGTGCAAATATGGTGTCCACATAATTTCTGACTTTTTTTTATTTTTTTTTTAAGATTTTTTATTTTTTTATTTTATTTTATTGTGAAGCAGACAACAAATAGGACAAATAACAGAAAAAGTAAATGTGCATAACTATTCACCCCCCTAAGTCAATCCTTTGTAGAGCCACCTTTTGCGGCAAATCACAGTTCCAAATCGCTTTGGATAAGTCTCTATGAGCTTGCCACATCTTTTTTTATTTTTTTATTTAAATTTTTTATTAATTTTCAAAAAAAAAACAAAGAGTATAGGGTTACAGGTACAGGCCGCAGGCATGTAGGTACATACAGAAAGGATTCAAATACAATAAAGTACATGGCATTCTTAGCATAGGTATTGATGATAGCCAGTATAGACTCATGTTTCATGAGTTAGAATAACAGCCTAAGGATGAATGACAATTTGAGAATAAGAAAGGTATTAGGAATGGGTCCAACGTTGGTTAAGAAGTTACCATTGGGAGACCTATAGGTCGACCAAGGGAGCCACTTTTTGAGAAATATAATATGTGTACGTGTTTCCCATGATGACATTTCCTCAAACCTATGTAGTTGATCTACTTAAGTATCCACTTTTTATGGAAGGGATACTGGTTTGTAGCCAGTAGCAAGGAAGAATGAGGCGAGCTGCTAATAATAATTGGGTGAAAACAAAAGGTAGTCGTGGGGGGTTCGTTCCCAAATATATTGATAATAAGGCCAGTTGGGGCGAGGGTTGGATAGAGGTACTGCATATATTGTTTGCTATAGAAAATATTTCGGACCCACCATTTGGAAATAGAGGGGCATGACCACCAGATATGAATGAAGTCTCCCTTTCCCTGTAGGCACCTCCAACAAATGTTTGAGGCAGTGGGGGAATAAAGAGATGTCTTATCAGGAGTACGTACATCTCGTGAGGATCTTGTATCCATTTTCTTGGATACGGACACAACGGGAAGTCTTGTGGGAGATTCAAGTAGTTTGGGGAGGGATGTGAAAGAATAATTATGTTGAGTATCTGTTTCCCATTGTTTCACAAAAGCTGGTTTAGCCAATATAGGCGCTGAGCGTAGCCTACTGTAGATTTGTGATACTGTTTCTCAGGAGTAGAGGGAAGGGATATCACATACTCTAAACCATACAATTGGACGTTGGAGGGCACCTAAATAAATGTGTTGGTTTAGGTAAGCCCTGAGGTATAGTATTGAGAACATGTCACATGGGCTTGGGTTAAGAAGGCTTTTCATGTCATCTAGGTCAAGAGGTTTGCGGTGAGGTCCATGCAATTGAAGAGATAGCTATAGTTGAGGATGACAGTCTTACAGAGGTAGTCGATCTAAGAGCTGGGGGGGCTGTACCGAGCACATCTCCGGTTGTGAGAAGTGGTGAGGGGAAGTGTATTGAACAATGGAATGTAGAAAACCACTTCCATGCCTCAAGGGTAGCTTTGACAATAGGGGTAGTGGGAAAGTGATTCAATTATAAGTTTTGGCTTCCTAATAAGAGGGCTCTGGGTGGCTTCCCAAGTATCTCCAATTCCATTTCTACTGCGAAGAGTGTGTGGTTGGCGTAACCATGCTACTGCACGGGCTAAGAGAATAGCTTTGCCATATAGCTCTGGGTCAGGCAAGCCTATACCCCCCTCCTCCCTAGACCTAGTGAGGAGGGAGAGGGCAAGTCTGGCTTTCCTCCCATTCCAGATGAAGGATCTAAACTTTTTGTAGAAGGCTACGTAGTATTGTTTAGGTACAGGGATAGGGAGGACCTGTTGTAGGTAAGTTAGGCGTGGGAGGTATAGAGAAGAAAGCAGATTTTTCCGACCAAACCAGGACAAAGTAGGGTTGGATTGGGCTAAGCTATCTATGGAGTTAAAGATTGAAGCTTTGAGAGGGACATAATTGAGAGAGAATAGATCTTTTATGTTGACGCTAAGTGTAACACCTAAGTAGGAGATGGTAGGAGAGGACCAGTTAAAGGGAGAGTTTACTTCGAGACGTCTTTTAGTAGCAGGGTTGATACCTGAACAGAGAACTAGGGACTTATTAGCATTTATCTTGAAGTTGGAGACCTCGCTGTAAAGGTTAAGATGTGACTGAATACACGGGAGAGCAACTGAGGGATTGACGGTCATCATTAAGACATCATCCGCAAAAGCTGCGAGTTTTTGTTCTCTGCCTCCCAAACACAGACCCTCAATTCTCCTGTCTAGCCTAATGATGGACAACAGTGGTTCTAGGGCCAATATAAACAAAAGTGGAGACAGAGGGCAACCTTGCCTTGTCCCATTCTTTATAGCAAATGAAGATGAAAGGTTCCCATTAACCATGACTTGGGCAGACGCTTGATCATACATGGCGAAGGTAGCTTGAACAAAGGGATCAGGGAGGCCAAATCTGAGCAAGGCATGTCTTAAGTATAGCCAGTTCACCCTGTCAAATGCCTTCTCGGCATCTGTGCTGAGAAGAAGCAGGGGAGAGGAATTGCGGTTGGCATGGCAGAGAGCGTTAATCACTCTGGCAGTATTGTCTTTACCCTCCCTGTTGCAGATAAAGCCCGCCTGATCCCCATGAACAATAGAAGGAAGAAGAACGGCTAATCTGTTGGCCAACATCTTGGCCAGGAGCTTAAGATCTATGTTCAGGAGGGAGATAGGCCTGTAATTAGAGCACTGTTTGGGATCTTTCCCTTCTTTAGGTATAAGTGAAATATGAGCTGTTGTCATATCTCTGGACAAAGGGACCCCTTTAAGGGATAAGTTGCAAACCTCTAGAAGGTGTGGTAAGAGGGTCTCCCTAAAGGTCTTATAGTACTGCACTGGTAGGCCGTCTGGGCCAGGACTCTTACCTTTTGGCATTTGACTTAAAGCTTTGTTAAGTTCTACCAGGGTGAAAGGAGCTTCAAGGAGCATTTTTTGTTGAGATGTTATGGTGGGAATATTGGAAGAGTTGAGAAAGGAGGATATAAGGGAGGTTTGCGTATCAGGGGTAGCACTGGGGGGGGGAGATTATACAGGGAGTGCAGAATTATTAGGCAAATGAGTATTTTGACCACATCATCCTCTTTATGCATGTTGTCTTACTCCAAGCTGTATAGGCTCGAAAGCCTACTACTAATTAAGCATATTAGCTGATGTGCATCTCTGTAATGAGAAGGGGTGTGGTCTAATGACATCAACACCCTATATTAGGTGTGCATAATTATTAGGCAACTTCCTTTCCTTTGGCAAAATGGGTCAAAAGAAGGACTTGACAGGCCCAGAAAAGTCAAAAATAGTGAGATATCTTGCAGAGGGATGCAGCCCTCTTAAAATTGCAAAGCTTCTGAAGCGTGATCATCGAACAATCAAGCGTTTCATTCAAAATAGTCAACAGGGTCGCAAGAAGCGTGTGGAAAAACCAAGGCGCAAAATAACTGCCCATGAACTGAGAAAAGTCAAGCGTGCAGCTGCCAAGATGCCACTTGCCACCAGTTTGGCCATATTTCAGAGCTGCAAACATCACTGGAGTGCCCAAAAGCACAAGGTGTGCAATACTCAGAGACATGGCCAAGGTAAGAAAGGCTGAAAGACGACCACCACTGAACAAGACACACAAGCTGAAACGTCAAGACTGGGCCAAGAAATATCTCAAGACTGATTTTTCTAAGGTTTTATGGACTGATGAAATGAGAGTGAGTCTTGATGGGCCAGATGGATGGGCCCGTGGCTGGATTGGTAAAGGGCAGAGAGCTCCAGTCCGACTCAGACGCCAGCAAGGTGGAGGTGGAGTACTGGTTTGGGCTGGTATCATCAAAGATGAGCTTGTGGGGCCTTTTCGGGTTGAGGATGGAGTCAAGCTCAACTCCCAGTCCTACTGCCAGTTTTCTGGAAGACACCTTCTTCAAGCAGTGGTACAGGAAGAAGTCTGCATCCTTCAAGAAAAACATGATTTTCATTCAGGACAATGCTCCATCACACGCGTCCAAGTACTCCACAGCGTGGCTGGCACGAAAGGGTATAAAAGAAGAAAATCTAATGACATGGCCTCCTTGTTCACCTGATCTGAACCCCATTGAGAACCTGTGGTCCATCATCAAATGTGAGATTTACAAGGAGGGAATACAGTACACCTCTCTGAACAGTGTCTGGGAGGCTGTGGTTGCTGCTGCACGCAATATTGATGGTGAACAGATCAAAACACTGACAGAATCCATGGATGGCAGGCTTTTGAGTGTCCTTGCAAAGAAAGGTGGCTATATTGGTCACTGATTTGTTTTTTGTTTTGTTTTTGAATGTCAGAAATGTATATTTGTGAATGTGAGATGTTATATTGGTTTCCACTGGTAAAAAATAAATAATTGAAATGGGTATATATTTGTTTTTTGTTAAGTTGCCTAATAATTATGCACAGTAATAGTCACCTGCACACACAGATATCCCCCTAAGATAGCTAAAACAAAAAACAAACTAAAAACTACTTCCAAAAATATTCAGCTTTGATATTAATGAGTTTTTTGGGTTCATTGAGAACATGGTTGTTGTTCAATAATAAAATTTATCCTCAAAAATACAACTTGCCTAATAATTCTGCACTCCCTGTAGAGATTTTCATAAAAAGATCGAAACTGGGCGGCAATCTGGGTGGCCGAAAAAATGGGTTTACCCTCGGGGCAAGAGAGTTGATGTATATAAAATACAGCTCTCCTATTCTTTATCCTAGACATTAAGAATTTAGTTGCCTTGTCGCCGTGGGTGAAAAATTTATGCTGGGAGTTTAAATAGTATTCGGCTGATTTAGCCTGGAGGAGGGTTTTAAGTTCTGCTCTAGTTTTCGACAATTCTTGGAGAAGGGCATCTGAGGGGTTACTTTTGTGATGGGATTCAAGCTTATGAATGTTTTTAAGGGCCTCATCTATGGCTTTTTCCCTCATTTTTTTCTGGTATGAACCAGTACTGATAAAATGGCCCCTGATATAGGGTTTATGTGCATCCCAAAGCAAGTTCGCAGAGAGATCAGGACTCTTGTTAATTGTGAAGTACTCCTTTAAGTGGTTGGAGACCAGATCAATCGTGGACTGATGTCCCAGTAAAGATTCATTCAATCTCCAGTTGAAACGTGAAAGTGTATTATTAGGGGCTAGGATGGAAAGGAAAATTGGGGCATGGTCGGAAAGATGTATGGAACCTATGGACGCCTGATTACATAACTGAATGTGTTCTTTGGATATAAGAAGGTAGTCCAGGCGGTGATAAGAACCATGCATTGGGGAGAAAAAAGAATAATCACGGAGTTTGGGTGGTATAATCTCATACATCGATTAGGTGGAGTTTCCAGAGACTATCTCAGAGGTTTTTGAGAGATCTGAGGGAATGCTGGGACTTCTTAGTAGAGGTATCTAGGGCTGGCTGTAAAGCTACGTTAGGTCCCCTCCCATGACCACTATTCCCTCCTTGAAGGAGTCAATTATGGTGTAAATGTTTGAAAACCAGCTAAATTGGTTGAGGTTAGGGGCGTATAGGTTTATGAAAGTGTAGGTGTACTGACCTATGGTTCCCTTCACTAGAATGTATCTCCCATCTGGGTCTTGTAGGTGACATATGTATGAGAAGGGGGTCTTTCTCTGGAAACCAATGCTAACTCCGCAGAAAGCAGAAGAGCCCCCTCCGCAGTGATCCATTGGAGTAGTGGGAGAATTGCATATTGGGGTAACGATTAAAGCGGAAGTGCGTCTCTGGAGGAACACTACATTAGACCCGGATAGAGAAAATTTGGCTGCGTTTTGAGGGTGATTGAAAGCCTTTACATTATACGAGGCAATGTGAAGGTCAGCCATGGTAAGCAATGTGGGTTGGGGTACCTCTTAACCCAATGGTGATTCCTCCAGGAGAGCACGACCTTCTTAAATGGAACCTCCAGCAGGGTTAAGATGCGAGGTAGGAAGGTGGGGAAACTTGTGGAATTTTTGACAGATGTGACGAGTACCTTAAGAGTGGAGGGAAAAGGGTAACAAAAATATAAACTTTCCAAACAACAGAAAAGTAAGAAACAAGCATACATGCGTATACTAACAGCATGAGGGGGGTAGTAGGTCAAGTGACCTGTATGGTGACCGTTTAGCACCATAAGTAAGGCTGTAGGATAGCGAGCGATGGTGCATTACATTTATTGCCGTTAAAATACGGTTAAAGTAAAAGAGAAAGAAAAATAACAGAGGTGAGTGGGAACAAGTGGGAACATATTGTGTGGAGATAATATTCACAGAAAAAAGAAAGGAGCTGTTATGTTAGACCCTTCATGTGTCACGGGAAAGGCTCCTAGGTGTAAGATGATGTCCTCTTTTCTTGGACCTGGTCGATTTTGGAGTGCGTTGGGTTTCAAACGGCACAATTTTGGGGATATCAGTTAGGTCTCCAAGGTCTTGATAGAGATCCCAGTTTTCAATTCGCATAGCAGGAATGTCCAGTTCCTCCAAGATAGGTGCGATGTCTGCAAATGATGCAATATTGAATCGCTTGCCTGATATTGAAAACAAAAGTCCAAATGGGAAGGACCAGCGATAAAGAACTTTGTTGGACCTCATCCAATCCGTCAGGGGCTCAGGGCTCTCCGCTTTCCTGAGGTGGAAGGAGCAAGGTCTTGGTAAACTTCTAGCTTGGCCTCTTCATATGACTGTCACGGATGGTGTACAGGAAACAAGACAAAACCATATAAACAATGTCTTTTCTGGATCCACAACTAAGGAACAAAGGGAGACCCCTGCAATAGACCTGCCGCTCTCCCTCACTGCTCAGCCTATGCGAACACCCCAAAGGTGGATGGCCGCATATCCACGTTCCTCGGCTATCTATTACCTGAAGACCCTACAATAGTGAAGGGACACGACCACCGGCTCCCTACACTGACACGGAGGGAGTCAGGGTCACCTGGATCCAGAAAAGACAAAATCATAAATACATAAACAGCACTTATCTGCAGACGACTGACGACTGAGGACTGGGAACTGGGAACTGGGAACAGCATGCACACACACTCCAGGAAGTTGTATCAGCCGCACACTACTGCATTATGGGGAGGAACTTAAAGGGTAGCGATCAGTCTGACTGCATGACAGCTGAGATAGACTAACGAGATGAGAAACTAAACCAAAACAAAGAAATTCAAGGAGGAGGATCTGAGAAGCTCCTGTGAGCGCTTCTCAGCTGTCTGGCTGTGACAGTACCCCTCCCTCTAGGAGTGGACTCCGGACACTCAGGGCCCACCTTCTCAGGATGGGACCTATGGAAAACCCTGATGAGACGAGAGGCCTTAATGTCCGTCACTGGGACCCACATCCTCTCCTCAGGACCATAACCCTCCCAATAAACGAGGTACTGGAGGGAACCGCGGACAAGACGAGAATCCACAATCCTAGAGACCTGAAATTCAAGATTTCCATCAACCATAATCGGAGGAGGAGGCAAAGGCGAGGGTACAATAGGTTGAACATAAGGTTTCAATAAGGACTTATGAAAAACATTATGGATCTTCCAAGTCTGAGGAAGATCAAGACGGTAGGCAACAGGATTGATGACAGACAGGATCTTGTAAGGCCCAATAAACCTAGGACCCAACTTCCAGGAGGGAACCTTCAATTTGATATTCTTGGTAGACAACCACACCAGATCACCAACATTCAGGTCCGGACCAGGCACACGTCTCTTATCCGCCTCACGCTTATATCTCTCACTCATGCTCTTTAGATTATCCTGAATCTTTTGCCAAATAGATGACAAAGACGAGGAGAATCTGTCCTCATCAGGCAAACCAGAAGAGCCCTCTCCCGAGAAAGTCCCAAACTGCGGATGGAACCCATATGCACCAAAAAATGGTGACTTATCAGAGGACTCCTGACGACGGTTATTTAAAGCAAACTCAGCAAGGGACAAAAAAGAACACCAATCCTCCTGATTCTCCGCCACAAAACAGCGCAGATATGTCTCCAGATTCTGATTGACGCGCTCTGTCTGGCCATTCGACTGCGGATGAAAAGCAGAAGAGAATGACAACCGAACCCCCAAGCGAGAACAGAAAGCCTTCCAGAATCTGGAAACAAACTGCGTGCCCCTATCAGAGACTATGTCTGAAGGAATCCCATGCAATTTGACAATGTGGTCAATAAATGCATGCGCCAGCGTCTTAGCATTGGGCAAACCAGGGAAAGGGATAAAATGCACCATTTTGCTAAAACGGTCCACCACCACCAGAATCACAGACTTCCCCGAGGAACGAGGCAAGTCCGTTATGAAGTCCATGGACAGATGTGTCCAAGGACGGGAAGGAATGGGCAAAGGAAGGAGAGGACCTGATGGCCGTGAATGAGGGACCTTGGCATGAGCGCAAGTCTCGCAAGCTGCCACAAACCCTCAACCGACTTACGAAGCGCAGGCCACCAGAATCTCCGAGCGATGAGATCCAGTGTGGCTCTTGCCCCCGGGTGCCCAGCAAGGACAGTGTCGTGGTGTTCTTTAAAAATCTTGTGTCTCAAAGCGAGAGGCACAAACAACCTCCCAGGAGGACAAAGATCAGGAGCTTCTGACTGGGCTGCCTGCACCTCTGCCTCCAATTCAGGAAAAAGAGCAGAGACCACCACACCTTCAGCCAAAATGGGACCCGGGTCTTCAAAATTCCCACCTCCTGGAAAACAACGTGACAGGGCATCTGCCTTCACATTCTTAACCCCAGGGCGGAACGTAACAACAAAATTAAACCTTGAAAAGAACAAAGACCATCTGGCCTGTCTCGGGTTCAGACGCTTGGCTGACTCCAAATAGGCCAGATTTTTATGGTCAGTAAACACGGTAATAAGGTGTCTGGCTCCCTCTAGCCAATGGCGCCATTCCTCAAAAGCCAACTTGATGGCCAACAATTCCCTATCTCCCACATCATAATTTCTCTCTGCGGAGGAGAGTTTCTTTGAGAAAAAGGCACACGGTTGCCATTTGGCAGGAGAGGAACCCTGAGACAAGACCGCACCCACCCCTACCTCAGAAGCATCAACCTCAACTATGAAGGGTAACGAAATATCAGGTTGTACTAGGATGGGAGCGGAAGCAAAACTCTCCTTGATATTAGAAAGGCCTTACGCGCCTCTACCGACCAGGAAGAAAAATCTACCCCCTTTCTGGTCATATCAGTGAGTGGTTTAACAACAGAGGAATAATTCAAAATAAATTTCCTGTAATAATTGGCAAAGCCCAAAAAACGCATCAGCGCCTTCTGGTTCTCAGGAAGCTCCCACTCAAGCACAGCGCGACCTTCTCGGGGTCCATGCGAAAACCAGAAGCGGAGACAAGAAACCCCAGAAATTGGATTTCTGGAACCGCAAACACACATTTTTCCAGTTTCACATATAATTTATTCTCCCGCAGAATGAGCAAGACCTGACGTAAGTGTTCCTTATGAGTCTTGAAATCAGGAGAAAAAATCAAAATGTCATCCAAATACACTAATACAAATTTTCCCATTAAATGATAAAAAATGCTGTTGACGAAATGCTGAAAAACGGCTGGGGCATTCATCAAACCAAAAGGCATAACCAAATTCTCAAAATGTCCCTCAGGGGTATTGAAAGCAGTCTTCCATTCGTCTCCTTCTCTGACCCTAACCAGGTTGTATGCCCCTCTTAGGTCTAATTTGGAAAAGACTTTAGCCCCAACAACCTGGTTAAACAGGTCCGGGATCAGAGGAAGCGGATAAGGATCACGAATAGTGATACTGTTCAGCTCCCTGAAATCCAGACAAGGTCTTAAAGAACCATCTTTTTTCTTAACAAAGAAAAAACCAGCGGCAACAGGTGACTTCGAGGGGTCGTATGTGTCCTTTTCTCAAACTCTCAGAGATATAAGCCCGCATAGCGACCCTCTCAGGTTGGGAGAGATTGTATAAACGAGATTTAGGCAGCTTGGCGCCTGGGATGAGATTAATAGGGCAATCATACTCCCTGTGCGGAGGCAAACCCTGAACTCCACTCTCAGAGAAGACATCCAAAAATTCAGAGAGGAAAGGTGGTACAGTCTTAGTAGAAACCTCAGAAACAGATGTTATGAGGCAATTCTCTCTGCAAAAGTCACTCCAACCATTTATTTGCCTCGCTTGCCAATCAATGGTGGGGTTATGTTTAGTGAGCCAGGGTAGCCCCAACACTAGAGGAGTAGGCAAACCGCTAAGGACGAAACATGACACATCCTCAACATGAGCATCACTCACAATTAACGGATATTGTGAACTATGCCCTTTAATGATTTCTGAGAAAGTGGAGCTGAATCAATAGCAAAAACAGGAATATCCCTTCCCAAAGTGCATACCTGGAAACCATGAGTTATTGCAAATTGATTATCAATGAGGTTGACAGCTGCTCCACTATCCACAAAGATCTCACAAAAAATGCTCTTGCTCTCTAGCGCCACCCTAGCAGGCAGGACAAAACGGGAACTACAAGCAAACGGAAAACCTTCAATTTCCGCCTCAACCCTGCCAATAGTAACAGACGGAACATTTTTAAAAGATTTTTTCCTTTTTGTCTCTTTATTACTCCCAGAAAACTGCCTGAATCTCCTTGAGGGACAAACATTTGCCAAATGATTTATACCTCCACAACAAAAACAAACCCTCCCCTGCGGGCTGAATCTTCTATTGTCAGAGGCAATCAACCCCAGCTGCATGGGCTCCTGCTCAGAAGGGGCTGACAGCGACTGAGACCCCTGCGCACAGAATGAGACCGCTGCACTGTTCCGAGACTGAGTAGGACAGGAAGGAGAGATCTCTCGTCTCTCTCTAAGACGCCTGTCAATACGAACGGCCTGAGACATAGCAGAGTCCAAGGAGATAGGCCTCTCATGAAAGGAAAATGCATCTTTCAATCCCTCTGAAAGACCATGGCAAAATTGACTTCGGAGTGCAGCATCATTCCAACCAGTATCAGCTGCCCATCTCCGAAATTCGGAGCAGTATATCTCTGCGGATTGTTTACCCTGGCATAACAGACGTAGTCTAGACTCAGCCAGAGCAATACGATCCGGATCATCATATATCTGACCCAGGGCTAAAAATAATTCATCCACTGAGCGGAGGGGCTGTGCCCCCTCCGGTAGCGAAAAGGCCCAAGACTGAGCGTTACCCCTGAGCAGCGATACAATGATCCCCACCCTCCGTTCTTCATCACCAGAAGAATGGGGAAGAAGGCGAAAATGGAGTTTGCAAGCCTCTTTAAAAACGCACAAAATTCTCACTACCCCCAGAGAACATATCCGGGAGCGAGACCTTGGGCTCAGCACAAACTCCATGAACGCAAGCTGAACCGGTCACTTGAAACTGAGAAAAAATCCTACGGAGATCAGCTACCTCCAATGAAAGACCCTGGAGGCGTTCAGCCAAAAGTGAAACCGGATCCATGCTTGAGACGGTTTTGGCGGCTGATAATGTCACGGATGGTGTACAGGAAACAAGACAAAACCATATAAACAATGTCTCTCTGGATCCACAACTAAGGAACAAAGGGAGACCCCTGCAATAGACCTGCCGCTCTCCCTCACTGCTCAGCCTATGCGAACACCCCAAAGGTGGATGGCCGCAAATCCACGTTCCTCGGCTATCTATTACCTGAAGACCCTACAATAGTGAAGGGACACGACCACCGGCTCCCTACACTGACACGGTGGGAGTCAGGGTCACCTGGATCCAGAAAAGACAAAATCATAAATACATAAACAGCACTTATCTGCAGACGACTGACGACTGAGGACTGGGAACTGGGAACTGGGAACAGCATGCACACACACTCCAGGAAGTTGTATCAGCCGCACACTACTGCATTATGGGGAGGAACTTAAAGGGTAGCGATCAGTCTGACTGCATGACAGCTGAGATAGACTAACGAGATGAGAAACTAAACCAAAACAAAGAAATTCAAGGAGGAGGATCTGAGAAGCTCCTGTGAGCGCTTCTCAGCTGTCTGGCTGTGACAATGACAGGTCGGGTCGGTTTCGTGCGGCATCCAGTATGGCCGCTTTGACTGGGAAATTAAGGAACCTGCATATGACATCACGTGGAGGTTCAGTCGGCTTGGGTCGTATTGCCCTATGTGCTCGTTCAATAGCTATTTCCTGGGGATAATCAGGGCCCAGCAGGGAGCTACAGATTGAGATGACAGTGGAGGGGATGTCGCCCGGCAGGATTGATTCTGGTATGCCTCGAAATCTTAAATTGTTGCGGCGCCCCCTGTTCTCCTGGTCTTCCAGGGCACTGTGTAGCTCATTTAAGTATTTTGTGCAGCGGTGGAGGGAAGTGGCTACCGCTGTGTGATGATCTAGGGAAGCGGCCTGGTGCGATTCGAGTGTTTCCACCCGATCTCCGATTTGTCTCACCTCCTGTCTGCAGGCCGCGATTTCGGTGAGTACAGGCTCCATGACTCTGCTCTACTCACCTCTTGATCCAGGTATCTTCTGGTTAGCGGGAGGTCAGAGCAGGGCTGGCTGTCGTCTGAGTCGCTGTCCCCTTTAGGTTGTGAGGGAGCACGCTTCATGGATTTAGGCGACGGGGCCGGCGCCATCTTGGGTTCTCGAGCTGCGACCGTGGCGGCTGCTTTTTTCAGGAACTTGTCCATGTCGCCGCTTGGAATTTGGCCTTTGGAGGTCCCAGTGTGGTCACTAAACTTGGGGTTCCCGATTTTTACCATTTTTGCTCAAATGAGCATATGATTGCTAGTGCTAGGGACGGTCACTCTCACAGAGCAGGGAACTAAGCAGCCATCTCAGTCCGGCGCTAGCTAGCTTCATAATTTCTGACTTTTTAACACCACAGTAATTGTCTGCCAATATGTTTAATTCTTCTGGATATGATTCTTTTGTGTTACATGCTTCTTGTTATAATATTTTGTTGTTTCCATGTCAATATACCATAGAAAAATCTGAATTCAACGTACAATTGACTCTATAGATACAGCTATACAAAACAGTTACACATACACTGTGACTAGAGATGAGCGAATTGAAGCTGACGAAGTGGAATTCGATCCGAATTTCAAGAAAAATTCGATTTGCAACAAATGCGAATTTCCTCGCGCTTCGTGGTAATGAATCGCAATTTTTCCTAAAATGGTGGTTACAATGGTGGATACATGTGTGAGGACATGGGGCAAGAAACTCTGGGAAGGCGGGCTGACCCATAATTCCATGCATGCAGCCAATCAGCAGCCAGCCAGCTCTGTGATGTCACAGCCCTATAAATTCCCGCAGCCATTTTGGATTCAGACATTTTCCAGCATTCTGAGTGCAGGGACAGACGTTGCAGGCGCTAGAGAGAGTAATACTAAAAACCTCATTGTGAAAAAAAAAGGGATTTATAAATGCAGGGAAACATTATTCAAATTGCAGGGAAATGATAGTGAGGAATCATTTCACAGCATCTTAGTGCAGGAAGAGACGTCTGACGTCGCTAGGGACAGTGCTAGAAAAACCTCATTGTGAATAAGAAAAGCGATTCACAAGTGCAGCGAAACATTATTCAAATTACAGGGAAACGATAGTGAGGAATCATTTCACAGCATATTTGTGCAAGGAGAGACACCTGAAGTCGCTAGGGGCAGTGCTAGAAAAACCTCACTGTGAAAATAAAAAGCGATTTACAAGTGCAGAGAAACATTATTTGGGGATCCATATAGCCATTATACAGCTCTGGCATTCCAGCAATTTGTTCTTGTTATTGGGGAGCAAGTGCTATGTTGAAAAGCCTTTAGTGGCTTATATCTGTGGAAAGAGAAAAATATACACTGACATGGAAAAGGAACTAGGAATTTTAATAAACAGCAAACTAAGGGCTCTTTCACACTTGCGGCAGGACGGATCCGACATGCTGTTCACCATGTCGGATCCGTCCTGCCGCTATTTCGCCGTGCCGCCGGACCGCCGCTCCGTCCCCATTGACTATAATGGGGATGGGGCGGAGCTCCGGCGCAGCACGGCGGTGCATGGCGAAAGCCGCCGGACTAAAAAGTCGGACATGCAGGACTTTTTAGTCCGGCGGCTTTCGCTGTGCACCGCCGTGCACCGCCGTGCTGCGCCGGAGCTCCGCCCCCGTCCCCATTATAGTCAATGGGGACGGAGCGGTGGTCCGGCGGCACAGCGAAATAGCGGCAGGACGAATCCGTCATGGTGAACAGCATGTCGGATCCGTCCTTCCACAAGTGTGAAAGAGCCCTAAGCAGTAAAATCCAATGTCAGGCAGCTGCTGCCAAGGCCAGTGAGATAATAGGTTGCATCAAAAGGGGCATAGATGCCCATGATGAGAACATAGTCCTACCACTTTACAAATCACTGGTCAGAACACACATGGAATACTGTGTACAGTTCTGGGCTCCTGTGAACAAGGCAGACATAGCAGAGCTGGACAGGGTTCAGAGGAGGGCAACTAAAGTAATAACTGGAATGGGGCAACTACAGTACCCTGAAAGATTATCAAAATTAGGGTTATTCACTTTAGAAAAAATACGACTGAGGGGAGATCTGATTACTATGTATCAATATATCAGGGGACAGTACAGAGATCTCTCCCATCATCTATTTATGCCCAAGGACTGTGACTGTGACGAGGGGACACCCTCTGCATCTGGAGGAAAGAACATAGAAAAGGATTCTTTAACGGTAAGATCAGTGAGACTATGGAACTCTCTGCCTGAGGAGGTGGTGATGGTGAGTACAATAAAATAATTCAAGAGGGGCTTGGATGAATTTCTGTAGTGTAATAATATTATAGACTATAGCTACTAGAGAGGGGTCGTTGATCCAGGGAGTTATTCTGATTGCCTGATTGGAGTTGGGAAGGAATTTTTTCCCCATTAAGTGGGGAAAATTGGCTTGTACCTAAGAGTTTTTTTTTGCCTTCCTCTGGATCAACTTGCAGGATAACAGGCCAAACTGGATGGACAAATGTCTTTTTTCGGCCTTATATACTATGTTACTATGTTACTTCTGCAGCTATTTGTGTTGAAAGAGATTAGTGGCCTGATTCAGTACAAAAAGAAAAAATGTATATGCATTTCACTTCTGTGATGAAAGCATTCAGTGTCCTATTTCAGTACAAAAAGGAAAAAAATATACGCACTTCACTGTTGCATTTATTTGTGGTGAAAGAGTTTATTGGCCTATTTCAGTACAAAACGAAAAATATATATGCATTTCACTTCTGCAGTTATTATTTCAGTACAAAAACAAAATATATTCATCGTTCACTTTTGAAGTTATATGTGGTAAAACATTTAATGTCGTATTTTGGTACAAAAACTAAATATATTCAGCGTTCACTGTTGCAGTTATACAGTCCTGATCAAAAGTTTAAGACCACTTAAAAAAATGGAAAAAAATCATATTTAGCATGGCTGGATCTTAACAAGGTTCCAAATAGAGCTTCAACATGCAACAAGAAGAAATGTGAGTGAGACAAAAAAATTTTGAGCATTCAATTTAATGAAAACGACGAATAAACTGAAACAGGCTGTTTTTCAGCTGATCAAACGTTTAGGACCACACCTCCAAAAAAAAAACGAAACCCCCCCAAAACAGAAATCCAACTTCCAAACATGAATTCAGTAATGAGTAGCTCTGCAGTTATTGTTTATCACTTCAGAAATTCGTTTCAGCATGCTTGATGCAAGCGTTTCCATGAGGTGAGTGGGAACATTTCTCCAAGTGGTGAAGACGGCCGCACGAAGGCCATCTACTGTCTGGAACTGTTGTCCATTTTTGTAAACCTCCCTTGCCATCCATCCCCAAAGGTTCTTAATCGGATTTAGATCAGGGGAACACGCAGGATGGGCCAAAAGAGTGATGTTATTCTCCTGGAAGAAGTCCCTTGTCCTGCGGGTATTGTGTACTGTAGCGTGTCCTGTTGAAAAACCCAGTCGTTACCACACAGACGAGGGCCCTCAGTCATGAGGAATGCTCTCTGCAACATCTGGACATAGCCAGCGGCCATTTGACGCCCCTGCACTTCCTGAAGCTCCATTGTTCCACTGAAGGAAAAAGCACCCCAGACCATTATGGCGCCCCCTCCACTGTGGCGCGTAGAAAACATCTCAGGTGGGATCTGCTTGTCATGCCAGTAATGGAAACCATCAGGACCATCAAGGTAAAAAAAAATCTCATCAGAGAATAAATCTTTCTTCCACCTTTGAATGTCCCATGTTTGGTGCTCTCTTGCAAAGTCCAAACGAGCTTTTCTATGGCGTTCAAGGAGACGAGGTCTTTGAAGGCGTTTTTTGTTTTTGAAGCCCTTCAGTCTCAGATTCCATCTGATGGTTATGGGGCTGCAGTCAGCACCAGTAAGGGCCTTAATTTGGGTCGAGGATCATCCAGTGTCTTGACGGACAGCCAATTGGATCCTCCGGCTCAGTGCTGATGAAATTTTTTTGGGTCTTCCACTTTACTTTTTTGTTCCATAACCCTCAGGATCATTTAAGAAATTCCAAATTAATGTCTTACTGCGTCCCACCTCAGCAGTGATGGCACGCTGTGAGAGACCCTTCTTATGCAGTTCAACAACCCGATCACGTTCAAAAAGGGAGAGTTTTTTTGCCTTTGCCATCACAACGTGTGACTACCTGACAGAAAATGACAATTAATCCACATCTTTGCACAGATTTGGCCTTTTAACCACCTCCGGACCGCCTAACGCAGATTCGCGTTCCGGAGGTGGCAGCCCTGCGCAGAGTCACGCATATACGCGTCATCTCGCGCGAGCCGAGACCTCCTGTGAACGCGCGCACACAGGCGCGCGCGCTCACAGGAACGGAAGGTAAGAGAGTTGATCTCCAGCCTGCCAGCGGCGATCGTTCGCTGGCAGGCTGGAGATGTGTTTTTTTTAACCCCTAACAGGTATAGTAGACGCTGTTTTGATAACAGCGTCTAATATACCTGCTACCTGGTCCTCTGGTGGTCCCCTTTGTTTGGATCGACCACCAGAGGACACAGGTAGCTCAGTAAAGTAGCACCAAGCACCACTACACTACACCCCCCCGTCACTTATTAACCCCATATTAGCCCCTTATTAGCCCCTGATCACCCCTGATCACCCCATATAGACTTCCTGATCACCCCCCTGTCATTGATTACACCCCTGTCATTGATCAACCCCCTGTAAAGCTCCATTCAGATGTCCGCATGATTTTTACGGATCCACTGATAGATGGATCGGATCCGCAAAACGCATACGGACGTCTGAATGAAGCCTTACAGGGGCGTGATCAATGACTGTGGTTATCACCCCATATAGACTCCCTGATCACCCCCCTGTCATTGATTACACCCCTGTCATTGATCAACCCCCTGTAAAGCTCCATTCAGATGTCCGCATGATTTTTACGGATCCACTGATAGATGGATCGGATCCGCAAAACGCATACGGACGTCTGAATGAAGCCTTACAGGGGCGTGATCAATGACTGTGGTTATCACCCCATATAGACTCCCTGATCACCCCCCTGTCATTGATTACACCCCTGTCATTGATCAACCCCCTGTAAAGCTCCATTCAGATGTCCGCATGATTTTTACGGATCCACTGATAGATGGATCGGATCCGCAAAACGCATACGGACGTCTGAATGAAGCCTTACAGGGGCGTGATCAATGACTGTGGTTATCACCCCATATAGACTCCCTGATCACCCCCCTGTCATTGATTACACCCCTGTCATTGATCAACCCCCTGTAAAGCTCCATTCAGATGTCCGCATGATTTTTACGGATCCACTGATAGATGGATCGGATCCGCAAAACGCATACGGACGTCTGAATGAAGCCTTACAGGGGCGTGATCAATGACTGTGGTTATCACCCCATATAGACTTCCTGATCACCCCCCTGTCATTGATTACACCCCTGTCATTGATCAACCCCCTGTAAAGCTCCATTCAGATGTCCGCATGATTTTTACGGATCCACTGATAGATGGATCGGATCCGCAAAACGCATACGGACGTCTGAATGAAGCCTTACAGGGGCGTGATCAATGACTGTGGTTATCACCCCATATAGACTCCCTGATCACCCCCCTGTCATTGATTACACCCCTGTCATTGATCAACCCCCTGTAAAGCTCCATTCAGATGTCCGCATGATTTTTACGGATCCACTGATAGATGGATCGGATCCGCAAAACGCATACGGACGTCTGAATGAAGCCTTACAGGGGCGTGATCAATGACTGTGGTTATCACCCCATATAGACTCCCTGATCACCCCCCTGTCATTGATTACACCCCTGTCATTGATCAACCCCCTGTAAAGCTCCATTCAGATGTCCGCATGATTTTTACGGATCCACTGATAGATGGATCGGATCCGCAAAACGCATACGGACGTCTGAATGAAGCCTTACAGGGGCGTGATCAATGACTGTGGTTATCACCCCATATAGACTCCCTGATCACCCCCCTGTCATTGATCACTCCCCCTGTCATTGATCACCCCCCTGTCATTGATCACCCTCTGTAAGGCTCCATTCAGACATTTTTTTGGCCCAAGTTAGCGGAATTATTTATTTTTTTTCTTACAAAGTCTCATATTCCACTAACTTGTGTCAAAAAATAAAATCTCACATGAACTCACCATACCCCTCACGGAATCCAAATGCGTAAAATTTTTTAGACATTTATATTCCAGACTTCTTCTCACGCTTTAGGGCCCCTAGAATGTCAGGGCAGTATAAATACCCCACATGTGACCCCATTTCAGAAAGGTATTCCGTGAGGGGCATATTGAGTCCATGAAAGATTGAAATTTTTGTCCCAAGTTAGCGGAACGGGAGACTTTGTGAGAAAGAAAATAAAAAATATCAATTTCCGCTAACTTGTGCCAAAAAAAAAAAATTTCTATAAACTCGCCATGCCCCTCATTGAATACCTTGGGGTGTCTTCTTTCCAAAATGGGGTCACATGTGGGGTATTTATACTGCCCTGGCATTCTAGGGGCCCCAAAGCGTGAGAAGAAGTCTGGTATCCAAATGTCTAAAAATGCCCTCCTAAAAGGAATTTGGGCACCTTTGCGCATCTAGGCTGCAAAAAAGTGTCACACATCTGGTATCACTGTATTCAGGGAAGTTGAGGAATGTGTTTTGGGGTGTCTTTTTACATATACCCATGCTGGGGGAGATAAATATCTTAGTCAAATGCCAACTTTGTATAAAAAAATGGGAAAAGTTGTCTTTTGCCAAGATATTTCTCTCACCCAGCATGGGTATATGTAAAATGACACCCCAAAACACATTCCCCAACTTCTCCTGAGTACGGAGATACCAGATGTGTGACACTTTTTTGCAGCCTAGGTGGGCAAAGGGGCCCATATTCCAAAGATCACCTTTAGGATTTCACAGGTCATTTTTTACAGAATTTGATTTCAAACTCCTTACCACACATTTGGGCCCCTAGAATGCCAGGGCAGTATAACTACCCCACAAGTGACCCCATTTTGGAAAGAAGACACCCCAAGGTATTTCGTGATGGGCATAGTAAGTTCATAGAAGTTTTTTTTTTTTGTCACAAGTTAGTGGAATATGAGACTTTGTAAGAAAAAAAATAAAAAATCATTTTCCACTAACTTGTGACAAAAAAGAAAAAGTTCTATGAACTCACTATGCCCATCAGCGAATACCTTAGGGTGTCTACTTTCCGAAATGGGGTCATTTGTGGGGTGTTTGTACTGTCTGGCCATTGTAGAACCTCAGGAAACATGACAGGTGCTCAGAAAGTCAGAGCTGCTTCAAAAAGCGGAAATTCACATTTTTGTACCATAGTTTGTAAACGCTATAACTTTTACCCAAACCATTTTTTTTTTTTACCCAAACATTTTTTTTTTATCAAAGACATGTAGAACAATAAATTTAGAGCAAAATTTATATATGGATCTCGTTTTTTTTGCAAAATTTTACAACTGAAAGTGGAAAAAGTCATTTTTTTGCAAAAAAAATCGTTAAATTTCGATTAATAACAAAAAAAGTAAAAATGTCAGCAGCAATGAAATACCACCAAATGAAAGCTCTATTAGTGAGAAGAAAAGGAGGTAAAATTAATTTGGGTGGTAAGTTGCATGACCGAGCAATAAACGGTGAAAGTAGTGTAGGTCAGAAGTGTAAAAAGTGGCCTGGTCTTTCAGGGTGTTTAAGCACTGGGGGCTGAGGTGGTTAAAGGCATGTGGTCCTAAAATTTGGATCAGCTGAAAAACAGCCTGTTTCAGTTTAATCGTTATTTTCAATTAATTGAATGCTCAAAAAATGATTTGTCTCACTCTCATTTCTTCTTGTTGCATGTTGAAGCTCTACTTGGAACCTTGTTAAGATCCAACAATGTAAAATATGATTTTTTGCCATTTTTCAAGTGGTCTTAAAATTTTGATCAGGACTGTATGTGGCAAAACCTGTAGTGACGTATTTCAGTCGAAAAACAAAATATATTCAGCGTTCAGCGCTGCAGTAATATTTGTGATAAAACCTTTAGTGACGTATTTTGGTAGAAAACAATACATTTATTCTGCGTTTAGCGCCGCAGTTATACGTGGTAAAGCCTTTAGTTGCGTATTTCAGTAGAAAACGAAAAATGTATTCTTATAAAAATGTATCCTTATTAAGGAGGTGTTCACGGGTTCACGGAAGCAGCAGCGTTAGCAGTCAGTCAGTGTGTAGTGTTGTCGGTAAAATCACCTACTCTGCGTTGCCAGTGTGGCAATGTTGGCACCACGGCCCTGCGTCAACATATGCAGCATCACCATAAAGTGGCCTGGGAGAACCGTGGTTCTGATGTGGTGGTCCAGCCTGCCGCAGCAACCATCACCCAGTGGCACACCGCACCCAATTTTAGGCAGTCAAGGCTTCACCACCTCAGGCGAAGGGAGCTGTCTGTCATTCCCATCATCTGCTGCTCCTGCTACTCCTACTCCTCGTCATTCATTCCATCAGCAATCGATCACCGAAGCGATTGCCAAGAGACAATGGTATGCGTGCACGCATCCAACAGTGCAGAAGCTGAACATGCTGCTGTCCAAGTTGCTGGTTCTGCAGTCCCTCCCTTTCCAAGTGGTGGACTCTGCACATTTCAGAGAACTGATGGCTTATGGCGAGCTGAGGTGGAGAGTCCCAAGCCTTTTGTGACGTATTTTGGTAGCAAAAAATTTTTTATTCAGTGTTCAGCACTGCAGTTTTATGTGGTAAAACCTTTTTGGACATATTTTAGTCGAAAAATAAATGTTATTCAGCGTTCAGCTCTGCTGTAATATGAAGTAAAATCTTTATTGACGTATTTCGGTCAAAAAATAATTTATTCAGCATTCAGCGCTGCATTTATATGTGGTAAAACCTTTTGGGATGTATTTCAGTCGAAAACAAATTTTATTCAGTGTTCAGCACTGCAGTTATATGTGATAAAAGCTTTATTGACGTATTTCGGTCGAAAAACTAAATTTATTCAGCGTTCAGCGCTGCAGTTATATGTGGTAAAACCTTTTGGGACGTATTTCAGTGAAAAAACTAATTTTATTCAGTGTTCAGCACTGCAGTTATATGTGGTAATATCTTTATTGACGTATTTTGGTAGAAAAACAAATGTTATTCAGCGTTTAGCGCTGCAGGTATATGTGGTAAAATCTTTATTGACTTATTTCGGTCGAAAAACAAATGGTATTCAGCATTCAACGCTGCAGTTATATGTGGTAAAATCTTTATTGATGTATTTCGGTCCAAAAAAAATGTTATTCAGCGTTCAGCACTGCAGTTTGTAAGAAGGTACCTGGAATCATCGCGGATGGGAGGTATGTGTCACCGAGGTTCCTGGGCTTGGTGAAGTAAGAGCCAGCATTTTATGTGTCAGCAGCAGCTATTGCTAATTGACACCTTGAGATTTAGCATGGCTGTCATAGCTGATCCGGGACAGCTCTTACTGGGAGTAGTCAAAGTGCTGGGTGGGTGACTACTCCCCATGTTCCAGGCCAGGTTTTACCAGGCATAAAAACCAGCCGTCACTACCATGGTTTATGGACTTTCCTTGTGTGTGAACAAAAACCAAGCCACCTGCGTTTTGTGATACACCTTATCTGCATTTTGTTATACACCAATGTGTGAATAAACACCGCTGTTTGATTCAAGAACTGTGTACTTTGCCTCTATACTGCATCCGCTAGTCCTAACTACCAGAGCAAATCCCCACAATTCACGCAGCTAGACTGGCGTGAACGCCGATAAATTTTTGGGTTTGTATTTTTGGGCACAGTTGTATGTCGTACATCAAACCAGCTTTATTTCAACCCGTGGCCCACGACAAAATGGAGGCTGCTGTGAAGGCCCTCATGGAGGCTAATTTGCAGCAGCGGGAGACCAACCTGCACCAACGGGAAGCTAATAAGCAGCAGCAAGAGACCAACCAGTTGCTGCTACAACACATGATGCTTTTCAGACAGCAGGAGCAACCGGAAAGCAGTCCGTGCAGCGATCCCTAAGATGACACCCACAGACGACATTGAAACCTACCTGACGATGTATGAGAAAGTGGCCACCAGGGAAAAGCTCCCCCGAGACCAGTGGGCTGAGGTCGTCGCTCCTTTCCTGGCATCAGAGTCCCAGCAGATGTATTTCGACTTGCCGGACGATCAAGCGGCCGACTACCCGAAGGTAAAGGGTGAGATTTTGGCAAGACTGGTGGTGAATGTGTTGGTCCGGACCCAGCCCTCGAGACCCCAGTATTATAACTTACTCCACCTTTTGGGACATACATCGGCCAAACTCATAGCAAAAGAGTTAATGTAGATGTTTTCCCGAGTGGGGATACCCAAAGAGGTTCTGACTGACCAGAGGACTCCTTTCATGTCCAAGGTCATGCGGGAGCTCTGTAAGTTGCTGAATATGGACATCCGTCTATCAGCCGCAAACTGACGGCCTAGTAGAAAGGTTTAATCAAACGTTAAAAACTATGTTAAAACGAGTAGTATCTAAGGATGGAAAGGACTGGGACCTCCTTCTGCCCTATCTTATGTTCGCAGTGCGAGAAGTGCCCCAGGCCTCTACTCAGTTCTTGCCCTTCGAACTTCTATATGGCAAACATCTACGCATCTACGTGGTCTGTTGAACATAGCCAAAGAGGCGTGGGAGCAACAACCCACACCATATAAAAGTGTTGTTGAATACGTCACCCAGATTCAGGAAAGTATGGAAACCGTGTTGCTGCTGGTAAAGGAGCATATGGAGGTAGCTCAGCGAGCTTAAAGTCGGATGTATAATCGGCAGGCTCGGGTCCGGATCATTAACCTGGGAGATCGGGTTTTGGTTCTGGTACCAACAGTGGACAGTAAGTTACTGGCTAGTTGGCAGGGACCCTACGAGGTACCCGAAAAGGTTGGAGAAGTAAATTACAAGGTATACCAGCCAGGGTGGTGGAAGCTGGAGCAGGTGTACCATGTGAATTTACTCGAACCGTCGAAGGATAGGGAAACCAGTACTGACGATAGCCCGTGGCCGAGTTTTCTAGTGGGAGAGGTTTCGGCCCCTAAGTCTGATGTAAGGGAAGCGGATCTAAACAGACTCAGGAGGCCAGGGAGTTCATCAGCAGGAACGCGGATGTGTTCTCAGACCTCCCTGATCGCACTTCCATAATCCAGCATGACATTGTCACTGAGCCTCAGGCCAAAATTCGGTTGAAACCATACCGGGTACCCGAGGCTCGGCGACAAGCCATCTCTGAGGAAGTAGAACTAATGTTGCAACTAGACGTCATCGAGGAGTCTAGAAGTGAGTGGGTCAGCCCTATAGTACTGATACCCAAACCGGACGGGACGTTGCGTTTTTTTAGCGATTTTCGGAAATTAAACGAGGTATCTAAGTTTGATGCGTATCCTATGCCATGGGTGGATGAGCTTATTGAGAGGTTAGGCCAAGCCCGGTATCTTTCTGTTTTGGACCTCAGCAAACGGGTATTAGCAGGTACCCTTGACGGAGGCTGCCAAAGAAAAAACTGCCTTCATCACACCAGAGGGGCTGTACCAATATAAGGTGTTACCCTTTGGTTTGCATGGCGCCCCTGCCACTTTTTAACGGCTCATGGACATTGTGCTGCGTCCACATCGTAGGTACGCTTCGGCTTACCTGGATGATATTGTCATTCACAGTACCGACTGGGAAAGTCACTTACCAAAAGTATAGGCTGTAGTGGACTCCCTTCGAAAGGCTGGACTAACAGCTAACCCCAAAAATTGTGCAATAGGGTTGGAGGAGATGAAATACCTTGAGTATGTCATTGGGCGAGAGTCATCAAACCCCAAGTGAACAAAATAGAGGCTATACGGAATTGGCCCCAGCCTGTCACTACTAGGCAAGTAAAGTCATTCCTGGGAATGGTGGGATATTATATGAGGTTTGTCCCCCACTTTGCTATAGTGGCCGCACAATTGACAGGGCTCTTGAAGGGACGCAAGTCAGTGATGGTCCACTGGGATGATCAGGCGGAAGAGGCTTTCTCCGCTTTGAAGTCAGCCCTGTGTGGGTCCCCAGTTTTGGTGACGTCCGACTTCAAAAGGGTGTTTATAGTACAGACCGATGCCTCCGAAGTAGGCCTAGGTGCTGTACTGTCTCAGGAAGTTAACGGGGAGGAGCATCCCATTGTCTTCCTCAGCCGTGATCTAACCCCAGCCGAGACCAGGTATAGTATAGTGGAGAGAGTGCCTGGCTATCAAGTGGGCACTCGAGTCTCTCCGCTATTATTTGTTGGGGAGAAATTTCCATCTGGTGACCGACCACTCCCCTCTCAAGTGGATGAGCCAGGCCAAGGTCAGAAATACCCGGGTCACCCGATGGTTTCTCTCTTTACGGAACTTTAAGTTTTCAGTGGAACACATGGCAGGCCGCTTACAGGGAAACGTGGATGCCCTGTCCTGGGTTCACTGTGTGACGTGTGTTCACCCCCTCAGGTTTGAACAAAGCGGGGAGGTATGTAGAAAGGCACAAGGGTCCGTTGTTGATGGAAGGTATGTGTCACCGAGGTTCCTGGCCTCGGTGAAGTAAGAGCCGGTATTTTATGTGTCAGCAGCAGCTATTGCTAATTGACACAGTTGAGATTTAGCATGGCTGTCATAGCTGATCTGGGACGGCTCTTACTAGGAGTAGTCAAAGTGCTGGGTGGGTGACTACTCCCCATGTTCCAGGCATGTTCCTGGTTTTTCCAGGCTGTAGGAAGGCGCAAGGGTCTATCATTGACTGAAGGTATGTATCACCAAGGTTCCTGGCCTCGGTGAGATAGGAACTGGTAGGTGAGATAGGAATTTTGTGTGTCAGCTGCAGCTAGTGCTCACTGACACAGTTTTTAATTAGTGTGGCTCAAAAGCCGATCCGGGCCTGTTCTTATTGGGAGCAGCCAAAGAGCAGGGTGGGTGGCTGTTCCCCACGTCCAGGCCAGGTTTTGGGCTGGGGTTTAAAAACCCAGCCAGCAGTTCAGCTGGGTGTGGAATGAACCTCCAGGTGATAGTGGAGCTCTGTGTTTTGGGAGCTGAGGAGTTCTACCATACTACAAGGCTGAGAGCTGCATGAGAGCTGAAAGCCAGGCGCCCTAAAGCCTGCTGTGGACTGCCAGGTGACATGTTTCTTTGAGTTCTGTGGACTTTTGCTGTGTGAATTAACACGAAGATTCCTGCAGTGTAAATTAACACCAGGGCCCTGCCTAGTATTGTGTTTTTTCCTGCCTTTTTTTGTGTTAATAAACAATGACTTTTGTTTATAAACTGTGGTTTTGCCTCTGTATTGCGTCCGCTTACCCTGCCTACCAGAGCAAATCCCTACAAGGCATAAAAACCAACCAGCACTGCCAGGTGTGGTGGATTTTCTTCCCTCTGACAGTGGAGCTCAGGAGTCTGTGTGCTATGAACTGAGGGCTGTGCTGGGATTTGTGGTTTGAGCCGGGCTGGAGGACTTAGACCGCCTATGGACTTGAGGCGGAACTGCTAAGGCCTCGTTCACACTTGCGTTGTTGGGATCCGGCATGCACTTCCGTTGCCGGAGGTGCCCGCCGGATCCGGAAAAACGCAAGTGTACTGAAAGCATTTGAAGACGGAACCGTCTTCCAAAAAGCTTTCAGTGTTACTATGGCACCCAGGACGCTATTAAAGTCCTGGTTGCCATAGTAGGAGCGGGGAGCGGTATACTTACAGTCCGTGTGGCTCCCCGGGCGCTCCAGAATGACGTCAGAGCGCCCCATGCGCATGGATGACGTGATCCATGCGATCACGTGATCCATGCGCTTGGGGCGCCCTGACGTCACTCTGGAGCGCCCGGGGAGCTGCACGGACGGTAAGTACACTGCTCCACCGCTCCCCACTACACTTACCATGGCTGCCAGGACTTTAGCGTCCCGGCAGCCATGGTAACCACTCTGAAAAAGCTAAATGTCGGCTCCGGCAATGCGCCGAAACGACGTTTAGCTTAAGGCCGGATCCGGATCAATGCCTTCCAATGGGCATTAATTCCGGATCCGGCCTTGCGGCAAGTGTTCCGGATTTTTGGCCGGAGCAAAAAGCGCAGCATGCTGGGGTATTTTCTCCAGCCAAAAAACGTTCCGTTCCGGAACTGAAGACATCCTGATGCATCCTGAACGGATTTCTCTCCATTCAGAATGCATTAGGATAATCCTGATCAGGATTCTTCCGGCATAGAGCCCCGACGACGGAACTCTATGCCGGAAGGCAATAACGCAGGTGTGAAAGAGCCCTAACAGGGTGTGAATTAACACCCAGGAGAAAAGGTGACTTTTTATTGTTTATGGACTTTCCTTGTGTGTGAACAAACACCAAGCCACCTGCGTTTTGTGATACACCTTATCTGCATTTTGTTACACACTAATGTATAAATAAACACCGCTGTTTGATTCAAGAACTGTGTACTTTGCCTCTAAACTGCATCCGTTAATCCTAACTACCAGAGCGAATCCCCACAATTTATATGCGGTGTAGCGGGATTAGCTCACGGGACCGCCGTCTCCTGGGATAGACGGGCGCTATAGGCACATAAAACACAGTCCAGTCCAAGCAAGTATGGTGCAACTGGCCTCAGCCAGTTTTATTGACTTTTGCAGAAAAATAATTAAACAAAACAGTTCAAAACAAATGAAATACCTGGCCGTCTGGCCACTACTTCTAGACAGGCAGTAGTCCCTAACTACATGAAACTGAGCCTTGTGCCCAGCTCCATCAACAAAACACACTGTTGTTTTTACTCACACAACAGGGTTCTTCCCAGGAGCAGAGAGATCAGCTAGTGAGCTGTTTGCCCTTTTATAGCACACTCAGGTTCCAAGGTGATTAGCCACAGTTACCCTGAATATCTGGAGTGGCTAATTGGAGCAGGGACCCACCCAACTCTCCCTGCTCCAAGCAGCCAGGCCCTTCTAACCAGGTTTTTTAACAAAACCCTTGCAAAGAGAAAACCTAGTTTTCCTTGCTGTCAATTCCCTGGCTGCTTTTTAGAACGTATAGGACAGGAACCTAGGTGAAATGTAGACTCCTTCTACCACTTTCCCCCTGGTCCTGTCACATATCCTCCCCCCCTGTTTCGACCTTGGGGTAGGAACACTCTGTGCCCTTAAACAGTACATCCTGGACAGGGCATCTGCATTTCCAAGCTGACGCCCGGGCCTATGTTCAACTGTAAAACTATAATCTTGAAGAGACATGAACCATCGGGTCACTCGCCTGTTTTTCTCACGGTTTTGGCACATCCATTTAAGGGGGGCATGGTCAGTTACCAGTTTGAATGTTCTCCCTACCAAATAATACCTGAGAGCTTCTATGGCCCACTTAACTGCCAAACACTCCTTTTCTACAATGGAGTATTTCTTTTCATGTTCATTTAACTTTTTACTCAGGTATACTACAGGATGCTCTTCCCCAGCCCTTACTTGCGACAACACAGCCCCTATACCAACATCCGAGGCATCTGTTTGCACAATGAAGTCCTTTTTAAAATCTGGTGTGACTAACACTGGGTGGGCACATAGAGCCTGCTTCAGGTTCTGAAAGGCCTGTTCCGCTTCCATGGTCCATTTGACCATGGTTGAATCCTTCCTTTTTGTAAGGTCTGTTAAAGGGCTAGCAATGCTGGCAAAATTTTCAATAAAACGCCTATAATAACCAGTTAAACCTAGGAATGCTCTGACTTGTTTTTTGTTCAAAGGCCTTGGCCAGCTCTGTATGGCTTCCACTTTGTTTATTTGAGGTTTTATAACTCCTCGTCCAATCATGTACCCCAAGTACTTTGCCTCTTCTTGCCCAATGGCACATTTTTTTGGATTCGCTGTTAACCCTGCTTCCCTAATAGAATTCAGGACGGCTTCTACCCTGGGTAGATGACTTTCCCAATCCGTGCTATGGATTATCACATCATCTAAATAGGCAGCTGCATATCTACGATGTGGTCTTAAAATTTTGTCCATCATTCTCTGAAATGTGGCCGGGGCCCCATGCAAACCAAAGGGAAGGACTACATACTGAAAATGGCCATCAGGGACACTAAAAGCATTTTTTTCTTTGGCCCCCTCAGTCAACGGTACTTGCCAGTAACCTTTTGTAAGATCTAATGTGGTAAAGAACCTAGCATTACCAAGCCTATCAATCAGCTCATCCACTCGAGGCATTGGGTAAGCATCAAACTTTGAGACAGTGTTCAGTTTCCTGAAGTCATTACAGAAACGTATGGTGCCATCAGGTTTGGGAACCAAGACTATAGGACTAGACCAGTCACTATGGGACTCCTCTATAACCCCTAACTGAAGCATTGTTTGGACTTCTTGGGAGACAGCTTTACGTCTAGCCTCAGGTATTCTATAAGGCTTTTGGTTGACTCTGACCCCTGGTTCGGTTACAATATCATGTTTAATTATATCTGTTCGACCAGGTAGCTCAGAAAATACATCTTTATTTTTCTGTACAAACTCCTTTGCCTCTTGGGTTTGAGATCCCGACAAAGTGTTTGCAATTTTTACCTCTGGTATCTCAACGCTACATTCCTTTTTCCCACTGCTGTAAACTGCTAACACCTCTCGGTCCTTCCAGGGTTTGATTAGGTTCACATGATAAATTTGGTAGGGCTTACGTCTACCTGGTTGGTGAACCCGGTAATTCACCTCTCCGACCTTCTCAACTATTTCATAAGGTCCTTGCCATTTGGCCAAAAATTTACTTTCTACTGTGGGGACAAGGATTAATACCCTATCCCCAGGGTTGAAGTTTCTTACTTTAGCCGACCTGTTGTAAACCCGGGACGGGCTCTCCTGGGCCTGCAGCAAGTGTTCTTTTACAATGGGCATTACTTTTCCAATCCTTTCCTACATTTGGGACAAGTGTTCAATCACACTTTTGTAGGGTGTAGCCTCACTCTCCCAGGTCTCTTTGGCAATATCCAAAAGACCCCGAGGGTGCCGACCATACACTAGCTCGAACGGAGAAAATCCGGTAGACGCTTGAGGCACCTCCCGTACAGAAAACATAAGATATGGTAAAAGACAATCCCAGTCTTTCCCATCCTGTGCCACCACTTTTCTGAGCATCCCTTTTAAGGTTTTGTTGAACCTTTCAACTAATCCATCCGTTTGGGGGTGATAAACTGAGGTACGCAAGTGAGTTATTTTCAACAGTTTACACAACTCTTTTGTAACCTTTGACATAAAGGGCGTCCCCTGGTCAGTGAGTACTTCTTTAGGTATGCCCACTCTAGTAAACATCTGGAACAACTTGGCTATCACTTTTGCAGAGGTTTTCCTTAGAGGTATTGCTTCAGGATAGCGGGTAGCATAATCAAGGACAACCAAAATGTATTGGTGACCTCTGGCAGACTTAACAAGAGGTCCCACCAAATCCATTGCAATCCTCTCAAAGGGAGTTTCAATAATCGGGAGTGGTACTAACGGACTCCTAAAGGTCGCTACCGGGTTGTGTAATTGACACTCTGGGCATGAATCACAGTATTCTTTTATCTCTTTATGTACCCCGGGCCAATAAAACCTCTGCAAAATCCGGTATTTGGTTTTTTCATAAGCCAAGTGCCCTCCTAGCACATGTGAATGGGCTAGATCCATCACCTTTTGGCGATGCGATTTTGGGACCACAAGTTGCTCCACAACTTGTCCATTTTGCTCATCAACTCTATATAAGAGTTCATTCTCTATAGAAAAATGGGGAAATATTTTCTCTACCCCAGTATCTTGAGGTACCCCATTGACTACTTTCACACTTTGCCATGCGTGGGGTATCACCTGCAAGCACTGCTAAGCGAAAATTCTCGGTTTCACTCTGGGTCACCCCTACTGTTTGCACATTTTCAGTCTCAGCCAGGGGAATGGGATCTACAGCAGACCCACTTAAACACTTATCAAGCATATTCCACATTTTCCAAAACAGAGGAAAATTACACCCCACAATGACAGTATGCAACAGACTGTTTACAACCCCCACTTCATGGGTTACTTTCCCGCACAGGGTTTCAAAAGAGACTATAGCAGTGGGGTACTCTTTTGTATCCCCATGTATGCAGATGACCCCAATCTGCCTCTTTTGCAGCTTCCTAGTATCCACCAGGCTGCCATGCACAAGAGTCACTAGACTACCAGAGTCCAACAGAGCTTGAACTGAGTGTCCTTCAATCACCAAGCTGCAAGTTTGTCGCTCCATATCTGGGGTCGGCAAGGCAGAGTAGGCAGGTCCCGCAAACAATGACCTCCTCCGCCCACTGTCACACTCCATAGGCTCATCAGCCAAAGGACAGTTGGCAGCCACGTGGCCCAGTCCTTGACATCGCCAGCAAACAATGTTTTTGAACGCCCAAGGTTGTCTAAGGCTAACTGGCTTAAGAGGTCTGGCTAATAGGTCAGTCTCAGTTCCTACTTTACGGCCCTCCCTCGCCCCCTTTAGATTAGGAACAGTCTTACCGCGATCAGTAGACTTCTGGCTCCCTGGGGCCGGCCAAGTAGGAGAGAGGTCTCCTCGGTGTTCAGATACCGCTCCACTAGGACGACGAGCTGATCCACATCCCTGGGGTCCGCTTGTCCCACACAGCGCTGTAGCCGAACTGGTAGAGCACGAACAAACCGGTCCAGGACCACTCTTTCCACCACCTGAGTGGCTGTAGATACCTCTGGCTGTAGCCATTTTTTAGCCAGGTGAAAAAGATCATACATTTGCGACCTCGCTGGTTTATCCAATTGGAAAGTCCAGTTGTGCACTCGCTGGGCTCTGACCGCAGATGTTACACCCAAGCGAGCGAGAATTTCTGCTTTCAGTTTTGGGTACTGTCTGGCATCCTGCTCACTCAAATCATAGTAGGCTTTCTGTGGCTCCCAACTCAGAAATGGAGCAAGGGTGTCTACCCACTGTTTGGCTGGGAGTTTCTCTCTTTCAGCGGCTCTTTCAAAAATGGTGAGGTAGGTCTCCACATCATCCCCTGCTACCATTTTTTGAAGGGAAGCTTGCACTCTCCTCCCCACAGAGATGGATACCTCCTGGACATGGGGCCTTTCAGCCAGCACCGCTATCTGCTCCACCAGACTTTTATTACGCGATTGCTGTTCTCTGAAACCAGCTTGCGTAGTCTCCATGAACAACCGATTGGTTTCCTGCTGGTTAGCATTCGCCTTTTGGAGCTGTACGTTAGCCTGGATCAGCTGTTTCAGCACTTCCTCCATATCTGCACTGTTTGTTTTTTTCAGAACAGCAGACTTAACCCAGGACATAAAACTTGCTGGATTTTTGTGCCAGCGCAGCCTCCACCATATGTAGCGGGATTAGCTCACGGGACCGCCGTCTCCTGGGATAGACGGGCGCTATAGGCACATAAAACACAGTCCAGTCCAAGCAAGTATGGTGCAACTGGCCTCAGCCAGTTTTATTGACTTTTGCAGAAAAATAATTAAACAAAACAGTTCAAAACAAATAAAATACCTGGCCGTCTGGCCACTACTTCTAGACACGCAGTAGTCCCTAACTACATGAAACTGAGCCTTGTGCCCAGCTCCATCAACAAAACACACTGTTGTTTTTACTCACACAGCAGGGTTCTTCCCAGGAGCAGAGAGATCAGCTAGTGAGCTGTTTGCCCTTTTATAGAACACTCAGGTTCCAAGGTGATTAGCCACAGTTACTGTACCCTGAATATCTGGAGTGGCTAATTGGAGCAGGGACCCACCCAACTCTCCCTGCTCCAAGCAGCCAGGCCCTTCTAACCAGGTTTTTTAACAAAACCCTTGCAAAGAGAAAACCTAGTTTTCCTTGCTGTCAATTCCCTGGCTGCTTTTTAGAACGTATAGGACAGGAACCTAGGTGAAATGTAGACTCCTTCTACCACTTTCCCCCTGGTCCTGTCACAGCGGTAAAATCTTTAGTGATATATTTCGTTCGAAAAACAAAATTTAGTCAGCCTTCACTGTTGCCGTTACATGTGATAAAAACTTTAGTGACGCTTTTTGGTCGGAAAAACTAAATTTATTCAGCGTTCAACGCTGTTGTTATATGCGGTAAAATCTTTAGTGACGTATTTCGATTGAAAAACTAAATTTATTCAGCGTTCAGCGCTGTAGTTATATGCGGTAAAATCTCCATGATGTCTCCATGATAAATCTACACACTTTCAAAATAACCCATCAGCGGGGCAAATAGATGCCGGATGACCGGGACGCTCCATTACCTTCCCGGGAGCTGCTGAGACGTTTGTATAGTGCGGGGGTAATCCGAAGACCCTCTCCATCTCCGTGCACCACAGGATGTCCTTCTTCCCATCGACGATGACTAGGAACTTGTGATGTTTTGCCTGACGAAAAGACTGGTAGTTATAGTTTCAATCTTGATGAACTTCGCGACTCTTCCGGGCTCCAAGCTATCTTGAAGCTTTGTCTTCTCATTGTCTGTATCTACTAGAGGCCTATTCATGCCAGACAGGTTCCCCCAGAAGTATCTGGCTCGATGAGCAGCCGGATCAGCACTTGCATCAATCTGGACAGGATTTGGCTCCACGTGAAGAGAAATTGTTTTTGGAATGCTTTCTCCATCGCAACTACGTCGTTGAATAAACAGAAGACTGGCGGATTCTCTCCTGTCTTAGGCAACACTTAATTTTTATTATTAAATTGAACCAAAACTTGATTAAAATTATAAGAAAGTAAACTAAAATTTGCCAATATATTATCCAACTCTTCAAGGGAAATTCACGGACAATCAATTTGCCAAGCCTTTTGTATTATTAAATCGTCTTTTAAGCAGCACATTATAAAGTTGAGAAATTTTAACCTTCTGCTCTGTCCAGTATTCACGATAAATGAATAGACCAAGCGGCCACTCTGTGGCCTTCTCATGCTGCTGCCACCTCTGCAATCTCTCGTCGTCATGCCACTCTGTTGCCTCCTCATGCTGTGGCCTCTTCATGCTGCTGCCTCCTCCACACTATGTCACCTTGCCACTCTGTGGCCTCCTGATGCAGCTGCCACCTCCACACCATGTCACCTTGCCATTCTGTGGCCTCCTGATGCTGTTGCCTCATCAACACTATGTCACCTTGCAACTCTGTGGTCTCCTGCTGCTGCAGCCACCTTCAGACTCTGTCATTGTGCCACTCGGTGGCCTTCTCCTGATACTGCTGCTGCCGCCACCTCCAGACTCTGTCATTGTGCCACTCTGTGGCCTCCTCATGCTGCCGCCACCTCCAGGCTCTGCCATTGTACCACTCTGTGGCCTTCTCATGCTGCTGCCACCTCCAGACTCTGTCATTGTGCCACTCGGTGGCCTTCTCCTGATGATGCTGCTACTGCTGCTGCTGCCACCTCCAGACTGTCATTGTGCCACTTGGTGGCCTCCTTATACTGCTGCCACCTCCATACTCGGTCATTGTGCCACTCGGTGGCCTCCTTATACTGTTTCCACCTCCATACTCTGTCATTGTGCCACTCGGTGGCCTCCTCCTGATGCTGCTGCTGCCACCACCTCCAGCCTCTGTCATTGTGCCACTCTGTGGCCTCCTCATGCTTCTGCCACCTCCAGACTCTGTCATTGTGCCACTCTGTGGCCTCCTCATGCTGTCGTCACCTCCAGACTCTGTCATTGTGCCACTCTGTGGCCTCCTCATGCTTCCGCCACCTCCAGACTCTGTCATTGTGCCACTCTGTGGCCTCCTCATGCTGCCGCCACCTCCAGACTCTGTCATTGTGTCACTCTGTGGCCTCCTCATGCTTCCGCCACCTCCAGACTCTGTCATTGTGCCACTCTGTGGCCTCCTCATGCTTCCGCCACCTCCAGACTCTGTCATTGTGCCACTCTGTGGCCTCCTCATGCTTCCGCCACCTCCAGACTCTGTCATTGTGCCACTCTGTGGCCTCCTCATGCTGTGGCCTCTTCATGCTACTGCCTCCTCCACACCATGTCACCTTGCCATTCTGTGGCCTCCTCATGCTGTTGCCACAACAACACTATGTCACCTTGCCACTCTGTGGTCTCCTGCTGCTGCTGCCACCTTCAGACTCTGTCATTGTGCCACTCTGTGGCCTCCTCATGCTTCCGCCACCTCCAGACTCTGTCATTGTGCCACTCTGTGTCCTCCTCATGCTGCCGCCACCTCCAGACTCTGTCATTGTGCCACTCTGTGGCCTCCTCATGCTTCCGCCACCTCCAGACTCTGTCATTGTGCCACTTGGTGGCCTTCTCCTGATGCTGCTACCGCCACTTCCAGACTCTGTCATTGTGCCACTCTGTGACTTCCTCATACTGCTGCCACCTCCACACTCTGTCATTGTGCCACTCGGTGGCCTCCTCATACTGCTGCAAACTCCAGACTATCATTGTGCCACTCTGTGGTCTCCTCATTCTGACACCACCTCCAGACTTTGTCATTGTGCCTATGTGGCCTCCTGATGCTGCTGCCACCTCCACACTCTCTCATTGGGCCTCTATGTTGTCTACTCATGATGTTCCCACCCTCCCCACTTCATGACTGGGCCACTATTTTGCCTTTCGGCCTGGCTGACATCATCATTTGTTTGACCCTTCTTCTGATCTGTCAGAAGGAAGGAAAAATGAGACGCACAACGGATCCTGTCTGTGCAGCAGCTATAAGGCCTGTATGGCCTTTGATTTGGTAGGTAAAAGCAGGAGTAGGTACAAAACACAAAAGACATGCAAATATTCCATTCACGTGTCATCTCTGTTTTAAAACCACTCCTGTTTTTTTTTTTGCATTAGCAATACTGGATTATTGAGCAAATGCTGATCGAGTGAAGGTGTATGCTCCACAGACAGGATGCGTTTTTTGTGGGTTATTTGTCAACACAAACTTACTGCTGACACCCTCTCCACTCTGTTGAGGGGGCTCTACTTGTATAAGCGTTTAATAGAACAGGTTCTGTTTACATCTATGTGGAATCATCTGGCGACGGTGTAAAAGGAGTGCGCTTCTTCTTGACGCTAACATCGACCTGTAAGGCTAAGTTCATACTTGATTTATTTTGTCGGTTTTGGCCCCGTGACTGCCCAAATAAATGAAGTTTGTAGTAATTCTAAGAGCGACGCCTGTCATCTGCATGTTATACTGACTCACAGTATTATTTCACTATCACAGCACACTCCCTATGTGTGTTACTGCAAGGCACAGTGTTCTACACCTCTATAAAGGCTCTCTGCAGCCCAGAAATAGCCATTTTTACCATGATTTGCCGCGAATAAATTTGGATCGAAGCAAATCTTTTCGGAAAATTCGGTGAACCGGCCGAATCAAATTTTTTTGAAATTCGCTCATCTCTAATTGTGACCAATCTTTCAAAAATATTAATAAAAAAAATATAAAAAATAGTTCTGTAAATATTACTGTTGATAAGGCACTTTTCAATTTGGAATTTTAAACTTAGTAGTAAAAATAAATATTTGTAATGATCACCCATATGGTATTCAAATTTCTATAATACTGGTATGACCTAACCTACCTGCTGTGCTTTAAGCAGATGGCAGCCACTGATGACAATTACTGAGAGTTAGCACTGTTAGCTCTGGCAGTCTGTTCCAGCAAAGGAGCAGATTAACTGAGTTATCATATGTTGCTGGGCACTACCAGAACGCCATTCTCTATAATGGTATCTGCCTATGCCAGATACATTAACTCCTGTGTCAGAACAGACTACCATATTTACCTAATGGAGATGTGAACAAAGCCTAAGTAGTAGGGCCATATTTACAAGGTACATGAGGGCACTTGTCTAGGGAGTCAGGAAGGGGGGAAACACTTCAAGGTGAAAATAAATGATTAATGGTCATTCTTTCAACTTAGTGTGGCTTCTCATATCTCTGATTCTCTAAATCACTAAATTTGTTTTTTGTACCAACAAGTCAGGAACCTTGACCCTCACACTGCTTACCTACAACTAATGTAGTCCCTTTTGAAATGCAGTGTAATGGTCAAATTCTCTGACTTGGTGCTGCAGTTAATAAAAGTAAGTGATAAGGAGACATCAGAGCTGTCAGATGCAGAAAAAGGTGAAGCCAGTATATGACCCATATCTAAGTTGCCAGCTAGTAGAAAGGATTTCTCTGCCTGACACACAGCAGCTCATTCTATAATATATACCGTATTTTTCGCTTTATAAGATGCAACTGATGATAAGACGCACCTAGACGCACCTTTTTGAGGAGGAAAATAAGAAAAAATATATTTTGAACCAAAAGGTGTGCTTTTGGTGGGTTTTGAACTAATGGTGGTCTGTGGATGATGCACTGTTATGGGGGGACCTGTGGATGACGCACTGTTATGGGGGACCTGTGGATGACACTCTGTTATGGGGGATCTGTGGATGATACACTGTTATGGGGGACCTGTGGATGACACTGTTATGGGGGGACCTGTGGATGATGCACTGTTTTGGGGGGACCTGTGGATAACACTGTTATGGGGGGACCTGTGGATGACGCACTGTTATGGGGACCTGTGGATGACGCCCTGTTTGGGGGGACCTGTGGATGACACTGTTATGGGGGGACCTGTGGATGACGCACTGTTTTGGGGGGACCTGTGAATGACACTGTTATGGGGGGACCTGTGGATGACGCACTGTTATGGGGGATCTGTGGATGATGCACTGTTATGAGAGGGATGTGTGGATGATACACTACTACGGGGCATGTGTGGATGAGACACATATAGCATCTTATGTAATGGGGGTCACTATTCACAATGGGACAATATACTGTGACACATATGATGCTGGTCACAGTATCATATGTGTCACAGTATATTGTCCCTGTGCGAATAGTGACCCCCATTACACCACAGGGGACACAGTAGACTTTATATGTAAAATCTTTTAATGGCTCTGCTTTCTTCTATAACAGTACTCACTATAAAAGCAGCAGTCCGGCCAGCATGTGACGTCACTCACTCAGTCAGTCATGCTCCTGCCAGCTTAATTAATGAAGTGGGAGGAGCATTACTGAGTGAGTGACGTCACGCGCCGGCTGGACCGCTGCTTTCATAGTGAGTACTGTTATAGAAGAAATCAGAGTGTAATGAAGCAGTTTTCATATGTAAAGTCTATAATCTTCAAGCAGTGTCTGTGCTTTAAACTAGAGCAATTCTCTGTAGCAGTGCAACTCACTATGAAAGCGGCAGGCAGGGCGGCAGCGTAACCTTGCGATGCTCACTCCTTTATGAATGAAGTGGGAGGAGCGTGAATGAGTAAGAATCGCGAGGTTACGCTGCCGCCCTGCCTGCCACTTTCATAGTGAGTTGTACTATTACAGAGAATTGCCCTAGTTTAAAGCAGAGACTCTGCTTGAAGATTATAGACTTTACATATGAAAATTGCTGTGAGCGGGGCCCGATGTATTACAGTACAGTGACTGCATCGGGCTCCGCCGCGAGTGTTGCCAGCCTCTGTCCCCTCCTTCCACCCCTCTGATACATCGCAGGCCGCAATGTATCAGCGTCACCAAAGTAAACATGGCAGTGTTCGCTTTATAAGACGCACTTCCATTTCCATCTTATAAAGCGAAAAATACGGTATACACTGAGACCAAAGTAGTAAAGTAGTAAAGCTCTACAGTAGAGATGAGCGCAGAGAGAACCTAGTCTAAAAATGTGTGTTCCTCAAAAATATATATGTGTTTTCTTAAGTGGTACTCTTTCTCAGTATATAAAGCCCCTAGTATTCCAGGTATGTGTACTCAATGCTAGAGATGGCCTTGCGGTTCACCCGGCGGTCAGTTCGCGGCGAACTTTACACATTTGCAGTTCGCCGAACATGTGAAAATATGGCGATATTCGCCAGCACCATATTTTTTTACATTGGGAGAACTTTGACCCATGACACATCCATCAGGTGGTACAGGACAGCCAATTGAGACATTTCAGCACATGGACATACCCCCTACCTTATAAATAGACCTGATCTGGCCACCATTTTACATTCTGTCTTTTGTCAGTGTAGGGAGAGGTTGCTGTGTGGAGCAGTGACAGACTGTTAGAGTGTTAATAGTGACACAAATCGCTAGCTAATAGGTCCACAAAAGTCCTTTTAAGGACTGGTTGTCACGGCTCAGGGTGGGGAAAACCCTCAGCCGTGCGTTGTCAATAATAAAGGGTAGCTGATGGGCCAGGACAGGAAACAGGGAGCAGGTCACCTCCTATAACGTCCCTAAATCTGACCCTGACTCCTAGCTGTATGAGCCAACCTTGATGGTAGGAGGGCTCATACTCCGGAACCTAAGGTCCCTACTAGCCCTCAGGATAGCCCTGGAACTAAGAGCAGGGTAAGACGACCTGTTCCTCCTAGGCAAGGATGAACAGGAGTCTCACTGGCCAAGCTGCAAGGAATGGGGAACACATACAGCAGATGGCAGTGGCAGGTAGTGAAACTGGTACAACACCTACCTGCCACAGAGACACAGACTGGAACCCATGCAGAAGTGCTAATGTTCACACCAAACACAAAAGGACACAGGAACCCAGAAACCATAAGCTGCAATAAACATAGAGACACCACTAGACATATAGTAAGATAAGAACATCTATGTCTAAACATAACATGACCACAAGGGTGGCCCTTACTGGACAGATGGTATATGAGACCAGGAGGATGACTCCAGCTTACAGCAAGGCTGGAGTACCCCTCAGCTACTGGCATCCAGCAGGAGCTAAATAGCCCAAGTAGCCACACCCACACACGACACACCCAGTGTTCACTAACTAGGAAGGGAATTAACCCTTCCAACACCAGGCAAGGAAAAAAGGCACTTAAAGGGGAAGTGTGCACACAAACATCACACTCCACCTGTTACCGCCGGCAACGGCATGCAAGGCAACCATGTCCTGGGAAACAGCCACAAGGCCGAGACACTGCCACCACATGCACACAACACTACACGTTGCCACGGGCAACCGCAAGTGAAGGAAAGTGTCACAAAACACACCATAGGCCGTGACACCGGTATAGGTGTGCTATTGATTGGTGTGCAGTATATAGGAGTGTAATAAACTTATAATATACTTTCTAATATAGAAAGCATAATATAGTGGATTTGTATAGTGCAGCATTGTGACTGGTGATCGGTTCTGCAGCGATACTACAACTACAAAGAATGACAAACGCAATTAGAAAAAAGTATTAGAACTGGTGTGATAGACCAGTGGCCCCCAAAACGACATATTGAAGCGGGATGTTATCTAAAAATATACTACTCAAATAGTGTATTTGGGTGCTGCAGAAATTTAACTGCTTTCACTGCGTTACCTCTGCTACACACAGTGAGAAAATTTAAAGGAAAACATATTTATAACTGGTGTGATAGACCAGTGGCCCCCAAAACAACATATAGAAGCTATATGGCCACATTCAGCGGCAAGTGAATGTATCTCTGGCACACAGTGTTGGTGCTAAGATACATCTGACCACAGACACGTGGTCTAGCAAACACGGGCAGGGAAGTTATATAACTTTCACTGCCCACTGGGTGAACCTTCTGAAGGCTGTCAAGCATGTAACCCGTGGCACCCCGTGTGGATTTGGTTTTACCGCCACGGATTGCATGCAGGCCTGCCTCTTCTTCTCATCCTCCTACTCCATCCTCCCTCTCTTCCTTGGCTGACTCCTCCTTTTCTGCTGCTACCGTCTCTTCCGCTGCGCCGGCCAAGATCCCCAGAACCTATTCGACATGCCAAGTGAGACGTTGCCATGTCTGTTGTGCCTGGAAGCCAAGAGCCACACTGGTCCTGCACTCCTTTCAGCTTTGCGTTCACAGGCAGATCAGTGGCTAACACGGCTTAATTTGACAGTTGGTAAAGTGGTGTGCGACAACGGTGCCAATCTGCTGAGCACGTTGAAACAGGGCAAAATGACCCACGTGCCGTGCATGGCACACGTCCTTAACTTGGTCATCCAGTGATTCGTTGTAAAATACCCCGGGGTCCAGGACGTCTTGCGGCAGGCCAGGAAAATCTCGAGCCATTTCAGAAGCTCTTACACGGCCATGGCTCGCCTTGCTGACATTCAGCGGCGACACAACCTGCCTGTCAGATGTCTTGATTGTGACTGCCCGACGCGATGGAACTCAACCTTGTATATGCTCAATAGGCTGCTCCAGCAGAAAGGTGCAGTTAACGACTACCGGTACGAACTCTGCGGCAGGACAGGTTCTGGGGAGCTTGGTTTTTTTTCACTGCGCCAGCGGCTGCTCATGCGCAACGCATGCAGACTTCTGCGGCCATTTGATGAGATCACCAAACTGGTCAGTCGGAGCCAGGGCGCCATCAGTGACATCATACCTTTTTCCTTCTTTCTGGAGTGTGCATTGCGTCGTGTCATTGATCAAGCCGTCGAGGAGCAGGAGCAGGAAGATGAGGAAGTCGCAATGCTGGATGATTTCCCAGGGGGAGCTACTCCATCTGAGACAAGTCAACAACAGCAGTCATAAGAGGAGTCAGAGGAAGATGGTGCCGGGGAGGAGGAGGAGGAGGAGCAAGAAGAGCATGCTTTAAACCTTTCTAGGATCCCTAATGTTGTCCGTGGATGGGGGGAGGAGAACGAGGACGACATTATCCTGGATGAGGATCAGGAGCCAGGCCACTACACCGCTTCCAGTTTAGTGAAAATGGGGGCCTTCATGTTCCAGTGTTTTAAGAGGGACCCCCGTATAAAAAGCATCAAGGGCAAGGACCAGTACTGGGTGGCAACGTACTTAGACCCCCGGTAAAAACAAAAAATGGCAGAAATGTTACCACCATCACAGAGGGCTGTCAGAATGCAGCACTTCCAGGCCTTGCTTAGAGAAATGCTCGATTCTGCTTTTTTGGGCGCTGTCAGATGAATTTCCACTCTCAGAGAAACAGTTACCAATCCAACTGTGCCTGCAAGAAGAGGGCGGTTTGAAGATGTGTTGGTCACTTCTGATATGAGAACATTCTTCCAGCCGACCCATCGACAGCTGTCCTCCGGATCCAGCCCCAGTGTCCAACTACATCGGTTTAATGGCCGATTTGGACGCTCTGAAAAGTGATGAACCCCTGAACTACTGGGTGGGCAGGCTTGACCTCTGGCCAGAGCTTGCACAATTTGCAATGGAACTGTTGGCCTGCCCCTCGTCAAGTGTCTTGTCCGAAAGGACATTCAGGGTAGCAGGGGGGATCGTGACTGATAAGGGCCCTTGCCTAGCTCACGACAGTGTTGACTACCTCACATTTCTAAAAATGAATGAGGCATGGATCTCGGAGGAATTCAACACATAGTAGACCAGGTTTGATTCAAATTCCTCATGACAGCCCATATCCGCCACCACCCATAACAATTTATGGTCCCTGTCTTCGGTAAATACAGCGGCATAAAAGGCCTTTTATGTCTGTTAAATGCCTAATTTTTAGGGCCTGTAAAGGCCGACACTTGCTTCAGTATCCTGTGAATGCCTAATGTAACACCAGCCACAGAATACAAATGTGTTTGCTGTCAGGTGAACGCCTGTCGGCTGATTTCTGGGGCCTGTAAAGGCCGACACTTACTTCAGTATCCTGTGAATGCCTAATGTACCACCAGTGACAGAATACTAATTTATTTGCTGTCAGGGGAAAGCCTGTTGGCTAATTTTTGGGGCCTGTAATGGCCGACACGTACTTCTGTATCCTGTGAATGCCTAATGTACCACCAGCCACAGAATACAAATTTATGTGCTGTCAGGGGAACCATGTCGGCTAATTTTTGTGGCCTGTAATGGCCGACACTTACTTCTGTATCCTGTGAATGCCTAATTTTTCATACTAGAATTGAAAATCAATGGGTCTGTAAACGTTCCTCTCAATTGTGGAACGGATGCGGACACATTTTACAGACGTGTGAATGGACCCTATATGTATTTGACATGTATTTACCGGCTACTGTCAGTTCTGGCTGATTTAGGCTGATCTATTACACTAAAACCGAGCAATATTATACACGTTATAACTGTATAAACGATTTATATAACTTATTAGAAAAAATATATAAAAATGATGGCAACTTTTCCAAAAGTAGGATTATCTCCTGCACCCCCTTCATGGTCTGGCGTTGCCTCTCCTCCATGGCCTTCAAGCGCTCTTGAATGGCCCGCATATCCTGGCAGTGCTCCCTTTGCATTTTGGCTAATTTTGCCTTCAATGTCTTCATTCCTGTTTGAAAAAATATATATGAACATTATTTGCAACTCTTATTAAACCTTTAAACCTTTATTTTGTGGAGTTTTAAATTTTAGTATAAAAAGGTGTCCACCTGAAGGGTTATTTGGTATGATATTTTTAGATAGCTGGTTGTTACAGATGCGGCCAGACCAAATATTTTTCCTTATTTTTTAGTTATTTCTATTTTAGACAATAAAAGCATTGTTGAACCAAAAACAATTCTTATTTTACTTTCTCCATATTTTGAGAGCCATATTATTATTTTTATTTGGCTATTATCTAATGGTAGGGTCTCATTTTTTGCAGAATGAACTGACCGATTGTTACTATTTTGGGGGGAATATGCCCCTTTTGAAAGCTTGGTGTTGCACTTTTAGTGATGTTAGGTTGAATAAATTAATATTTTCTTTAAATTATTATTATTTTTTTATGTTTAAAGTGTTCACCGGAGGGGTTAAATCATCAGATATTTTTATTGAGACGGTCAATATGTACACGGCGGTACAAAATATGTCTGTTTTTTTTATTTTAATTGAAAGTCTTTATACACATTAACGATTTAAATCTCAATACGTTACGTTAGTTAGTGATATTGACGATATTTATATAGTTTATTAGTTAGTGATATTTCAGTACAGTATAATTCTATTTTATTTATTAGTTATTGATAGTTCTATTAAGTTTAATATTATTTATTTGTTAAGTTAATGGTTTTAATGTAGATTAAAGAGTTATTGCCCTGTGTTCTTTTTTTGTATTACTATAGTGTATGTTGTCACCTTAATCTTTATGTACGTGTTATGGATACATAATCATAATGCTATGTGCGCATATTTACCCTCCTTGCGGGGGCTGGTGATCACCTCCTCTTCCTCTGAGTCCTGAGATGGGGTGGTGCTGGAGGGTGATCACCTCCTTCACTTCTCCCACATCTGGTGGGGGTTGCTCAATAGGCTGGAAGGGTCCGGCCTCCTCCTCCTCTTCCGCCTCTACCTCCACTACCTCCACTGATCGCCTTCTCCGAATGGAGGGAATAGGAACTTCTGTGATCACAGAATGTTCAGATTTTCTATAAACAACTCCAAAATCTTAAGAACATTTGATATAAAGAAGTTCCAATATGGAGAGATCTATATATAATTGCAGTGGCTGCCAGCTTTATGACGCATAACTCAATAAAAAAATTAACAGTATGAAAAAAGACATCCCCTCCTCAGTTTGTCATAGGATGATCTACTTCTCTACACCAGAGTCGGCTAGTTCTAAATCCCATCACTAACACAATAGAACAAAGGGAAAAATAAACCAACACATTTATTGGGAGTCTCAGAGCAGAGTTAACCCTTATTGCGTTTATGGATTCACACCATGCTACTTTTTTTTTTTAAACCAAATTTTATTCATTTAGTTTGACAAACATCAGTTGTGGATACAATATACATACATCCAATGTTTACAATATCATTTTTCATAGGTACATTGACAGATGGCACAATTAAATATCAATCGGAGGATGTCGCATCACAGTGACAATCTAAAATTAATGTAACTGACATAGTAGCTGTAACATATTCAAAATCCCTCCCCTCCCCCCTAGCCTCAAGAAGGTCAAATTATTATCCATCACTAACGCTCTTCTGATTCCCCAAGATTCCTCGGCAACTGACACTAAACTAGGGTCATTAGAGGTCCTACTGTTCCAGCTTACCCAAAGAACCCTTCATCTGTTCCAGTAAATACCAACACCATGCTACTTTAATGGGGAATAGGAAAGATGTGGGCTTTAAACTCAACCAAAAATTCATGGTTTGTAGTTCCCTCTAAACCAAATAGGTCAGAGTGGGGGTCTCCATAGTCCTGGGTCCATAGCCCGTAGCAAGGAGGCTAGGCCTCAGGCTTCTACTGCAGACCCAGTGATGGTTCAGTCCGTCACTTGTCTGGCACAAAGCCAACACATCACATCACCCAAAGAACATCATCCCCACAGTGAAACATGGTGGTGGCAGCATCATGCTGTGGGGATGTTTTTCAGCAGCCGGGACTGGTAAACTGGTCAGAGCTGAGGGAAAGATGGACAGGGATATTCTTGAGCAAAACCTGTCCCACTCTGTGCATGATCTGAGGCTAGGACTGAGGTTCACCTTCCAGCAGGACAATGACCCCATACACACTGCTACAGCAACACTTGAGTGGTTTAAGGGTAAACATAAAAAATGTGTTGGAATGGCCTAGTCACAGCCCAGATCTCAATCCAATAGAAAATATGTGGTCAGGCTTAAAGATTGCTGTTCACAAGCACAAACCATCTAATTGGAAGGAGCAGAATCAATATTGCAAGGAGTAATGGGCAAAAACGCCTGTGGTAAGATGTAGCAACTGCTCATAGAGACTTATCCAAAGCGACTTGGAGCTGTGATTGCCGCAAAAGGTGGCTCTACTAAGTATTGACTTTAGGGGGTGAATAGTTATGCACATTGACCTTTTCTGTTATTTTGTCCTATTAGTTGTATGCTTTACAATTAACCAATTTAAAAGAAGGTCTAAGTTGTGGGCATGTTCTACAAATTACATGATGGAAATCCTCAAACAATCTATGTTAATTCCAGGGGGTGAGTCAACAAAAAAAAAGAATGAAGTCAAGGGGGGTGAATGAATACTTTTGCTTAGCACTGTATACATTACAGAGTGTTGGCAAAACATACAAAAGTTATTTACGTATGTACCTGGGCATTTTTCGTCCCAGATTCTTTTAATGGAACGTGGCTGCCTTCGCTTCATGTCTGACCATTTCTTTATAATGGCCAGATAGTGGTGTTTGCGACCCATTTGGCGCCACATTTCGTAGGCCAACTCCCGCACTATCCTCTGTTTCTCGGCGTGGGACCGGGTGCAGTCGTAGCCCCTACCCAACATCCGCTGCAAGAGAAAAATGCAAGCATATAATCCCCATTTTTAACAATAATAGTATTGAAAATAATTTACTCAAGTAAACTGCTAAAAGTATTTAATGCTTTGAGGTGGAAATATTAGATTTAGGCTGCCTGCACCACCAGTATTTGCTGGTTCATTTAGAGTTACCCAGGGTGCACCCCGGGGAGACAAACCAGCTGTACACCCCATACCGTACCGTCACTTCGCTAGACAGGTACATCTCTGCTTAGCTGGACAGTATCTGAAAGCTCAGACCCCACCCACATACAGTCATAATACAATCCCATCTTCTAACCGTAACAGTAAGGCCGAATGCACACGGGCGATTTTTTCTAAACAACAGAACATACAAACCCATCCTGCAGAGTGGACAAGCGCACGGCGTCATTGGTTGCTATGTCGACGTGCGCTTCCAGGCCACCACCGCTGTACTGTGATACACTTGTATGATCTATACAAGTGTATTACTGTACAGTGGTGGCGGCAAGAAGCGCACAGCGTTATAGCGAGTTAGCATTAGCAACCAATAACGCCGTGCGCTCGGCCACTCTGCAGGGTAACCTAACATAGTGGGTGTGATGTCACAGGAATACTTAGTGCAAAAATCAATAATATCTAGTGAGACCTTATAAAATGTGAAGTTTGGTGCACTTAAGAAAAATTAGAATCGCAGAAGGTCGCACTGGCGATTTTTTTTATAACACTCTTTATACATAAAAAGCTATTGTTCAGACATGCAGGTGAAATGTAATCAAATACACTACTTTAATGTAAGATTACTTACAGTCACCAGGAGTTCTTCCTCTTCCTCGTTGAACTTCGCTCCAACCATCGCATCCATCTATTTGCTAGTTGGTGTAAACCAGTTGCTGTAGGCCACGCCTTTAGAACGCATGTGCTCTTGTGGTTAATATTTTGCCGAAATTTCGCAGATGAAAAAATAATGCTTGTAGATCGCAGATTCGCTTAATACTTCTGGTATGTCAGTGTCCATGTTGTGGGACTATGTGTGCGCATTTACTAAGTATTTTGTGGCTGCAAATATGACCTGGAGGTTTCTCATGTTCGCATGCCATTAAAATTAATGGGACCCAATTTGAGCGAGTTCGAGCGATCGCGTTCGCGAACCGTCCCATCAGATGTTCATCCATCACTACTCAATACTTTATACCAGGTGATGCCCCTCTAGGTTTCTGGGAAACATATTCAAATTAGCTTTCCTAAACCCATCTGAGGCCAGCAGATGTTAGACATCATAATTTGCATATATATTTTCCAGAAACCCAGAGGGGTATCATCGGGCCTACAATACTACACATACTCGGCATATAGGGGTCCTCCATAATGAGAAAGAGTACCACTTAGGCTACTTTCACACCTGCGTTCAGGTGTCCACTCGTGAGCTCCGTTTGAAGGGGCTCACAAGCGGCCCTGAACGCATCCGTACTGCCCTAATGCATTCTGATAGGATGCGGATCTGCTCAGAATGCATCAGTCTGGCAGCGTTCAGCCTCCGCTCCGCTCAGCAAGCGGACACCCGAACGCTGCTTGCAGCGTTCGGGTGTCCGCCTGCCTATGCGGAGGCAAACGGATCCGTCCAGACTTACAATGTAAGTCAATGGGGACGGATCCGTTTGAAGATGACACAATATGGCTCAATTTTCAAACGGATCCGTCCCCATTGACTTTCAATGTAAAGTCTGGACGGATCCGTCTGAACTACTTTCACACTTAGAAATTTTTCTAAACTATAATGCAGACGGATCCGTTCTGAACGGATCCAAACGTCTGCATTATAGGAGCGGATCCGTCTGAGCAGACACCAGACGGATCCACTCTGAACGCAAGTGTGAAAGTAGCCTAAGACAACACATATATGTTGTTGATAAATACACATTTGAGTAATAGTCTTTTCTCTCTCTATCTCTTTCTCCCAAGTTTGCTCGTCCTTACTTCTCAGTATGAGGCCATAGAATAAAGGTTGCCATAACCTAGAAGGAATTAGGGATAATTCAGATAAGTAATGTTAGACTAGTTTTTGCTCCAGCCTGTGATCATGGACACATTTTTATATGGACTACTTACAGATGATGCTTGTGTCCTGTGTTTTTTTTTTTCAGACCCACTCACTTGAATTAACCCCTTAGTGACCACCCATACGTGTTTTTACGGCGGTCACTAAGGGGCCTTAGGCTGGGCCGCCGCGTTTTTACGGCGGCCCAGTCTAAGCGCTGCACGGCTCCCCCGTGCAGCAGGGAGCGCGGACCTGGCTCTCACATGAGAGCCGGGTCTCTGCTCTAACAGCCCGGACCGGCAGGAGTGCCGATCCGGGCTGTTTAACCCTTTACATGCCGAGCGCAATGGCGCCCGCTGCATGTAAAGTGGTGACAGAGGGAGCGGACTCCCTCTGTCTCCCATCAGCACCTGAGAAAAAATGCGATCGTGGGGTGCTGATGTGTTGGGAAGCTTACCTTGCTTCCGATCAGGGCCCCGAGCCTGTCTTCCGTTACCTCCAGCAGGCTGTGCCTCTCTGGTGCAGCCTGCTGGTCAATGTTTGAATAGCATTGCTATTGAAATGCAATGCATTATAGAGATAATGCATTACATTTTAAAAGCAATCAAAATACTGTATATTATAGTCCCCTTGTGGGACTATTAAGTAGTAAAAAAAATAGAAAAAAAATACACATTTATTAAATTCAAAAAATTCCATAAAATAAAAAAATATGCTTTTTTTTCCATTGAAAATACACTTTTCAATGAAAAAAATTGCAAAAAGAAAATATCCCCCATATGTTTGGTATTGCCGCGTCCATAACGACCGGGACTACATAAATATTACATAAATTAACGCCGTAAAAAAAAAAAAAAAAAAAAATATGAATTTCGAATTTATTCTTAGTTTCCACCGAAAAAAACGTAATAACAAGCGATCAAAAAGCGGCATTTACTCCAAAATCATACCAATGAAAAATACAAGTCTTCTTTCAAAAATGAAGCCCTCACACAATTCCATATAAAAAAAGAAAAAAGTTATGGGTCTTGTGAAGTGGCAATGCAAAATCATTTTTTTGGTTAATAAAAGGGGTTTTATTGCAAAAAAAGTAGTAAAACGTAAACAAAATTATAAGTATTTAGTATCACTGTAATCGTACTGACCCAGAGAATAAAGATATTATGTTATTTGTACCGAAAAATTAACGCCATAAAATTTATAATGTAAAAACTCAGTTTTTCCCCATCTCCCTCCCAGAAAGAGTTAATAAAAGTTAATCAGAAACTTATGTGTACCCCAAAATGGCACCATTAAAAACTACAACTTGTCCCGTAAAAAACAAGCCCTCATAAAGCTATATAGACGAAAAAATAAAAAAGTTATAGCTCTTGGAACGAGACCATGAAAAAAAGAATAAAAACGCTTGGTCATAAAGGCCCAAACAGGCTTGGTCACTAAGGGGTTAATCAATCTCAAAGGAAAATCAGAGCTTGATGGTGCATGTTCTGATTATTCCAAATGTAGCATTCACCAACCATGCCTTCAGACTTGTGCCTTTTGTTCATATTTTAATGGCAGCTGTGTAAAGTATATTTAGATGAGATGATTTTAACCTCACAGTCAAAATTACATTAAAATAGCCTATCACAGTAAACCAAGTGTGTTTTCAAGTGTCAAAATCATTTTATGTACTGTAGCTAGTTGTATACCCTCAAGTCAATAGACTGCTTTAGCCTAATAGGAGGTGTGACTACTTGTTATTCTATATATATTTTTTCATTAAATAATAAATTTTTAATCAGCACAGTGGAACTTCTTTATTCTGTTCCCATTAGCAAGGAATTTGAAGAGGATATTACACTTTTTCATATACATATGTTTTACTCTAGTTATTCATTTACACTCAAGCCGCAGCATTGCAAATTAGTATATTAGCAGAGTCAACCTTTACTAGAATAAGCTAAATATTATAAAGAACATTTTATACCTCAATAATTATAGTAAAGAGCATACTGTTCAAATATTATCTCCCTTTACATAAATTTTTTTGCACCCAATGGGGTTTATTTACTAAAGACTGGAATTTCAAATGCATAGTGAAAAATCTGTCCTAGTAAGATGTGGCTAACACAATATATGTGCTCACACAATACATCAGCCACCTCTATTTGTTTAGAAGGGTAGCCCATAAATTTTGCTTTTGTGTTTTATATTTATTGCGTTCTCCATGTGGTATACTATAAATAATAACTTTATTTTAGAATTATAGCAACAAATAACAAATGTATACAATTTTATGTTTTACTACTGTTGAGCAATAAAAACAAATGTTTAAATAAATCAGTTTTTTTTGTTGCTGCATATGAAATGCCATAGCTTTTTTATTTTCTGATTCACGTAACTTTATGAGGGCTTACTTTTGAGTTGTAGGCACCATTTTGGGGAACATATGACTTGTTCATTCACTTTTATACTATTTTTTGGGAGGGGGCATTAACAAAAATATTATTGCACTATTATAATTCAATCAAACTAAGATTGATATGAAATTATATCACTTTTATTGTTACTTTATTGTTAATACTGTAGATAACTTATGGGAGGAGTTGTTATTTGGTCTCTGTTTCTTTTCACCAATATTAACTACGGTAGCTTGAAAACAGACACCAACTGAAATCAAATACTGCTTAATTGGCTGATATATAGAATGAAATATTGAAGTGCAATTATTGCAATAGTGAGGATTGGGCTTTGAGGAACAATAAACTGCGGTTACATTGCTCAATAAAACAATTAATGCAATTTGATCAAAGATTTGTCTCGTCTTGTAAACCATGGGGTAATTAACTTTAACAATGTCATTGCATTTCATTTATTGTGTTAGACTGAATAAAACCCTCGTTCACTGCTGTATGGAAGTAGGTTTTACTTATAAATTGTCTAGACTACAGAATGTAAGAAAAGCAATGTTAGAGGGAAGAGGACAGAAAAGCAGATTTTGTAGTAAATAAAAATTAGGAAATTGTGACAGTGAAAATAAATTTAACAAACTCCTTAATTTTTAAGCCAAATTTGCAAAATTACACCAGCCAATTGATTAGTGTACTGAGAGTATCTTGGCCAAAATATTGTCTCATAATTTGTGACTTCTCACTTTTCAGACCACTTTTCAAAACTGACGAGGAAAGTGCTGTGGCTTACCGGAGGGTGTGTGTGTGTGTGTGTGGGGGGGGGGGGGGGGGTAAAGTGGAGGGGGTGGGGGGCGACTGGATCCTGCAGCACAATATATATACACCAGAAACAGAATTTTAGAATTTCTGGCACACAGACTTCCTGGAGATGCACATACCAAATGTATAAGGAGACCTGTGCCTCTTAATAAATCTGCATTCTGCGTCAACAAACTATATACTAGGAATGCCATTTGAAATGCACAAAACATCGATTAGCAAAATAGGGACCATGGTATAGTAATTTTCCAACTTTGGTCTATACGACTACTTGAATCAATTTTCCCATTGTTTATTCATTACTGTTAATCAGCCTACCAAGCAAAAGAAAATGTAATGTTTCATATGTGTAAAAATAATCAACTTATTTTTGTGTTAGCAGACCAAACATGGATTGAGATATTTTAATCAATGCTTCTAACATGTTGGCACTGATTTATCATGCCTTCACTCCAGAATGCTGGCTTCGAAAAGTTCCGCAATGGGGCTTTTGTGACTTTTTAAGGTCACTTGACCAAAAATGTTACAACTTTTTGCATTATTATAGCACTCACTCCAGTTTTGAAATATGGCTGGAAAAATTGGGTGTGATAACCTATGTTAATGAGTTTCACTCTAGATTTCTCTTTAAAAGTCACAAAAAAAGTTGCTGTCTCACTCCAGTAGGAGTATCGAGTAGGAAACTGGAGTAGCTTTTGTAGTCAAAAGTGTTAGGTTTAAGGATGAGACAAATTTATTAAACAAGCAACATTTAATAAATGTGGTATAATGTCTGCCAACACAGACAAAAAAATCTAAACTAACTATACAGACATGTAGAGCGGCGCCCAGGGATCCCCCTTCACTTACTATTATCCCTGGGCGCCGCTCCGTTCGCCCGGTATAGCCTCCGGTATCTTCACATGTTGGACTCCACCCAGTGGAACCTGCCGGCGTCTCCTTCTCCCATGCTGTAGCGCTGGCCAATCGTAGCGAACAGCTCATAGCCTGAGAGGTTTTTTTTCCTCTCAGGCTATGAGCTGAGCGCAGCGATTGGCCAGCGCTACAGCATGGGAGAAAGATACGCCGGCACGTTCCACTGGGTGGAGCCTAACATATGAAGATACCGGAGGCTATACCGGGCGAACGGAGCGGCGCCCAGGTATAACAGTAAGTGCAGGGAGATCCCTGGGCGCCGCTCTACATGTCTGTATAGTTAGTTTCGATTTTTTTATCTAGTGAATGGTCCTCTTTAAGCAAAACTGACTTCAAATTAAATTCCCCCATTTTAAATTCCCCTATGTCTTAGACATCATATTTTTACTAAAGGTGCATTGCTATCTTCTAATGTTATGGTATGTCTCTAGATCATATCATACCATTAGGATTAAAGGAGGTTCAACCACTGGAACCTCCGCTGATCATAGCATTGAAGAGACTCCGTTTTAATTCTGTAGAGAGACACTTCTGTTGGTCAAGGAACCACAGCATATCACCGTTTATGTGAATACATAGCAGGCAGTTGGGGACTTCTCTGTGCAGGAAACAACTGTGAAGTACGTGCACTTAGAGGAAATGTGTCATCAGAACAGGACCTATTGTTCAAATCACGTTATATTTTACCTATTTTTAAGAATTTTTGTTTTTTTTAATTTTCCATGTCAATATCTATATTTAAACAAATAACACACAATCCTGCAGTTCTCGCACTGGCCACTAACACAAATTATAGGCACCATTTCTTGGTCTGGACAGATCACTTTACTGCAGTTAGCTGCTTATCTATACACACATGTGATATCATTACAGCAGGATTAAAATGACAGAGAAGAGGATCCACCATTCACAATAGGTGGTTGTCGGAGCTTATCTATTGTTTCCTTGTACAATGACCTCTGCACAGGTCACAGAGCATGCCTAGAAAACTCCATAGATGTCAATAAGGTCCCCTACAGTCCATTGTGTCTATGGACCATGGGGCAGCCATAAAGCAATTTTCTTAATGCTTTCTAAATGCTGTTAGGAACAGATCAGGCAAGATGGCCACCCCCTCATCATGTTCCAGAAAAAGAATACCATAAATAGTTTTGTAATTAGAAAATGAAAAGATATTAGAAAAAAGGTTATGTGTTAACATCTTGTTTTAACTGGCAGAAAAAAATGATGACACATTTCCTTTAACTAAGTGACTATATTGTTCTAAGGATGGGTAGGGACTTCTGGTAATTGTCTCCTCCCCACAGATTAGGAAGTGTTGGCATATCCTAGCATTGCCCTATCATAAAAAATGATTGGAAAACCATTTAAGTTAAAATAGATATTTCAGAAACAACCATATGAGCAAAAATGTGTGTGTGGGATGAGTCCTCAATGTTGGACGTTTTTACAAATTTTCTTTCTGAATTCAAAATAAAGGTTATTGCACAAGTTATTACTTTAGATCCTGTTCATTCAGTTATAGCCTTTGCAGAATGGGAGTCAAAGTGAATATGTTATTTACTGGCGAACTTTGCTTCTTTGTGACTTCCACTTCCTTTATCAGTAAGCTATAGAGAAAGCTGCCCTATGGTTATCCATTTCATGAGCTAAGCTATAGCTATGACCATGTAAAAAATATTAGCTACGAGGCCACTCGCACAACTTTGCCTCTGAGCAATATAAATGACAGCCTAGAAAGGCGTGCTGATGGCGTAGTAGCAATGAAATATCTATGACTAATAGTTTGGCAAACTTGTTCTTCGACTTATTTCTGTAGCGTGTTTATATTGTTCGATTCAGAAATTATTTTGAAACCCTTTTTCTATTTGTGTATAAAATTGAAAGAAATACAGACTTTTTTAAAAAGTAATGTACAGCTTAATGTTCGCCTCAGTAAGAAAGCCTATAATGAGCTAATTTTATACTGCATTAATAGAACCAACTGTAGCAGGCACCTGTGTTTTTTACAGATATTTTTTTTTCCAGATGTAATGTTTCAGTTTTGTAATCATTTATATATTAGATTTTCAGGATAAAATTCCTAATGGAGTCGCAGGCCCCTGTATGCCATTTCCACAATGGGTAGCATTTTATAATTAAACAATTTGTTTTTGCACAGGAGCCAGCCATTACTTTCTGCTAGGCAGCTGTTAAAGTTATATTTTTTCCAGGTCTCATTTGAAAGACCTTTTGCACTCTATCCTGTTAAATATTGGATTAGCACAAAATATTCAACTCAATGCAGCAGATTAGAATGTTGTATAATTCCACTGTGTGTAGGTTTGCAACATTTAGTCTTTTCTTTAAATTAAACATTCATGGCATATTTAGGAAGTGCCTGCATTTGGAAAACAACAATAAAACTCAGACCTCCATGGAGGTCATTTGCAGAGGACAAATATAATAGGACAAAATTAATGTATTCAGGGCTTTTTCTCAATGCAGTAAGAGGAAAATCATAGAAATGAACATAAAAGTTTCTTTTTCATCCACAGTAATTGCCACTACCAGGTCTCTTCTGAAAATCACATTTACTCTATCTCATATCTATCTATCTATCTATCTATCTATCTATCTATCTATCTATCTATCTATCTATCTATCTATCTATCTATCTATCTATCTATCTATCTATCTATCTATCTATCCCACTTACCACAAAGCTGATCATATTGGATCTATATGGAGACTACTAATTCCTGAAGTGGTGAGATATTTGGTTGGAAATTGCTAATTTTAGGTGCTGCCTCTTTTTAAAGCAATATGTAAAGTATTTTTTTCCCCATGCTTTTTTCCCCGTGGTTTTCTGTGCTGATATCTCTGTTTTCAGGGTACTGTATATTCACATGTGAGAATTGTTGTAGAAACGATTGTTCCAGGGGCGTAGCTATAGGGGGTGCAGAGGTAGCAGTCGCGACTGGGCCCAGGAGCCTGAAGCGGCCCAAAGACCCTTGTGCTGCATAAGAAGACACCAGCATTATTAAAAGTGCATGCTGGTCAAGTTACACCTCTGGCTGGAAGGAAGGGGTTAGGTCAAGAATTTGGCATGGGGGGGGGGGGGTGCTGGTTTGTGCTTCCCTGCCCCTGGCCAAAAAGGGGGGGGGCCCAAGCTGAACTCTTGCACTAGGGCCCATGAGCCTTTAGCTACGAACCTGGATTGTTCTATACATTAGAATAGGATTTGCAAAAAGTAATGCATTTGTTGCAGAAATTTTTTTATTCACAATAACAGATATAGCAAGTGGCATGTTAACCACTGCAGGACATTTGCGTAGAAAGCTGAATGCTCATATGGTGCTTGTAATTGTAACGTCTGTATAGCTAGGAATTTCAGTTGCAGAAATCTCTACCATGCATACATATCTCATTAGGCTACCTGCACACGTTGCAGATTACACATGGTTTTCTGTGCTGATTCTCGTGCGGAAAAACTGCAGTGCAATACAGTACCAGCAAAGTATATGAAATTAGACCAATCTCATGTACACTTTGCTTTCTTCTTCCATGCGGAAATTATGGCATGTTAATTCTTTGTGCAATGCAAGGGTAAAATCTGCGGCAAAACCACATCAAATACGCACCAAAAACTGCAAGTAACACATGAAATGCACAGAAATCTGTGTGGATTTTTTCCTTGTTAATCTGCAGCAATGTGTGGGTAGCCTTATAGTGTTAACAACCTTATTGAAGGTTTGTTTTATACAGTGCAATAATAGGGTCTGCACAGAAATGCATAAACCTTCAACTCTACCTCTATATGCCTATGATTTCAAAGGCATACTTTGTAGTATGTTCTATATGGAGCTTTTCCCTCCTTGAAAGGATGTGCTGCAATACAGACCATGTACTGCCTGCGTAGGGCCGAAAAATTACCCCTTCGGGTACTTTCACACTTGCGTTAAATTTTTCCGGTATTGAGTTCCGTCCTAGGGGCTCAATACCGGAAAAAATCTGATCAGTTTTATCCTAATACATTCTGAATGGAGAGCAATCCGTTCAGTATGCATCAGAATGTCTTCAGTTCAGTCACTGTAGGGTTTTTGGACGGAGAAAATACCACAACATGCCGGATCCAGCATTATTTTACATTGAAATGCATTAATGCTGGATACGGCCCCAAGTGCATGCGCAGACCTTTAAAAATGTGAAAAAGATAAATACCGGATCCGTTTTTCCGGATGACAACCGGAGAGACGGATCCGGTATTGCAATGCATTTGTGAGATGGAACCGCATCCGGATCCATCTACAAATGGTATCCGTTTGCATACAGATTGCCGGATCGACAACGAAACTGCCTGCCAGAATCCAGCAAAGCAAGTGTGAAAGTACCCTTACTTTACTTTTAGTCTTTCTATGATTTTTTCATTCCTTGTATTCCAATTGTTGTACAGTATATATGGCAATGTTATTTGCTTTTCCTGGGTGCATATCAATAACTAATAATAAATTGTAACCAACATTTTATGGATCAGACTGCATTTTTAAAAAAATTTATTCTCTTTTTATTATAAGAAAAAGAATGAGTATAACAATAAAACAAGGACATACAAAAATTAGCGTGTACAATACCCATACAATCTTCGGGAGAATATTAAGGCAAAACAGTCATATCCAAGAGGAGCACAAGATTTTAGTAAAGTCTCTAGAATCACCTGTTTATGAAAAGTCTCTCTAAGCAATTCAGAGGAAAATATATCATCATTTTAATCACCCCCAAGAACCGCAGGGGCATCTCTGAGTTAGATAGTGTCCATCATAAATAAAAAATATAAACATGAACAATTCACATAAACCAAGAGCCTACGGCAATCTAACTGTGAAGAAAGGAGGAGGACGCAGGCGGTGCTGGGCTCCTTCACAGGGGGGGGCGTGGCTGTGCACGAAGAAGGTCAGTACAGCCCTTGGGCACCTTACCAGGCTCATTTACATATCTCTAAAATAATTTTTTAAACACAATAAAAGGACACCGCTTTATGGGACATGTATATTGCAGACATGGTAGCGGCGATCTAGCTGTGCATGTCCGCAGCTCTATAAGCTAAAACGAGGTGACAGAATCCCTTTAATGTAGTATTTGTCATATAGTTTTGTTGTCATATACTTTTGTTAATATTATTAAGGGTAGGTGGGTAAGTCTCAGCCCTCCCTGCCTACTTAACTCTGCAAATCTCTCCTTTGGCTGCCACACCTTGAGATATCCTATTCTATTATTATTTCCCCATCCATCCAATTCCTCCATTCTGTTGACTTGGTTCATTTTCATTTTTCTGCATATCTAGGAAAGAGGCAGAAGTATCTCTCCATTTAGTTGGAATAAGTAGTTTTGCTGCAGCTATCATCTGTGTAGGCAGATCATGTTTAGAGGGTTTGAAGGCCTGGAGAGGCAACCACAAGAGGACCAATTCCGCGGTTAATGTGATAGAGGTGGAGCAAATAGAGTTTATATTACTCTCAATATCTTTCCAGTATTTGGTAATATTTGGACAAGTCCACCATTTATGGAGCATAATGTCCCTTTCTCCATTGCATTTCCAACATTTGTCACTAGGTGACAAGCCGAAGGAGAAAAGAAAAACTGGTGTTTTGTACCATCTGGTGATAGTTTTGTATGAATTTTCCTGGAAGCGAATGCATCTAGAGAATCCACAAGCATTAGCTATTATATATAGTGCATCAGCCTCTGTGAAGCTCCTCTCCAGCTCCCTCTCCCATTGCATTAAATAATAGGGTTTGGTAGATGCTTGGTTATTCAGCAAGTTAGTATAGATCATAGATATCGTTTTTTTAGGCGGTTCTGGAAGTAGCGTAAGATTTTCCAACCAGGATGGCTTTGGGAGGGGTGTTGACATCTGTCTACGGAATCTTTCACAGGTATGTATATAATCTAGGCAGTTGATTCACTTTTTTGATGGCTTCTGGTAATGACAGAATGGTATCAAATTTAATTCCCTCTACTATTTTCATATTGCCCAACTTGTGCCACCAACTCGTCACCTTCAACAACCCACAGTGAAAAAAATTATGTATGATACTTATAGGTGCTAATTTGGAGACATTACCTCCAGAATGTGGCAATATATTAGTGTGAAGGCAAACTTTGATCATCCCCTTGGTCATGTCACTCAGCACAATCTGTGAGCTGGGTACTGGGTGTCTCAACCAATGGAGATGGTGTAAATAACGACCCATCAGACTTCGTTCTATATCTAGATATGGGGTGTCAAGGTTAGCATTGGCCAGTGACGACCATCTTACCAAGTGAATAGCTTTATGGTAAAGAGCCAAGTCAGGGAGAGAAATTCCTCCATTTCTTTTTTTTGGGGTAAGTAACGAGTATGCTTGCCTAGGTCTTCTTCCTCTCCACAATAAGGAGATGAAAAGGCTTCTAAATTGAGAGAAGTAGATGGAAGGTACATATATCGGTAATGATGACATTACATACAGGATTTGTGGAAGGACATAAGTGGACAATAATAATTTTCTACCAAACCATGACATGAATGGGACATTGATATTGTTTAGATAAGACTAAATCTTTGACATGAAAGGGGTATAATTTAAGCTAAACAGGTGTGTTGGATCTGCAGGTATTTGGAGGCCTAAGTATTTTAAGGCCGTGGATGGCCACTTGAAGGGTGAGAGGGACTCAAGGTCAGTTAGGAGGTGTGGAGCTAGGGATATGTTCAATGCTTCGGACTTAGTGAAGTTAATTTTAAAATTGGAAGCACTTCTGTATTGTCCCACAATCTTCATGATCACCGGAAAGGCCTCTACTGGGTTTGAAACTAGTAGCAAGAGCTCATCTGCGAAAGCAGCTGTTTTATGCATGTATTGGCCTATGGAAAACCCTGTATCTCCTCCGTCTGTCTAATCTTAAGTAAGAGCATCTCTATACATAATATAAATAAAGAGTGTAAAAGGGGGCACCCCTGCCTAGCCCCATTCTTGCAAGTGTGTAGAAAAAAGATTGCTAATAACCCCAACAGCCGGTTGTTGAAAGGAAGGGGTAAGAGTTAGGCTAAGTTCACACGAACGTGTGTGACCCGTGGCCGTATTGCGGCCCGCAAATCGCAGGCCGCAAAACACGGCCACAGTTCCGTGTGAATTCCGCATCACGGATGCGGACCCATTCACTTCAATGGGTCCGCTAATCGGGAATCGCGGAACGGCCGCACGGGATGGGACCCCTCGGAAGCACTACGGAGTGCCTCCTGGGGTTACGTCCCATTGTTCCGTTCCGCAAAAAGATAGAACAAGTCCTATCTTTTCGCGGAACGGCCGGATCGCGGACCCATTAAAGTGAATGGGTCTGCGATCCGATGCGGCTGACCTACGGCCGGCGAACAAGCATTGCGGCCCGCTATTTGCGGACCGCTTCACAGGCACGGGTCACACACGTTCGTGTGAACCCGGCCTTAGCGGGGGGCGCCAAGGTGCGATCAAGCTATAGTAGTGTGGTGATGAGTCCCACACTAGTTGATAAGAGTGATTGCCATTACTGTCATAAAGTTAAAATTAAAATTAAAATTAAATTAAATACAGAAGACAAAAGATATATTGATATCAAATTAAAATCCAATTGAAAATTGGAAAAGGAGTCTCAGTTAGAAACTTACTTCACTAGGGAGGGAGGTATAGGATAAGCACATAACACCTATACCTTCTCCTCCCCCGCCGAGGTCGCTTATCAGGTGGTCAGACTTTACTTCCACGTCCCCAAAGAATAGTAGCCAGGGTTTCAAAGGTGGAGAAGTCCTTTCTTTATTTAAAAAGAGCTCAACGCGTTTCGGGGTAGAGTCCCCTTTATCAAGAGCAAAATAAAATATGTTTTTTATTTTGCTCTTGATAAAGGGGACTCTACCCCGAAACGTGATGAGCTCTTTTTAAATAAAGAAAGGACTTCTCCACCTTTGAAACCCTGGCTACTATTCTTTGGGGACGTGGAAGTAAAGTCTGACCACCTGATAAGCGACCTCGGCGGGGGAGGAGAAGGTATAGGTGTTATGTGCTTATCCTATACCTCCCTCCCTAGTGAAGTAAGTTTCTAACTGAGACTCCTTTTCCAATTTTCAATTGGATTTTAATTTGATATCAATATATCTTTTGTCTTCTGTATTTAATTAAATTTTAATTTTAATCTTAACTATGACAGTAATGGCAATCACTCTTATCAACTAGTGTGGGACTCATCACCACACTACTATAGCTTGATCGCACCTTGTCACCCCCCGCTAACTCTTACCCCTTCCTTTCAACAACACGCTGTTGGGGTTATTAGCAATCCTTTTTCCACACACTTGCAACCTTAGCAGTGTATTCCTGTACACTGCCCAATTTAGGGTGCAGCCTCGGAATACGGTCATTCATCACACCCCTCTTTTTCCTGCTATCCACTTAATATCTCCCTTGGCGCTCCTCAATCCATATTGCTCATTTTGCTCTTTTTTTCTCTCCTTGACCACTAGTCCCATTCTTAATAGGGAACTCCTCTGAAAGAGAGCCATTTACCAAGACTTGTACTGTGGGCTGAGAGTATAGTGAGAGTACAGCTGCGATAAACTGTTGGGAGAAGTTAAGTTTCAGCATAGTTTCAGTCATAAATTCCCAACTTACTCTGTCAAAGGCCTTCTCGGTGTCAGTGCCGAGAAGCATAAGATGTGATTTCTTCTGCTTCGCAGGGGGTAGTATATGTACCATCCTCCATACGTTATGTTTGCCTTCTCTTCCTGGCACGAATCCCACCTGTTCCGGGTCTATAAGTTTATGCAGAAGAGGGGCTATTTTGTGTGCTAGTAATTTTGACCACCATTTAAGGTCACAGTTTAGTAGTGATATTGGTCTATAGCTCCCACAATCTTCTGGATCCTTGCCTTCGTTATGGAGGATTGTGATATGTTTTTTATAGTATACAATTGGTAGCCCATCTGGGCCTGGACTTTTTCCTGATGGGATAGAGCTAAGCACTTTTTCCAGTTCTGGAAGTGTGAAGGGTGTTGTGTCCTTCCTGTTCTGTAGGGGTTAAGTTGGGGGACTTGATAGAGTGTAGGAAGGAGGTAATTGTTGGTGTTTGTGGTTCATTGTGTTCGCTGCCGATGGTCTCAGATGTTGTTGAAAGGTCATATATTTTGGCATAATAGGTCTGAAAAGCCTTTGCTATGGCTGTGGTGGTGCTGAGCCTGTGGGAGTCAGTGTTTTGATAGCAGACACAAAGGTTTTCGCTCTCCTCTTTTTTATAAGATGGGACATTATTTTATTCCCTTTATCACAGTGGACGTATAATTAATATTTTAAGAGTTGCAAGGATTTAGCGGCTTTGATATTGAGTAGGTCTTTTACTTTTTGTCTAAGTAAGGTTAATGTAGTTAGATAAGTTTCTGATTCTGAGTCTTTATGGAGTTTCTCCAATGTCTGAATCTGGGCCATAAGGGAGTTGAGCTCCATTGTACGTTGCTTTTTAATATGAGTACCCAGCGCTATTAGTTCTCCTCTAATGTATGCTTTATGTGCCTCCTGGGTCATAAGCCTCGAGACTTCTGGGCTAACGTTGAGACGAAAATATTCATCTAGTTTCGTGCCCAGATTTTGCACATGTGTCAGGGATTCCAATAGAGTGTTATTAAGTCTCCATGACCATGCTGTGAGTGGCTGACATTTAAGGGATAAGGACATCAGAACTGGAGCGTGCTCTGAAATGACTATAGTTCCTATGTCTACTTTCCTCATGGACTGTATGTGAGGCTCTGACAAAAAGAGATAATCTGTACAGTGATGTGTTTTATGTACAGTGGAGAAATATGTATAATCCTTCTCAGAGGGATGTGTGAGCCTCCACAAATCAAACAAGTGGGCATTTGTCTTTTAGAAAATCTATCCTTTCCACTCCCCATCAGGTCCATTGAGACATTAAGATCTCCGCCTACTATGGGGGGAGTGGAACCAGTGTGTGTAAGCCGTTGAGGGAAGTTTTGGAATGTAATTGTGGCGAAAGTGTGTCTCCTGCCTGCCAGAGTACAATATCTGCATTTTGTTTGTATAGTAAGCTGAGCACCTGTCTATGTTTTTGTGGGGAATTCAAACCATTTATGTTGCGAGACCAGATATGCAATTCAGAAATTATACATCTGTGTGTTACAGAATGGTATAGTGTCACCACAGGCTCTGAAAAACATTAACAAATATACATAGAAACAACTTTCAAATATTCTGCATTGTATTATTGATGATGTGATAAATACATACAGTATGTCCGTCTCCCAGGGCAAGCACCCCGGACGAGCCCCAACACTTGATGTTGATTTAGGCCCAAGGAGCGCTGGCCTGGGGAGACAGCCCACACCTGGCGGGGTGGGGTGGGGGGAGAACCATTATCGGCATGAAAGAAAACTGCCTTTTCAAAAGTGTATCACAGGTGTGTCTCGTGACCAGGTGTGTATTGAGGTAAATAATGTATAACAAGCTATTATAAGAACAAATCAATCTAAAGGTAGCCCAAATAACTAATTTGGAGCTGTAAATCAGTGCAATCCTTATAATAAGAGGAATGCATGGCGACCACCCAATGCTAATAGCGCATCATGGGGTGGCCACGCTGGATGCATGAGTACAAACGGTAACACCTCAAAGGATATATGAGTTGGAGTTTTCAAGTCTCTCTGTATCCCTTGTAGCAATACAGACTATTTTCTTCCAAAGGGTTCTGAGAGTCAGGTAACGGTTTCATCATGTTGGATCTTTTTGACCTTTGGTGACTTGAATTTTCGGACCACTTGCCAAGATAGTGCTTTAGGGAGGTCTGGCAGCTGTGAATCCGCTGGTAATGGTAGCCATGAGGGTACTTCCACTGGACTAATGGCCAATTTTTCCCATGCTTCTGCCAGGTCTTGTGGTGTTCTGATGATGATTTGGTGACCATCTTTAGCTGTAGCTAACCTGAAGGGGAATAGCCACCTCACTGGGAGCTTATGTGACCTGAGGTTATCTGTTATTGGCTTTTACGGTGTGCCGCTTGGCTCGGGTGCTTGGGGCTAAGTCCTGAAATATTTGAATTGTAGCACCATTGTATGTCATATCTCTTTTGTCCCTGGCAGCTTGTAACAAGGCCGCTGTATCTAGGTAGTTTAGCAGACCACAGGTGACGTCTCTTAGAGGCCCTCCGGATGGTGCGCGTGACCTCAGAGCTCTATGGGCCCTTTCCACTACTATTGAGGAAGATTTCTCACCTCCTACCAAGGAGGCAAAGTGGTAGACCCTCGGCAGTAACCTCTTCCGGTATGTCCCTTATACAAATGTTTTCCTCCTGCTTCTATTCTCCTGGTCTTCTATTTGCAAAAGCGCTGCATTTAAATGTGATTGATAAGAATGCAATAAAGATTGTACAGACTCACTGTGTTGGAAGATAGCCGCCTGTGTTTCCTCTAGCACTTCCACTCTATTGCCGATTTGTTTAATGTCGGTCTTGATGTCTGCAATGTCTCTTTGTAGTGGAGGCTTGTATTAAACTTTTTTGAGGAAGGATCTGGAGAGAGGAAGGTCCTCAGTGTCTCCAGCGCACTCTGACATGGCACATGAGGTCTCACCGTCTGAATCCTCCTGAGCAGTGGCAGATCTGGCGCTTCCCGGCACCATCTTGCTTCTGCACGCCGGTGAAGTTCCTCGCCTCTTAAGAAATCTCAGCTCTAGGTGTGCCTTGTTTGGTCTCTGACCATTCCCGAGCAGTTTTCACCATGTTGCTGAAGTGTGGGCTCGTTATTCTGGAATAGGCAGCAGCTTCAGTTAGGAGCTCTGCAATTAGGCATCTATCACAACTTGTGGCTAGCTCTGCCCCCCAGACTGCAGTTTTTTTCAGGGAAGTTTCTAAAATTTGCCACAATTATGCTGAGAACATCTTTTTTCTTTCTGCATTTTCTTCCTGCAGGCACCACAAGGGTAAGATTAAGAGATGACTGCGTACAGAATTATTCCTAAATTCACTGAATTCTGTGTCAAGTCCATCTTTGGTAAGCACCTCCTAACTGTGATTGGGTGCTTGAATTTAATATGGTAATTAATAAATAGATGAAAAAATTCACTTTAGCCCAGTTCGAATATATATGGGATTAAGGCTACTTTCAAATCAGCGTCTTTTATTAAGGTTTGGAGATCCGGCACAGAGTCTCAAAACCTGAATAAAATGCTTCCGTTTCATTTAATGCATCCATTTTCTTAGGATCCGGTTGTATTAAATAGAAACTGATTCGGCATTAAACTCATTGTCAATTGGTGCCGGAGAGTTTTTTTTTTTTTTTTACAGACACAAACCGAATCTGGCATGAAATTCAATGCATCCTGATCTAGTTTGTTCTGTTTTGTCCCCATTGGCAATGAATGGGGACAAAATGGAAGCGTTTTGCCCCAGTTTTGAAATCCTCTGCTGGATCTCAAAACCGGTATGCAAAATGAAAAATGTGACAGTAGCCTTACATTGTTTTTATATTCACTATCAGAAATTTTGCTGAATGAAAATATATAGCAAATTAGCTAGCTCCAAACTTAAAGGGGTTATCCCATGAATTAAAAAATAAATAATATTTGGAGTAATTCAGACCATTATTTGAACTATATCAATGCTAAAAATGCTGTTCAGCAGTGTACATATTCATCCTGTTTGTTTTTTGCTTAACACTTTACATTTTACAGGTGGGCACCACCTTGTCCTGTATGACCATCAAGTAGATGCCTGTCCTAGGCTCCTGCTAACCCCTTTCTCTAATACACAAAAAATAATCCCTCACACACAGAGACAGTCTCAGAGATTGCACTAAGTAATAATACTATGGTATGTAATGCCTCTCCTCCACCTGGTGCACATGTTAGGACATGGAGCAAAGAACTCTTGGAACGAGGGATCACCCACAATGCCACGCATGCAGCCAAACAGCAGACAGCCAGCCCCTGTTATCTCACAGCCCTATAAATAGCCTCAGCCATCTTGGATTCAGCCATTTTCCAGTGTACTTAGTGCAAGGAGAGACTTCAGCAGGTGCTAGGGACAATGCTAGGAAAGACTTTAAAACTTTTACTTTGCTGAATAGAAGTTCAGGGAAAGATTATTAAAAGTGTAGGGAAAGCATAGGGAGGAATTATTCCACACTATGAAAGCAGAACAGGGTCCAATAGTCGAGTGCACAGCCTGGGTAATAGGAACAATCCTATTACACATTGCTGCACTGACTGGAGATCTAAATTGCCATTATACTGCTGCTTTCAGGTTTGCAATAGATGATACCTCTGTAATTCCAGAAAACCGCTCTTTTAATTGGGGTGCAAGTAGCAATTCACAGGGTGTATTACTAGAAAATATTCTTATTAGCCCTTGCGGGGTGCAGTTATATGTTCTAAAGCCTTTTTTGGTGTGTATAAGTGGGAAAACAAAGGGCTTATTTTAGTAGACATTGTGTGGTGAAGTGAGAAAATTACAGCCCTTTTTGGGGTGTATTAGTGGCAAAAAAAAAGCATTATTTGCCGTTCAGCCGTGCAGTTATATGATCTACAGCTTTTTTGGCCGTTCAGCGGTGCAGTTATATGTTCTAAAGCTTTTTTGCCGTCTATTAGTGGGATAAAAGGGCTTATTAGCCATTGTGTGGTGAAGTGAGAAAATTACAGCCCTTTTTGGCATGTATTAGTGGCAAAAAAAAAAGTATTATTTGATGTTCAAAGGTGCAGCTATATGTTCTAAAGCCTTTTTTTTGGCGTGTATTAGTGGCAAAAAAAGCATCATTTGCCCTTCAGCGGTGCAGTTATATGTTCTAAAGCCTTTTTTGTTGTGTATTAGTAGGAAAAAAGGGCTTATTAGCCATTGTGTGGTGAAGTGAGAAAATTACAGCCCTTTTTGGCATGTATTAGTGGCAAAAAAAAGTATTATTTGCTGTTCAGAGATGTAGTTATATGTTCTAAAGCCTTCTTTGGTGTGTATTAGTGGCAGTTGTGTGGTGAAGTGACAAAATTACAGCCTATTTTGGGGTGTATTAATTTCCTTTTATTTACTTATTTGATCTAACAATATGTCAGACAGAGAAGTGACAGGCCCTGCACAGGTGAGAGGCAGAGGCCTAAATGTTTCTGGTGCAGGCACAGGTTGCAGCAGAGTAAGGGGGTGTGGCAGAAGGGGTCACTTCCAGAGGCCTGAGCAACCAGTGTCAGCTAGCAGTCGTGTCTTGACCAGCAACCCAGAAGTTCTTGAATGGTTGACTTGGTCATCCACTTCGTCCCAACTGACATCAGACACCCCCAGCCAAGAGTTGGTGGGTTCGTCAGACAACACCCTTAGTTGGCATGGCCCGGGAGCAGGTCCTGTGCACTCACCTGTCCTCAACCTGACTCTGTCCTTTTCTGTTCCCTCAGCCAGAGAAGTATTATATGCTGTTGGCTCAGGTCTACTATACAGTGAGGACAAGCTACTAGAGGACAGTCAGCAGCTAATGCCCATCCAAGATCTGAAGGAGACGTCCGCTGCTTCCTCCTGTAGGTGGGCAAGTAGTGATGAGGAGAGTGGTGTGGGAGCTGGTGTTGCGAGCAGTCAGGCTCCTGGTTCAGAGACGGTTGAGGAGGACATAAGTGACGTGCATACAGAACTCGATGATGATGTAGCTGATCGCAATTGGGAGTCGGGTGATGAAGGGGCTTGATCATCATCAGGAGAAGAGGGTGACAGCTTGCGCATGAGGCAGCGGCGGAGCCAGCAAGCATGGCTGGGAGTCATCAGGGTGGTAGCAGTGGGAGGTCGGGAGCAAAACATGCCACCAGACTTCACAGGAGCCTACCTGCCCAGAAAGTAGTGGTGCAGGGGTTCACGGAGGCAGCGGCGGTAGCAGTCAGTCAGTGCATAGTGTTGGGGTTAAAATCACCTACTCGGCGGTGTGGCAGTTTTTTGTTAAGCCACCGGAGGAGGTGAACATGGCCATTTGCCGAATCTGTAGGCAGAAGATGAAGCATGGCCAGGGTGCCAATGTTGGCACCACGGCCCTGCGTCAACATATGCAGCATCACCATAAAGTGGCCTGGGATATCCATGGCTCTGATGTGGTGGTCTACTCTCCCGCAGCAACCGCTGCATCACCCAGTGGCACGCACTCGATTTAAGGCAGTCAAGGCTCCACCACCTCAGCCGAAGGAAGCTGTCTGTCCTTCGCATTAGCTACTGGTCCTGATGCTGCTGCTTCTTGCCCTCCTACTCCGCATCAGTCATTCCATCAGCAATCGATCACCGAAGCAATTTCCAAGAGACAACAGTATGCGTGCACTCATTCAACGGCGCAGAAGCTGAACGTGCTCCTGTCCAAGTTGCTGGTGCAGCAGTCCTTCCCTTTCCAAGTTGTGGACTCTGCACCATTCAGAGAACTAATGGCTTGTGCCGAGCCGAGGTGGAGAGTCCCAAGCTGTCATTTCTTTGCCAAAAAGGCAGTAACAGCCCTGCACAAATATGTAGAACAGAAGGTGGACCTTAAGCCTATTGGTGTCTGCCTAAGTGCATGGCAGCGCCGACATGTGGAGCTGTAACTACGGTCAAGGACAATACATGTCCTTTATGGCCTACTGGGTAAATGTGGTTCCTGCCCAGCCAAACCAGTAACTTGGCCAGGTGACGCCACTTCGGCCTCCACGTTCTTATGCTGTTGGTCCTGCGACATTGTCTGCCTCTGCCTCCTCATCCTCCACCGTGTCCTCAACCTCCACTGCAGGGAAAATTCACAGTGCTCCTCCAGCATACCACATGTGCAGGGCATGGCGGTGTCATGCTGTTCTACACCACGTTTGCCTGGGTGAACGGAGTCACACAGGGGAGGAACTGCTCCGTGTCCTTCATCAAGAAATCGCATCCTGGCTTTCTCCGTGATAGCTCAAAATCTGAACCATGGTGACCGACAATGGGAAGAACATGATTGTTCTTTGGTGCTGCGTCAAGGAGGGCGCACATGTTCAATCTGGTTGTCAAGAAGTTTCTGAAGTATTCCACCCATCTGCAATGCATCTTAAAAATGGCCAGTAAACTTTGCACGCACTTCAGCCACTTGTACACCCCCAAGCACACCCTCCTTGAGCTGCAGCGGCAGAATGAGGTCCCCCACACAGGCTGATATGCGATGTTTCCACCAGTTGGAATTCCACCTTCCAAATGTTTGACCGACTATACGAACAGAGAAAGGCCATAAATGATTTCTTGATGATCCAAGTGGACAAGAGTAATCCCCTGTGTAACTCTGATGTCAGCCAATGACAGCTCATGCGTGACACCTGCCATTTGCTAAGGTCCTTTGAGGATGCCACGTTATTTATCAGGACTACAGGATGAACAACGTCATTCCACTGATTTATATCCTGGAACAGATGCTGGTAAATCTGGCTGGTCAGGGGACTGGAGATGTGGCGCCTACATCTCAAGGCCATATGAGCCCTGTGGGGGCTGAACTGGAGGAAGAGGACATTGGAGCACAAGCAATGTGTAGAAAAATGGGTGGTTTTTCAACACAGGTGACAGGAGAGGAGGAGGAGGAGCAGTTGCAGCCGGAAAAGCAAGAGGGAGATGAAGACGAGGCAGATGACCCAGGCACACTGTTGCAGTATGCAGTGGAGATGGAGGCAGGGAGTCCCTCCTAGTCACTTGCGCAAATGGCCCGCTGCATGCTTACTTGCTTGGGTAGTGACAGCCGAATTGTGACCATTCAGCAGAGGGATGACATCTGGATCTCCAAGCCAGTAGTGTGGCATCAGGGCGGGTGTTTAGTGTGGCGGGGGCCATAGTTACCCCAAGAATAACTCCTGTCCACCCAAAATGTGGAGAGTCTGACCTTTGTCAAGATGAATCAGGTGTGAATTAGTGATGAGCGGCAGGGGCAATATTCGAATTCGCGATATTTCGCAAATATTTTGTAGAATATTCATCATATTTTCATGAATTCGCAAATTCAAGATTATATTCTTGATTGCAAAAATCGGCAATGTATTATTTGCGTAATGCGCGCAAAATATCGGCGTGGGGTAGGCAACTTTTCTATTGGTTGCTAGGGATGTTGCTAAGTTGTGACAAAGCTTTCTCATTGGCCCACAAGCTAGAAGAAGGGAGGGATGATCACCTGAAATGTACTGTGTTAAAAAAAAATAATAATAATATTCGTCATTGCGAATATATAGCACTATATTCTAAATATTCGCGAATTCTCGAAGTGCCGATATTCAGCCAGGATTTCCTCCCACCAATACCTGATTTATCAGATTAGATCATTCACGCTGCCTCACCCAAACCTTGACAAAAGAGACCGGTTTCTTCTGGCTACCTGCCTCATCTGCTATTCTGATGCTGCCACCCCCCTGATGCCACACATCTGATGCCAAGTGCTCCTTCTTACACCCACCATGGTCAGCCAGTACTGTTATTGCCACCCTCCTCCCCACTCTGTCACCGTGTCACTCTGTAGTCTCCTGATGCTGCTGCCCCCTCACCACTCAGGTCTCCTCATGCTGCTGCTGCTGCCACTCCACCCTATGTCACCTTGCAACTCTGTGGTCTCCTCATGCTGATGCTAAATCAACACTATGTCACTGGGTCACTCTGTGGCCCTCTCATGCTGCTGCCGCCTCTACACTATGTCACCTTGCCACTCTGTGGTCTCCTCATGCTGCTGCCAACTCACAACTCTCTCTCTCTGGGCCACTCTGTGGTCTCCTCATGCAGCTGCCACCTCCACATTCTGTCATTGTGACACTCTGTGGCCTCCTCATGCTTCTGCTGCCACCTCCACACTTTGTCACCTTGCCACTCTGTGATCTCCTCATGCTGCTGCTAAATAAACACTGTGCCACTGGGCTACTCTGTGGCCTCCTAATGCTGCTGCTACCACCTCCACACTATTTCACCTTGCCAGTCTGTGGCCTCCTGATGCTGCTGCTTCCAACTCCACACTATGTCACCTTGCTACTATGTGGTCTCCTTATGCTGCTGCTAAATCATCACCACGTCACTGGGCCACTATGTGACATCCTCATGCTGCTGCTGCTGCCACCTCTACGCTATGTTACCTTGCAACTCTGTGGCCTCTTCCTGCTGCTGCCACCTCCACACTATGTCACCCTTGCCACTCTGTGTCCTCCTCATGTTGCTGCTGCCACCTCAACACTATGTCACCTTGCAACTCTGTGGCCTCCTCATGCTGCTACTAAATCAAGACTATGTCACTGGGTCATTGTGCCACTCTGTGGCATCCTCATGCTGCTGCCACCTCCACACTACTTCACCTCTCCACTCTGTGGTCTCCTCATGCTGCTGCCAACTCGCAACTATGTCTATGGGAACCTCTGTGGTCTCCTCATGCTTCTGCCACCTCCACATTTTGTCATTGTGCCACTCTGTGGCCTCCTCATGCTGCTGCTTCCACCTCCACACTATGTCACCTTGCCACTCTGTGGTCTCTTCATGCTGCTGCTAAATCACCCCTATGTCACTGGGCCACTCTGTGGCCTCCTAATGCATCTGCCACCTCCACATTCTGTCATTGTGTAACTCTGTGGCCTCCTCATGCTGCTGTTGCCACCTCCACACTATGTCACCTTGCCACTCTGTGGCCTCCTCATGCTGCTGCTAGCTCAACACTATGTCACTGGGCCACTGTGTGGTCTCCTCATGCTGCTGCCACCTCCACATTATGTCACTGGGCCACTATTTGGCTTTCTCATGCTGCTGCCACCTCAACACTCTGTAAATGGGCCACTCTGTGGTCTCCTCATGCTGCTGCTGCTAAGGATGTAGCAGGCTTAACACACATGCTTTATGAGACATGTTATCTAAACTAAATGCAACTAAATGCGTTAAGCAATTGCTTTTCAATGGCTTTTGTTTCAAAATAACGCGATCAGTTAAGAAATTTGAGTTAAGAATGTGTGAGTTACCCCTGCTACATCTGTACCTCCCCACTATGTAACTGGGCCACTCTGTGGACTTCTCAAGCTGTTCTCCCACCCTCCCAACTCCATGACTGGGCCACTATTTTGCCTTTTTGGCCTGGTTGACATCATCATTTATTCGACCCTTCTTCTGATCTGTCAGAAGGAAGGAAAAATGAGATGCACAACGGATCCTGTCTGTGTAGCAGCTGTAAGGCCTGTATGGTCTTATTAGAATTGACTTATGATTTGGTAGCCAAAAGCAGGAGTGGGTACAAAACACAGAAGACATGCAAATATTCCATTCATAAGTCATCTCTGTTTTGGATCCACTCCTGGTTTTTTTTTGGGGCTATAGCAATACTGATGGATTACTGACCAAATGCTGACTGAGTGAAGGCGGATGCTCAACAAACAGGATCTGTTTTTTGGGGGGTTATTGTTCTGACGGATCATAGGAAGGGCAAAATAATCAGTGACGTCAACACAAACTTACTGCTGACACCCTCTCCACTCTGTCAGGGGGGCTCTACTTGTATAAGCGTTTGTTGGCTACTGGTATTACAGTGATTGGCTGGCCAGAACGAGTCATCGAGTGCTTGGCTCAGTCTTAGTCAGGGAGAGCTGAGCATAGGAAGGGAAAGACAGTGTAGGGAGTGTTATTGCAAGATTTTATTACAAAAACTTCTCAGAGACCCAAATGTCCTTTTAAGGACTATTGTGTGTGACAGCAGCAATATATGTTTGTAGCGCATCTTGCGCTAAATAGCGTCTAATAGGCCGCTGCGGACAGTTAAATTATCCACGCCACATATCCTGTGTAAAGTGTGCGCATCCCTAAAATATCAGTGGCATCCAGTGTAATTTTTCATTAGACAGTGTCCGCTACTGACAGTGAGATTAGCTGCACCACATCTCCAGTGCAAAGTGTGCGCATCTAAAAAATATCTGTAACATCCAGTGTACTTTTTCAATAGACGGTGTCCGCTGCGGACAGTGACATTACCAGTGCCACATCTCCAGTGTAAAGTGTGTGCAATCCAAAAAAATATCCATGACGTCCAGTGTACTTTTTCAATAGACTGTATCTGCTGCGGACAGTGAGATTAGCTGAGTCACATCTCTTGTGTAAAGTGTGCGCATCCCTAAAATATCAGTGACATCCAGTGTACTTTTTCTGTAGATGGTGTCCGCTGCGGACAGTTAAATTATCCGTGCCACATCTCCTGTATAAAGTGTGTGCATTCCTAAAATATCAGTGACATCCAGTGTACTTTTTCTGTAGACGGTGTCCGCTGCGGACAGTTAAATTATTCACGTAACAAAAAAGTGTGCGCATCCATAAAATATCAGTGACTTGAGATGGCCTTGCGGTTTGCCCGGCGGTCAGTTCGCGGCGAACTTTGCGTGTTCGCAATGCGCCGAACATATGGCGATATTCGCACCCGCCATATTCTTTTATATTGTGAAGAACATTGACCCATGACACATTCATCAGGTGGTACAGGACAGCCAATTGAAAAGTTTCAGCACATGGACACGCACCCTACCATATAAATAGACCTGATCTGGCCGCCATTTTACATTCTGTCTTTTGTCAGTGTAGGGAGAGGTTGCTGTGTGGAGCAGGGACAGACTGTTAGGGACACAAATCACTTGCTAATAGGTACACAAAAGTTCTTTTTGTGCAGTACAGAAGGGTGTAATACACTTATAAAATACTTTCTAACATAGAAAGCATATTATAGTGGATTTGTATTGTGCAGCAGTGGTGGTGACTGGTGAGCGGCTCTGCAGCGATACTGCAGCTACACAGAGTGACAAACCCAATTACAAAAAAATATTATAACTGGTGTGATATACCAGTGGCCCCCCAAAACGACTGATTAAAGCGGGATGTTATATACCAATATACACACAGTGACAAACGGTACTGGAAAAAATAATTATAACTGGTGTGATATACCAGTTGCCCCCAAAAACAGCTGATAGAAGCAGGGTGTAATATACCAATATACTTTCTTTATAGTGTATTTGGGTACTGCAGCAATTGTTTGCTGTTTTGCTGCGTTTCCTCTGCTACACACAGTGACAAACGGTACTGGAAAAATCAATTATAACTGGTGTGATATACCAGTGGCCCCCCAAAACGACTGATTGAAGCGGGATGTTATATATCAATATACTTTCTTTATAGTGTATTTGTGTACTGCAGCATTTCTTTGCTGTTTTGCTGCGTTCCCTCTGCTACACACAGTGACAAACAGTACTGGAAAAAATTATTATAACTGGTGTGATATACCAGTTGCCCCCAAAAACAGCTGATAGAAGCAGGGTGTTATATGCCAATATACTTTCTTTATAGTATATTTGGGTACTGCAGCATTTGTTTGCTGTTTAGCTGCGTTCCCTCTGGTACACACAGTGACAAACGGTACTGGAAAAAATTATTAGAACTGGTGTGATATACCAGTCGCCCCCCAAAAACAGCTGGTAGAAGCGGGGTGTTATATACCTTCTTCCACAAATACTGCGCTTCTATAGCGACTTTTGTCACAGGGTCATTTAAAAAATGACAGGCAGAGAAAGAGGCAGGCCCTTCCGCAGGCGTGGTAGGGGTCAGGCATGAGCACCAGGCCAGAGCGTAAGTGGGAAGTTGCAGAAGGTGCGTGCAATTACGTCAAAGGACGCACCAGACTTGGTTAAGTGGCTTACTCAGCCTTCCACTTCTGCACCATCCTCATCCTCTCTATCTGCACCGTCTTCACTCTCTGCTGTGTCCACCCCCAAAGACACCACCACTAACACTATATCCCCTCCACTGGAGTCACAGGAATTATTTTCCGATCCATTACAAGACATTTCCGATGTGTAGCCATTCTTGGCATCGGATCAGGAAGAGGAGGTAGCAACGGCCGCCACTCAGCAGTCTGACGACAGTACCCAGATCAGCCCAAGCAGGTTGGCCCCTGCTGTTGCTACTTACTCTGAGATCTCTAATGTTAGTGGTGGGGAAGGTGACGTCAATGATGACGTGTCGATGGACATCACATGAGTGCCCACAAGAGAGGAAAAGGAGGGGAGTTCAGAGGGAGAGACGTAACAGCAGATAGGGAGGAGAAGCAGGCAGAACTTACATTGCACAAGAGGCAAAAAGCAAACTGCAAATGTATCAGGAGCGAGCCATCTACCATGCACGGTCACATCTGGCGCTCCCAGGACGCCAGCACATGGCTCCGCAGTGTGGGCTTTTTTTAACGTGTCCGCTGCTGACAATAGTGTTGCCATCTGCAGCCTTTGCTGTCAATGCATAAGCCAAACACTTACCTAGGGATGACTGCCTTGAGAAGGCACCTGGCCTCCCATCACTGTGCCCAGTGGGAGCAACACCGTCAGCACCAAGTTAACAACAGGAGTCTGAAGAGGAGTCAGAGGAGGATGGTGCCGGGGCGGAGGAGGAGCAAGAAGAGCATGGAGAACGAGGACGACATTATCCTGGATGATGAGCAGGAGCCAGGCCACTCCACCGCTTCCATTTTAGTGCAAATGGGGGCCTTCGTGCTCCAGTGTTTCTAACTTTTCTAAAAATGAATGAGGCATGGATCTCGGAGGAATTCAATACATGTGACGAGTCGACCATGTTTGATTGAAATTCCTCATGACAGCCCACAAAGATCCGTCACCACCCAGAACAAATCATGTTTCCTGTCTTAGGTAAATACAGCAGCATAAAATGCCTTTTAAGTCCGTTGAATGCCTAATTCTTGGGGTCTGTACTGGCCGACAGTTAAATTTTTATCATATGACCTCCTAATGTACCTCCAGCCACAGAATCCAAAGTTCTTTGCTGTCAGGTGAACGCCTATTGGCTAATTTTTGGGGCCTGTACTGGCCTACCGTATCCTGTGAACGCCTAATATACCTCCAGCCACAGAACCCCAAATTCTTTGCTGTCAGGTGAATGCTTATTGGCAAATTTTTGGGGCCTGTACTGGCCGACAGTTACATATTTATCCTATGACCGCCTAATGTACCTCCAGCCACAGAATCCAAAGTTCTTTGCTGTCAGGTTAACGCCTATTGACTAATTTTTGGGGCCTGTACTGGAGTGGCAAGTTCTCACAACAATAATTAGTGCACCAATCAAAAAAAAATCGCATCATTAGGGATTTTCGCAATGGCGCTTTTTTTAAACACTCGATCTGCATATACAGCGATTGTTATAACATGCATGTGAAATGTAATCAAATACACTGCTTTAATGTCAAATTACTTACAGTGATCAGAAATTCTTCCTCAAAGTCGCAAAAATTGTTGCCAACCATCTTTTCTGATCGCATCCAACTTTGGTCTGGTGGAAACCCAGTTGCTGTAGTAGGCCGCGCATATTTTGCGCATGCGCATAGGCGATAATTACATTGCCGATATTTCACATTGAAAAAAATAATAAATGAAGATTGCAAATTCGAATAATACATCTGGTATGACACTGACATTAGCTGAGTGTCGATGGACGTCACATGAGTGCCCACAAGAGAGGAAGAGGAGGGGAGTTCAGAGGGAGACGGAACAGCAGATAGGGAGGAGAAGCAGGCAGAACTTACATTGCACAAGAGGCAAAAAGCAAACTGCAAATGTATCAGGAGCGAGCCATCTACCATGCACGGTCACATCTGGCGCTCCCGGGACGCCAGCACATGGCTCCACAGTGTGGGCTTTTTTTAACATGTCCGCTGCTGACAATAGTGTTGCCATCTGCAGCCTTTGCTGTCAATGCATAAGCCAAACACTTACCTAGGGACGACTGCCTTAAGAAGGCACCTGGCCTCCCATCACTGTGCCCAGTGGGAGCAACACCGTCAGCACCCACAAAACCACACTCCTGGCGCTCCACGTCCTGCCTCTTCTCCTTCTCCTCTCTCCTCCCAATTTTCCTCCACTCCACCTTCCACCGTGTTGTCCTCACGATTATCTGGCAAAAAGCAGGCTTCCGTGGCCCAAATGTTCGAGCGTAAAAAGATGATGACGCCGGATAACCGTCTTGCCCAACGGTTGACCGCTGGCTTGTCGGAAATGCTAGCCCGCCAACTACTGTCATATAAACTGGTGGACTCGGAGGCCTTTAGAAAATTTGTGGCCATTGGAACACCGCAATGGAAGGTCCCAAGAAGGAAATATTTCTCCCAGAAGGGCATCCCAATGCTATATGGCCACGTTCAGCGGGAAGTGAATGTATCTCTGGTACACAGTGTCGGTGCCAAGATACATCTGACCACAGACAAGTGGTCTAGCAAACACGGGCAGGGAAGGTACATAACTTTTACTGCCCACTGGGTGAACCTTCTGATGGCCGTCAAGCATGCAACCTGTGGCACCCGTGTAGATTTGGTGCTACTGCCACGGATTGCATGCAGGCCTGCCTTTTCTCCTCCTCCTACTCCATCCTCCCTCTCCTCCTTTGCTGACTCCTCCTTTTCCACTGCTACCGTCTCTTCCGCTGCGCCCCCCAAGATCCCCAGAACCTTTTCGACTTGCCAGGTGAGACGTTGCCATGCTGTGCTGCGTCTGTTGTGCCTGGAAGCCAAGAGCCACACGGGTCCTGCACTCCTTTCAGCTTTGCGTTCACAGGCAGATCAGGGGCTAACCCCGCTCAAGGGGCAGGAGCTGGAAGATGAGGAAGTCACAATGCTGGATTAATTCCCAGGGGGACTACTCCATCTGAGACAAGTTAACAACAGGAGTCTGAAGAGGAGTCAGAGGAGGATGGTGCCGGGACGGAGGAGGAGCAAGAAGAGCATGGAGAACGAGGACAACATTATCCTGGATGATGAGCAGGAGCCAGGCCACTCCACCGCTTCCATTTTAGTGCAAATGGGGGCCTTCGTGCTCCAGTGTTTCTAACTTTTCTAAAAATGAATGAGGCATGGATCTCGGAGGAATTCAATACATGTGACGAGTCGACCATGTTTGATTGAAATTCCTCATGACAGCCCACAAAGATCCGTCACCACCCAGAACAAATCATGTTTCCTGTCTTAGGTAAATACAGCAGCATAAAATGCCTTTTACGTCCGTTGAATGCCTAATTCTTGGGGTCTGTACTGGCCGACAGTTACATTTTTATCCTATGACCGCCTAATGTACCTCCAGCCACAGAATCCAAAGTTCTTTGCTGTCAGGTGAATGCCTATTGGCTAATTTTTGGGGCCTGTACTGGCCGAAAGTTACATATGTATCCTGTGAACGCCTAATGTACCTCCAGCCACAGAATCCAAAGTTCTTTGCTGTCAGGTGAACGCCTATTGGCTAATTTTTGGGGCCTGTACTGGAGTGTCAAGTTCTCACAACAATACTTAGTGCACCAATCAAAAAATAAATCGCATCATTAGGGATTTTCGCAATGGCGCTTTTTCGATCTGCATATACAGCGATTGTTATAACATGCATGTGAAATGTAATCAAATACACTGCTTTAATGTCAAATTACTTACAGTGATCAGAAATTCTTCCTCAAAGTCGCAAAAATTGTTGCCAACCATCTTTTCTGATCGCATCCAACTTTGGTCTGGTGGAAACCCAGTTGCTGTAGTAGGCCGCGCATATTTTGCGCATAGGCGATAATTACATTGCCGATATTTCACATTGAAAAAAATAATGAATGAAGATTGCAAATTCGAATAAAACATCTGGAATGACACTGACATTAGCTGCGCCACATCTCCAGTTTAAAGTGTGCGCATCCAAAAAATATCTGTGACATCCAGTGTATTTTTTCTTAATAAATGGTGTCCGCTCCGGACAGTGACATTACCAGTGCCACATCTCCAGTGTAAAGTGTGCGCATCCAAAAAACATCCATGACATCCAGTGTACTTTTTCAATAGACGGTATCTGCTGCGGACAGTGAGATTAGCTGCGCCACAAATCCAGTGTAAAGTGTGAGCATCCCTAAAATATCAGTGAAATCCAGTGTACTTTTTCCGTAGACGTGTCCGCTGCGGATAGTTAAATTATCTGTGCCACATCTCCTGTGTAAAGTGCGTGCATCCCTAAAATATCAGTGACATCCAGTGTACTTTTTTCGTAGACGGTGTCTGCTGCGGACAGTTAAATTATCCGTGCCACATCTCCAATTTAAAGTGTGCACATCCCAAAAATATCTGTGACATCCAGTGTATTTTGTCAATAAATGGTGTCCATTACGGACAGTGAGATTAGCTGCGCCACATCTCCAGTGTAAAGTGTGCGCATCCAAAAAATATCTGTGACATCCAGTGTACTTTTATAATAGACGGTGTGCGCTTAGGACAGTGACATTAGCTGCGCCACATCTCCAGTGTAGACGCTTTGGACAGTGACATTACCGGTGGTACCTCTCCTTTATAACGTTTCCTCATCCCAAATACCTGTGACATTCCCTGTAATTTTGTATTTGCCGCTGGTGACAGCATTGACATTATCTTCGAGATATCTCCTGTGTGACGTTTCCACATCTTAAATACCTTTTTAAATTTTTTTGTGCATACACTTCAAAATCCTATGCTACTGTACATGTGACATACTTTCAAGTATATATCACATTTAAAATGAAGAAGCCGAGCAGTAAGGGACGGGGAAGTGGCCATGATGCTGATGGTGCACACAGAGGCCATTTCCCTGGGTGCTTTGAAACTGTGCCTGCTGCCATTGCAAAACGGTGCAGTACCAGAAGATCCTTGTTGAAAAATTGCTCCAAAAATTTCCATCTGACAACGCTGGCAGCAGAGTACGTATTTCCTTGGCCAACCGAGAAAGGGAGACAAGGTGAACACATAGCAGTTCCAACAGAGGCAGGGCAACACTCTCCAAAGCCTGGGACAGTTTCATGACACCCAGCACCCTCACCCTGATGCGTGGTCTAGTGAGTTTGGAAGATGGTGAAGGAGTACATAGCAGCGTCCTCAATGATCCCTCAGTGCCTTACAACTACTGGGTGTCCAAGCTGGACACGTGGCACAAACTGGCGCTTTACGCCTTGGAGGTGCTGGCCTGCCCTGCCATCAGCGTTTTGTCTGAGTGTGTATTTAGTGTTGCTGGTGGCATTATAACAGATAAGCGTATCCGCCTGTCAACTGAAAATGCTGACAGGTTGACTCTTATAAAAATGAACAAGGCCTGGATTGACCATGACTTCTCTACTCCCCCAGAGGTAAGCGGCTGAATATAAAGGTACTTTAAATGTGGCTTTTATAGTGTATGGAATACACTGTATCCCCATGCACCCCTTCCACCACAAACAAGGGTTATATGGTTGAATCTTCCTTTTCTCATCATCCTCCTCCTCTTCCATCATATCAACATGCTTATTCGTCACATATAATGCCCTCGCATATATGCCTTTCACATATAATGTTTTACAGGGTCAGCTCACCTGTAGGCCCTCGCATATAATGTTTTAGAGGGTCAGCTCACCAGAAGGCCCTCGCCTACAATCTTTTACAGGGTCAGCTCACGAGCAGGCTCTCATCTACAATCTTTTATAGGGTCAGCTCACCTGCAGGCCCTCACCTAATTATACCTAATAGGTCATTTGCACACATGCTGCCTTGCTTGGATGTGGTAGCCGTAGCTGTTTCTCAGGCTCCCTCTCCGGAATCAAACCCTGATTCCCCATTACCTATGGCCACCGTGGTTCGCTCTGAAAATAACATCTAAAGTTGATAGGGCAGACATCCAAATGGATCGTCGCCGTCACGGGGACGTGCAATCTGGTCCAAGTTATCTAGAGTCACCACAGTGGCAGCAGGCCCTTCCCCAAATGTTTTTGATGGTTACCAGCAGGCCCCCCCCAACTGCGCTCACTGCAGGCTCAGCTTGGGGCAGAGGCGGTCCGGCCCCCCCCCTTCCCGAGTTCTCACTGGCTCTGTGCGATTCCTAGTACCCAACCTGGCTGCGCGCTCCCTCAGCTCGTGCACCTGCACAGCTTCACACAATGGGCCAATGAGCATTAGGAGTGTGCAAAGATCCTGCTGCTGATTGGCCCAGTGTTTTGCTGGCAGGCAGCAGGCGCGCACCCAGCTTGGAAGAAGTTGAGAGTGACTTGTGCTGCCTGCCTCGCCAGCCAAACAGTAATCCCGCAGCCAGTCCGGACCTGTGCCACTGCCAGTCCACCCACACAGTAAGACTGCCCCAGCCTCCAGTCATTATCTTTCCAACCCTAACCCAGATCATTAAGTTTCACTGGCGTAATTAGAAATGACTGGGCCCCACAGGAAATTTTTGAACGGGCCCCACAGCAAATTTTTGAATGGGCCCCCCAGTTGTTAAGGAACCTCTGACCGACCCTTGACTTCTTCCCTAATATAGTCCAATTATCGTCCAATAGACAATAGACAGTGTTAAAATATCACATTACAGTATACATATATTTCCATGACTTGTCTATTGGACAATAATTGGACTGTATTAGGGAAGAAATCAAGGGTCTCTGCCGGTCAGGGGTGGGGGGGCCCATTAAAAAATTTGCTGTGGGGCCCAGTCATTTCTAATTACGCCAGTGTCCCTAACGTTTTCAGTAAGTCATGTATACATTTCTTTATTAGAAAATGGTAGTGTGGCAGAGGAGGAGCCAGGGCAGGAGGTGGGATTTGCCAGGGTAGTGGGTGGGGTTAGGGGGCCTAATTCAGATTCTTGCTATGGGGCCCAATGATTTCTATGTACACCGCTGAGCCAGACATCCTCCCTATGCTGTTCCCGAACCATTTCAGTGGTGTTTCCATCAAATTCTGACCTTTTCCTATGAACAAAGAACCCTCCCCTCTTCAGAACAGGGGTGCCAGGTTTAATGCTGGGGTTCTCCCATTGACTTCCATTATACTCGGGTGCTTGGTAGAGCACCCGAGCACTATGGTGCTCGATCAACACTAGCGAGCATGCTTGGCCGAACACTAGTTCGGCTCGAGCATCGCGATGCTCAGCACACCGCGATGTGCTCGGGCGCGATGCTCGAGACTCCTACCCGCATGTTTGTTGGCTGCTGTGCAGCTGATAAACGTGCAGGTAAGTACTGCCATTCACTGTAATGCTGTAGCCACGTTGGCTGCTGGCATTACAGTGATTGGCTGGCCGTAACGCTTAATCGGGTGCTATATAGTACCCGATGACACGTGTTAGTATTAGTCAGGGAAAGCTGGAGAGCAGAAGGGAGAGATAGTGTAGTGATTGAAATAGCAATATTTTAGTTTTTATACTTGTTATAGACCCAAAAGTCCTATTAAGGACTATTGTGTGTGGCAGCAATATATATTTTTAGTGCAACGTGTACTAAATCGCTAAAACTTGTTAGAGACCCAAAAGTCCTTTTAAGGACTATAGTTGTAGCTGGCCGCAATATATATTTTTAGCGCAACCTGCGCTAAATAGTTTGCAATTGTTTGGCTGATGCAGACAGCGACATTATCTGTGCTACATCTCCTGTCTAACTTGTCCACAGCCTAAAAATATCCGTGACACCCAGTGTACTTTATCCGTAGACGGTGTCCGCTGCGGACAGTTACATTACGTGCACTACATCTCCAGTATTACGTTTGTGTATCCGAAATATCTGTGACATTTAGTGAAATTTTTTTGGAAATTACCTGCGCTACATCTCCAGTATAATGTTAGCGCATCTGAAATATCAGTGACATTCAGTGTAATTCTTTTCGCTGTTGGTGACAGCGACATTATCTGCGCTACATCTCCTGTGTAACGTGTGCGCAGCTTAAAAATATCTGTGACTTCCAGGGTACTTATTCCGTAGACGGTGTCCACTGTGGACAGTTACATTACCTGCGCTACATCTCCTGTATAAAGTTTGCGTATCCGAAATATCAGTGACATTCAGTAAAAAATTTTTGCTGCTGGTGGCAGCAACATTACCTGCGCTACATTTCCTGTATAACGTTTGCCCATCCGAAATATCAGTGACATTAATTCAGTGTAATTTTTTATTAGCCGCTGGTGACAGCGACATTACTTGCGCTATACATCCTGTTTAACGTATGCGCATCCTAAATATCAGTGACATTCATTCAGTGTAATTTTCAATTAGGCGGTGGTGACAGCGACATTACTTGCGCTATACCTCCTGTTTAACGTGTGCGCATCCTAAATATCAGTGACATTCATACAGTGTAATTTTTTATTAGGCGGTGGTGACAGCGACATTACTTGCGCTATACCTCCTGTTTAACGTGTGCGCATCCTAAATATTAGTGACATTTAGTGTCATTTTCTATTAGGCGGTGGTGACAGCGACATTACTTGGGCTATACCTCCTGTTTAACGTGTGCGCATCCTAAATATCAGTGACATTCATTCAGTGTAATTTTCTTTTAGGCGGTGGTGACAGCGACATTACTTGCGCTATACCTCCTGTTTAATGTGTGCGCATCCTAAATATCAGTGACATTCATTCAGTGTAATTTTCAATTAGGCAGTGGTGACAGCGACATTACTTGCCCTATACCTCCTGTTTAACGTGTGCGCATCCTAAATATCAGTGACATTCATTCAGTGTCATTTTTTTATTAGGCGGTGGTGACAGCGACATTACTTGCGCTATACCTCCTGTTTAACGTGTGCGCATCCTAAATATTAGTGACATTTACTGTAATTTTCTATTAGGCGGTGGTGACAGCGACATTACTTGCGCTATACCTCCTGTTTAACGTATGCGCATCCTAAATATCAGTGACATTCATTCAGTGTCATTTTTTATTAGGCGGTGGTAACAGCGACATTACTTGCGTTATACCTCCTGTTTAATCTGTGCGCATCCTAAATATCAGTGATATTCATTCAGTGTAATTTTTTATTAGGCAGTGGTGACAGCGACATTACTTGCGCTATACCTCCTGTTTAACGCGTGCGCATCCTAAAAATATCTGTGACATTCTGTGTAATTTATTTGCGCATACAATTACAAAACCTGCGCTACTGTACGTGTGACATACTTGCAAGCATATATACCATTTATTGTGCGCAGGGCGAGCAGTAAGAGACGTGGAAGTGGCCATGCTGCTGATGGTACACGCAGAGGCTGTCACCCTGGGCGCGGTGAAACTGTGCCTGCTGCCAGAGCACAAGAAACACAATCATCCACGATACCTAGCTTCATGTCCCAGTTTGCACGGCGGCGCAGGACACCACTCTCGAAGTCAGACCAGTGCGAACAGGTGGTCGGTTGGATTGTAGCAGATAATGCTTCCAGTCGGTTAAGCACCACCCGTCTTCCACAAAGTCCAGTCTCAGTAGCCAAGAGTCTTGTCAAAAGAATCCTCACTCTGATACTCCTTCCACCTACCATGGAGAGTCTTGGTAAACAAGTGATCCCACACTCGGATATTCCGAGGAGCTGTTTTCATCTCCATTCCTTAATTTGGGCCTCTCGCCAAACCCGCTTGAAGAGGGACATGAGGAGATCTTGTGCCCTGATTCCAAAACTCTGGAGCATCCACAGTCAGAAGAAGATGACGGTGGGGAATGGCAATTAGTGTTTCACAAGGTGGATGATGATAATGAGACATAGTTGCCAATAAGTCAACTGCAATTAGTGTCTCAAGAGGTTCATGATGAGGATGAGACACAGTTGTCAATAACTGAGGTTGTTGTTAGGTCAACAAGTCAGAAGGATGACCAGAGTGAGGAAGTGGCATCTGCGGGTCACACCACTGCCTCCTCTTTCCCTGTGTTACGTGCTGGCCAATCCCCTGTCCAAGATGCAGGCCTGCATGGCTTCCGCCATGCACCTGTACCTTCAAAAGCACCATCAGCTAGCACATCCACTTCTGTGTCCCAGTGCAGTGTACAGATGTCTATACCCCAGGCCTTTGAACGAAAGCGCAAATACCCAGCGACCCAACCACAGACCATAGCACTAAATGTGCAGCTTTCCAAATTGGTGTCCCTGGAAATGTTGCAATTTAGGCTTCTGGACACAGGCTGTCCTCAGTCTGATGGTGGCGGCTGTGCCATGGTACTCTGTACCCAGCCACCAATATTTTTCACGGTATGCAGTCCCAGCCTTACACCAGCATGTGCCCCGTAACATCACCCGTGCCCTGATCAACGCAGATATTGGGAAGGTCCACTTAACGACTGACACATGGACAAGTACATTTCCCTGACGGCACACTGGGTGAACGTTGTGGAGGCCGGGAGCGAGTCATTCCCTGGGATGGCACAGGTGCTACCGACGCCAAGGATTGCGGGCCCTACTTCCATCAGGTGCGGCAATGTAGTGAAGATATTAAAAGACGTGCGGCACTCACCAGAGTTGCAAATGTGTATCTTCTTTATTGTTCCTTCATCGGAAAAAGTTACAAGCGGGATGCAGGAGCGGACACTTTGTTGCAGATGGTAGCGGCTACGGCAGTTTAGCGCGTACTCTCATGCTTCTTCGGGCCGCTGCTACTTCCATCAGGGTTTCCGTCACCACCTCCTCCTAAACTTCCACCTCTGAATTATCATCTTGCAGCACCAGTCAGACATCAGTCAGTAGCTGGAAGAAGTGTAGCACTGAAGTGCGGAAGTGGCAACAGGCCGTGCTTAAACTGATCTGCTTAGGTGACAAACAGCACACTGCCGCAGAGCTGTGGCAGGAGATAAGGGAACAGACTGAGCTGTGGCTCTCCCCACTCAACCTAGAACCAGGCATGGTTGTGTATGATAAAGGCCGTAACTTGGTGGCGGCTTTTGAGCTCGGCAAGCTCACACACATACCATGCCTATCCAACATGTTCAACCTAGTGTTCAGCGGTTTCTCAAAACCTACCCCAATTAGCCTGAGCTACTGGTGAAGGTGCGCCGTGTGTGTGCCCATTTCCGCAAGTCATCGACAGCTTCCGCGGGTCTGGCAATGTTGCTGCGGCGCTTGCAATTGCCAGCTCACAGACTGTTGTGTGACGTGCGCACATGCTGGAACTCCACGTTCCACATTTTGGCCAGGTTTGTGAGCAGCAGAGGGCAAAAGTGGAATACCAGCTGCAACACGGTCGTCGCCTTTCCAGTCAGCTTCTGCTCTTCACAATGGACGAGTGAGCTTTGATGTCTGACCTCTGTGAGGTTTCAAGAAACTTTGAGGAATCAACATAGATGGTGAGCGTCCATAATGCTATTATCAGCGTAACCATCCCACTTCTGTGTCTACTCAAACGCTCGTTGCTCACAATTAAGGCGGACGCTTTGCATGTGGAAATGGAGGAAGAAAGTACACAGGGTGATAGCCAGACCACCCTCAATTCGTCTTCTTAGCGAGAATTGAATGATGATGATGAGGAGGAGCTGGAGACGGTTGCCTCTGCTACAGAGGGTAGTACCCATGGAAGTTTTATTCCATCTGTTCAGCGTGGATGCGTAGAAGAGGAAGAGGATGAGGAGATTGAGAGTCATCCTCCTGATGAGGATAGCGAAGTCTTGTCTGTTGGAACTCTGGCACGGATGGCTGACTTTATGTTAGGCTGCCTTTCCCATGACCCTCGCGTTGTATGCATTTTGGCCAACACCGATTACTGGTTGTTCACCCTTCTTGACCCCTGCTACAAAGAGAACTTCTCATCTCTCATTCCTGTGGTGGAGAGGACGAGCAAAACGGTGCAATACCAGAAGGTCCGTGTGGAAAAATTGGTCAAAATATTTCCAGCTGACAACGCTGGCAGCAGAGTACAGAGTTCCTTGGCCAACCAAGGAAGGGAGATGAGGGCAACACTCTCTAAGGCCTGGGACAGTTTTATGACACCCCGCCAGCACCCTTAACCTGATGCGCGGCCTAGTGTCACAAGGAGGGAAAAATTTAGAAAGATGGTGAAGGAGTACGTAGCAGACCATGTCAGCCTCCTCAGTGATCCCTTTGTGCCTTACAACTAGTGTTGATCACGAATATTCGAATTTCGAATTTTTATTGCGAATATAGGTACTTCGAAAATTCGCGAATATTTTGAATAGTTATATATATTCGTAATTTCGAATATTCTTTTTTTTTTTTTGATTTTTTTGATTTTTTGTTTTTGATTGATTTTTTTTTATCAGTACACATGATCCCTCACTGCTTCTAGCTTGTGGGCCAATAAGTAGGCTGCAATATACTTGACTTTAGGAGTAGTAGTGTTTGCGAATTTTGCTCTATATTAGTTTTTTTTTTAATATTCGCTATATTGCTAAATATTCTTGTTTTAGGATATTACGAATATTCGAAAAAACAAAGTTATAGCAATATAGAGAATATGCGAAAAAAATTGAAAATAGAGCAATTTAGCTAATATAGTGCTATAATCTTCTTTGTCTAATAGTTGTAAGTTGAAAAATTTGCAATAAAAAATTCGAATCCGAAAATTCGAATTCCAAAAATTTGCATATTACACAACCATTACCTTTCCGAATTTTTGAGGAAATATCGCGAATTCGAATATGACCCCTGCCGCTCATCACTACTTACAACAATTGGGTGTCCAAGCTGGACACATGGCAGGAACTGGCGCTTTACGCCTTGGAGGTGCTTGCCTGCTCCGCCACCAGCATTTTGTCAGAGCGTGTATTTAGTGCTGCTGGGGGCATAATAACTAATAAGCGCATCCGCCTGTCAACTGAAAATGCTGACCGGTTGACTCTTATCAAAATGAACAAGGCTTGGATTGCCCCTGACTTCTCTACTTCACCAGAGTAAAGTGGCTGAACATAAAGGTAGAGATGGCCTTGCGGTTCGCCTGGCAGTCATTTCGCGGCAAACTTGGCTCGTTCGCGATTCGCCGAACATGTGAACATATGGCAATGTTCGCATGCTCCATATTCTTTTGCATTGCGCTGAACTTTGACACATCCATCAGGTGGGACAGGAAAGCTAATTGAGAAGTTTCAGCACATGGACACACACCTACCCTATAACAGAACCCGATCTGGCAGCCATTTTACATTCTGTGTTTTACCAGTGTAGGGAGAGGTTGCTTTGTGGAGCAGGGACAGACTGTTAGTGACACCAAACGCTAGCTAATAGGTCCACAAAAGTTCTTTTAAGGACTAGTATAGGTGTGCTATCGATATGTGTGATATACTGAGGAGTGTGATATACTTATAATATACTTTCTAACTTAGAAAGTATATTATAGTGCATTTGTATTGTGCAGCAGTTGTGTGCAGTTCTGCTGCGATACCACAGATATATAGGGGGACAAACGCTATTGGAATAACTAATTGCAACTGATGTGATATACCTGTTGCCCTATCATAACTGATTGAGGGGTGTAATATACCTATAATATTCTTTGTAACATATAAAGTATATTATAGTGCATTTGTATTATGCAGCAGTTGTGTGCGGTTCTGCTGCGATACCGCAGGTATATAGAGGGACAAGCGTTATTTGAACAACTATTTGCAATGGGTGTGATATACCTGTTGCCCCCAAAGAAATTATTGAGGGGAATGATATATCTGCTTCCACAAAATACTGATTAAGGGGTTTGATATACCTGATTACACAAAATATTGATTAAGGGGTGCGAGATACCTGCCTCCACCAAATTTTGATTCAGGGGTTCTATATACCTGTTCTCACAAAATACTGATTGAGGGGTGGGATTTACCTGCTTCTGCAAAATACTGATTAAGGGGTTCTATATACCTCCTTCCACAAAATACTGATTGAGGGGTGCAATATAACTGCTTCCACCAAATATTGATTGAGGCCTGTGATATACCTTCTTCCATAAATACTGCTCTTCTCTAGGGACTTTAGCACAGGGTAATTTTGAAAATGACAGACAGAGGAAGAGGCAGGCCGTTCCGCAGGGGTGGTAGGGGTCGGGCAGGTGCACCAGGCCAGAGCCTAAGTTTGAAGCTGGAGAATGTCCGTGCGATTACGTCAAACGACGCAGCAGAGTTGGTTGAGTGGCTCACTCAGCCTTCCACTTCTGCACCCTCCTCATCCTCTGTATCTGCACCCTCCTCAATCTCTGCTGTGTGCACCCCCAAAGACACCACCACCATAGCCCCTCCACTCTAGTCAGAGGAATTATTTTCCCATCCATTCCCAGACCTTACCGATGTGCAGCCATTCTTGGCATCGGATGAGGAAGAGGAGGTAACAACGGTCTCCACCCAGCGGTCTGACGACAGTACCCAGATCAGCCCAAGAAAAGTGGTCCCTGCTGTTGCTGCCTACTCCGAGATCTGTAACGTCTGCCCATAATTTTACCATCCATACACAGGGAAATCTTACAGGATCAGGGATTACTACACTATACATCTAATGTGATATACCTGATTAAATGCCCTTGCGGTTTTCTATACATAGAAGAGACCATGCAGACCATTAGAAACCGGATTTGTAAGTCAACAATTTGCAAGAAAAATCTACTGCTACCGATACCCTTCCACTTTGAGAATTACAGGCATTCTATTTCACAGTTAAAATACCAGGTGATAGAGCAGGTTTGCCCTCAACGGAGAGGAGGTGATATAAAAAAACTTTTATTAAGGAGGGAAGCATTCTGGACCAACACTTTAGATACACTGCAGCTCAGAGGTCTAAATAGGGATTATGAAGTTATGGCGTTTTAAGGTTCTTTTATGGATTTAATATTTACTGTGATGTATTTTCTTCACAGGCCGCAACATTACGATAATGGAATGATGTTTCAATATGAAATTAGAGTTCAGGTGAAATGATTTGGTCATGTGATGTTTCACGCCAGGTTGAATTTATTCAATTGATTGGTCATTTGATGATGTCATAAGCATGTGATGTGATTGGATACCTATAAAATAGAATGTATTGTCATTAGTGATATTGCTGAGGAAGGCTATATGTGCCAAAATGCGTTCCGTTAGAGGACTATTTTTTGATAACAAAGATATAAGATTCAAGCATGCAAGGCAGCTGGGAATATTTGATTTGGATTTCGTGGTGGGGATCCCTTCCCTTTCCCGTGCAGCCGAGACAGGACCGTGAGCTGTTGATTTAGATTACTGTAGACGTCTGATTTGTGACAGCCCGACGAGCTGGAACTCCACCTTGTATATGCTTGATAGGCTGCTCCAGCAGCAAAGTGCCGTTAACGACTACTTGTACAAACTCTGCAGCAGGATAGGTTCTGGGGAGATTGGTTTCTTTCCACCGCGCCAGTGGCTGCTCATGCGCGCCAGACTTTTGCGACCATTTGATGAGATCACCAAACTGGTTAGTCGCAGCCAGGGCACCATCAGTGACATTGTACCTTATGCCTTCTATCTGGAGCGTGCATTGCGTCGTGTCATTGATCAAGCCATCGAGATGCAGGAGCTGGAAGATGAGGAAGTCGCAATGCTAAATGAATTCCCAGGGGGGGCTACTCCATCTGAGACAAGTCAGCAGGAGTCTGAAGAGGAATCAGAGAAGGATGGTGGATGGGGGGGGGGGAGGAGGAGCAAGAAGATCAGGCTTTGAGGGGGACTTTAAACTTTTCGGGGATCCCTGGTGTTGTCCATTGCTGGGGGGGGGACCGAGGACGACATTTTCCGGGGTTATGAGCAGGAGCCAGGGCGCTCCACCGCTTCCAATTTAGTGAAAATGGGGGCCTTCATGCTCAAGTGTTTGAAGAGGGATCCCCGTATAAAAAAACATAAAGGGCAAGAACCAGTACTGGGTAGCAACGTATTTAGACCCCCGGTATAAACACAAAATGGCTGACATGTTGTCAGCATCTCAGAGGGCTGTCAGAATGCAGCATTTTCAGGCCTTGCTGCGAGAGACTCTGCATTCTGCTGTTGCGGGTGCTGGCAGAGGAATTTCCACCCACAGCGAAACAGGTGCGGGTACCAATCCTACTGCGCCTGCAAGAAGAGGGTTTGAAGATGTGTTGATCACTTCGGATATGAGATCATTCTTGCAGCCTACTGGGTCTGCAGGCTTGACCTGTGGCCAGAGCTGGCACAATTTGCCATGGAACTCTTGGCTTGCCCCTCGTCCAGTGTCCTGTCCAAAAGAACGTTCAGCGCAGCAGGGGGGATCATGACCAATAAGCGCACTCGCCTCGCTCACGACAGTGTGGACTACCTCACATTTCTAAGAATAAATGAAGCATGGATCTCAGAGGAATTCAAGACCTGTGAAGACCACGTGTAATTGAATTTCCTCATGCCAGGAAATGGTCCTTGTCTTATGTATATATAGTGGCATAAAAGGCGTTTTCTGTCAGGTGAATGCCTAATTTTTGGGGCCTCTACTCTAGTGGCCTACAGTAAAAATTTTATCCAGTGACCGTCTAATGTACCTCCAGACACATCATCACTAGTTATTTTCTGTCAGGTAAATGCCTAATGTTTGGGGCCTGTATTGGCCTACAGTAACATTTTTATCCGGTGACCGCCTATTGTACCTCCAGCCACATCATCACAAGTTATTTTCTGTCAGGTAAATGCCTAATTTTTGGGGCCTGTACTGGCCTAGAGTAAAATTGTTTTCCACTGACCGTCTAATATACCTCCAGCCACATAATCTCTTGTTCTTTTCTGTCAGGTGAATGCCAAATTTTTGGGGACTCTACTCCAGTGGCCTACAGTAAAAATTTTATCCAGTGACCGTCTAATGTACCTCCAGACACATCATCACTAGTTATTTTCTGTCAGGTAAATGCCTAATGTTTGGGGCCTGTATTGGCCTACAGTAACATTTTTAGCCGGTGACCGCCTATTGTACCTCCAGCCACATCATCACAAGTTATTTTCTGTCAGGTGAATGCCTAATTTTTGGGGCCTGTACTGGCCTAGAGTAAAATTGTTTTCCACTGACCGTCTAATATACCTCCAGCCACATAATCTCTTGTTCTTTTCTGTCAGGTAAATGCCTAATGTTTGGGGCCTGTATTGGCCTACAGTAACATTTTTAGCCGGTGACCGCCTATTGTACCTCCAGCCACATCATCACAAGTTATTTTCTGTCAGGTGAATGCCTAATATTTGGGGCCTGTACTGGCCTAGAGTAAAATTGTTTTCCACTGACCGTCTAATATACCTCCAGCCACATAATCACTTGTTCTTTTCTGTTAGGTGAATGCCCAAATTTTGGGGCCTGTACTCCCGTGGCCTAAAATAATTTTTTTCTAGGCTCTAGCAGGGCACATCTTTAAGATTTTCACTTTAAGACGCAAAAAAATGGACCCTGATTAAAATACATATTTTTTGTGGGAATTTTTGCCATTGATCTCCCTGTACATGTTGTGGGACTATTTGTGCACTTCTAGTAAGTATTTGGTGTTTACAAATATGACCTGTAGGTTTTTCAGGTTTGCCTGCCATTAAAGTGAATGGGGCCGGCCGTGAACGCACGGTTCGCGAACATTTGATCGTGAACGTGCATTTGCGAAACGTCCCGGCCGATGTTCGTCCATTACTACATAAAGGCACTCTAAATGTACCTTTTATGGAGTATTGAATACACTGCATTCCCATGCACCCTTTCCACCAATAAAAAGGGTATATGGTTCAATCTCCCTTTTCTCGTCCTCCTCCTCCATCATATCAACATTCTTATTAGGCTGCCCTCGCTCCTAATGTTTTAGACGGTCAGCTCAGCAGCGGGCCCTCACCCATAATGTTTTATAGGGTCACCAGCAGGCTCTCACCCATAATGTTTTTGAGGGTCACCAGCAGGCCTTCAACCATAATGTTTTAGAGGGTCAGCTCAGCAGCAGACCCTCGCCCATAATGTTTTAGATGGTCAGGTTGGTAGCAGGCCCTTGCCGATAATGTTTTAGATGGTCAGCTTTGCAGCAGGCCCTCGCCCACAACATTTTTTAGATGGTCGGCTCGGCAGCAGGCCCTCGCCCATAATGTTTTAGATGGTGAGTTCGGCAGCAGGCCCTAGCCCACAAACTATTTTATATGGTTAGCTCGGCAGCAGGCGCTCGACCACAATTTTTTTTATATGGTCAGCTCAGCAGCAGGCCCTCGCCCACAAACTTTTTTAGATGGTCAGCTCGGCAGCAGGCCCTTGTCCACAAATTTTTTTAGATGGTCAGCCCGGCAGCAGGCCCTCGCCCATAATGTTTTAGATGGTCAGCTCGGCAGCAGGCCCTCGCCCATAATGTTTTAGATGGTCAGCTCGGCAGCAGACCCTCATCCCTAAATTTTTAGATGGTCAGCTTGGCAGAAGGCCCTTGTCCACAAATTTTTTTAGATGGTCAGCTTGGCAGCAGGCCCTCGCCCACAAAACTTTTTAGATGGTCAGCTAGGCAGAAGGCCCTCGCCCACAACATTTTTTAGATGGTCAGCTCGGCAGTAGGCCCTCGCCCACAAATTTTTTTAGATGGTCAGCTCGGCAGCAGGCCCTCGCCCATAATGTTTTAGATGGTCAGCTCAGCAGCAGACCCTCACACCTAATGTTTTAGATGGTTAGATCAGTAGCAGGCCCTCACCCCTAATGTGTATGATGCACCCCCTTTATGATGCCCTCCTTTAAAAGGTGTATTGGAGTGCCGGTTGCTTGTAATTTTTGGCAGCCCTTTCCCTTAGTGCATAGGTTTTAAGAGTGTAGGAGTCCCACTACCTGAACAATTGTACCACAGTGTGAATGAGGCCCTCCTTTATGTTATATACAGGTTGTATCGGAGTGCCTCTTCCTTGAAATTTTTAGCAGCACTTGCACTTTATATGCAAGTAAATATACAGGAAAGAATGTTTCCTAACAATTTTTCCTCTAAAATAGATTTTCTCTTTGGTTTGGTGCGTATTGCCGCTTTTATGAATGGAGAAGGGCGCTCCAAGGACTATGTCATCCTTGATTGGTTAGGAGGTATATTAGAGAAGGAAGGTGGATAGGAGTAATGTGGTCATGTGTTAAGTGACGGAGAGGGAGTAGAATGAATGAAATTGGTTGTCAAGTGATACGTGTGGTCTAACATCGCCATAGAAGCTTACGTACTGATGTATGGTAGATCAATGTGAAATGTCCCTGTTTTATGTATTTTTTATGGATTTACAATTTTTATGTATTTGATATGGTATTGATGGATATGTATTTATATTACTGGATGTTTTGATTATGTAATTTTATAATGAATTGGATCATGTGTGAGTGGGTGGGTGGGTGTGAACCAACCTGACCCTTTATAAGACCGCCCTGGAAGGGGCGGGATGAATACCCCTGACGAAGCTCGACTGAGCGAAACCCGGGTCGGGTGATTGATCCATTGTACATTGCTCATTTATACTTGTACATTGTGAGTATAATAAAACCATTTTTTACTCCAATTTGCATGACGGTACTTCACTATTGGCTGCAATTTTTGGTGTTCCATAGAAGCTTGGAAGGGAGAGGAGGAAAGGCTTCAATTGGTCTGTTTGCTTTCCCATGTCCGCGATTATTTGACTGGCTTCGAATGTGGATTTCCTGTGACTTCTGAGGCAGCGTGGTCCAACATAACAGGGGATCAAGCAAACTTATAGTCAGTAATAGAGCCAAAGTTAAGGCAGAAGTTGTACGAATCCATGAAACCGGTCTGAGGTCAGGGCTGGCAGCAGAGGGTCAGTACAGTAATCCGGGAAACAGAGATGGCCTGGCAGCCATGCTTACTTAGAGAATGGCAGCAGGAAGTGGGTGTGGTCTGTTGGGTAAGGAGAGCTAGCAGCCACTGCTGTAGTAACTACCATCACCTGCCCTCCATGCTTTCCAACTCTGCTCAAATGTTGCCCAGGTGGCTCAAGATTGGAGGCGCTAAGTCTTATCTATGTAGCTACAATTGAGGACATGCAGCATGGGAGCTAGTTTTTCCTGGGGAGGAGAACTTCTCAAGTGTCAGACCAGGATGAGTAACTGTAATCTGCACCTGTATAAAAGTGCAATACAAGCATGGGTGTAGCTATAATTCAAAGGGCACCATTACAAAATAGGATGGGGTAAAATTAAAACAGCAACATAAGTAGCAATAATTAAAGGTATGAATAACAGCACCATATATCAGAAAACCCACATTATAGCAAAAAGCCACTATATTGATATTCCCCACAAAAAGGTCTTCTTGTACCCAATTTCCCTCTCTAACCTCTTGTCCCCATAGTAAATGCTATGGCTGCTGTGGCTATAGTTACACCCCTCAATATACTGTAAGAAATATTGACTTGAGAACACTGGCTTCATCAATGCACCATGTTTTGTGCCATTGAAAGCTGATTAGGAAGGAAAAATAACATGTCATATATGTCTTTGAGAGCTAAAAAATAAATTCTCTTTGCCCTCAAAGATTAAATTATGCAATTTCTAGTTTACAGGGCCTATATTATCAGATTTCCTTTTCTTAGAGCTTATATACTTTAGAGCTTATATCTACTATTATGTGTATATATTTTTGGTGGAGGGTTAATACCATTATTAATCAATTTTAAGCTTCTAATGTTGCCTTTTTATTCGCAGTTTATTTTAATCCTTTTAAGTCTTTAATGCAGTTTCAACACTGTCAGCCAGTATTTAAAGCAAGTATTCCAATGTTTTTTCCAAAGCTTTCCTACTCAATCCTATGCATTCACTTTTATTTCTACAATTCTTGTGATCTTACAAGACACAAAATTGATGTAGAACATCTGAAAATACCCACTTTAGTTAAGTATCTTCATTTGCTTGTGCACTGAATCTAATGGTCCCTTTACACGGGATGACGATCTAACAGATTGTCAGGAAGGAAGCATTCCTTACCAACAATCTGCTGATCACTAGCGGAGTCCAATACATTTACATACACCGATCTCCAGAGTATGGAGAGGAGCGATTGTTAATGCCATCGCTCTTCCCCATACTGTCTCATTGTTTCCTGGCAGCAGATCGTGTTTACACAGCACAATCTACCACTGGAAAACAATGATCTTTTGTACTGCACAAAAGATACAGCTACCTGATGAATGAGCATTTTGCAATTGGTGGTGCATTTACACCACAAGATCATCGCTAACCAGCTGTTAAACGATGATCGTTTCAATTATTGGCCTGTGTAAAGGGCCCATAAGAAGCTAAGGGTCGTAATAGATTGACTAGCAGAGATTTAACAAGTCATTTGCATTCAATTACACAAAATAATTTCTAAATATTATTTGCTGTGCTCAATTTTTCGATTATTCCACGTTCACCCCCTAGAACATTTACACTGCTAAAGACTGGTAGATTTCTAGTTAGATGAAAAAATGTGGTACTAGTGTTGAGTGAATCAAAGCCAAATGAATTGACTTTGATCCAAATTTCATGAAAAATTTGATTTGCCACAAAGCCGAATTTCCTTGTGCCTTGTGGTAACAAATCAATTTCCCCTGAAATGGCTGGGGAAAAAAAACATACTCACCTCATCCATTTGAATACGAAGAAGCTGCCGCGGTCATCTTGATTGAAGATACAGCGCAAAATCTTGTATGCGGTGATATATGATGTCACCATGCTGGCCAGCGTGATGATGTCATAAAGTCACCACGCAAAATTTCACGTGGTGTCTTCAATGAAGATCACCGCAGTGGCCTCTACGTGATCAAATGGATAAGGTGAGTATTTTTTTTTTTACCATATTAAGCCCTGAAAGCCCTTAATGTTCATCTCAGATGTCGTGATCAGCCATGAACTTGGCATCTCAGGGGTTTAATGACAGTGAGCGCCACGAACGCCGTTCCCCATCATTGTGCCCACTACATACAAAGAAATGTGCTTTGTGATGGAGTAATTTGTCATAAAGCTAAATTCTTTGTGAAATTTGGTGAAGCAGCCAAATCAAATTTTTGTAAACGTTGCTCCACACTAGTGGTAACAACTAATGATAAACTATCAGTAAGGCAGAGGTGTCCAATCCATGGAATACAAGCAATTTATTGTTTGTGGTTCAATTGCTGCACACTATTACATATGATGATAATTTCTGCCATTCAAGCAATCATGTAAAATTTGTCTAATAGTCCTTAAGCATTCTTTTGGTAGTGACACAGTATGGACACCTAAAGCCTGTGCTAATAACAGGCTTAGAAGATACTATCTGTAAAATAGCATTACATATGGTTGGTTTATCTACAAGCTCCAGTGTAAATGGTTCTATTAGATTTTAGGGCCTTACCCCCGCCATAAAATTAAGAAATTTATATTTATAAATTCAGATAGTTATTTACTATTATAATGATGGCTGTGTGTTGTATAGCATTTGTTCCAATGTAATTCATACATACTGTAATAGCACATTGGCAATACTTTGCACTTTTCCGTGTAAAAGTTGGAGGAAAGAAAAGCATTGTTATACTCTTTGCATTTATTAAACAGAAATGCTCAATTTCAAATTGTAAATGTTTGCTAACCAGAAAAATGTTGAGAGCAAGCTTGCAGGGCACTGAACAATTTTCATACAGATTTACAAATGAAAGACTAGTTATTTTTTTACGTTATAGCTTGACCTTCAAACAGTTTTCACTCTTCCATTTAAAAAAAGAAAATATTCATTTACTTTGAACCATTTTGTCAATGTATCTTTTTCTCTAAAAGCAGGTTGCCATTACAACGTACAAAAGAATAGTTTTTTTTATACTCCTGATGAATTGGCTCTAGATTGTGCACTAAAATAGTTCAGAAAGATGTATTTTTAGGCAGACTTTTACACATTCTATAGAGTTTTGCTGATAAGTTCTCTTCTTCTTGCAGAGAAAGAGAGAAAGAGAGAGAAAGAGAAAGATCCACAACTTTTCAGAGTGATTGATCCAGAACTTTTCAGGGTGATTGTAGAAATTTTGATTCTAGTCAAATTAATTCAGGTCAGAATCTAATCCGACCCAAAACGCGTTTCCAGACATTTGTTCATCGCTAGTAACTTACAATGCTCAGTTAAATGTGTCATAGAATATCTAAATAAACATTAACACTTAACGCCCAATAAATAGTACCACAATAGTGCCCAGATAAACACAGTCATGCACAATATATATGCACTACTCACAAAACGTTAGGGATATTTGGCTGTCGGGTGAAATTTATGGAAAACGTAAAAAGTTCACTCTACAGTGATTGTTGAAGGACAGCCCTTAGGTCGTTGAGGATCTGTGGTACAGAGTTACAAGCCTCTACACAGCAAAATATCCTATAGGTTTTCAATGGTATTCAGGTCTGGAGAAAGTGCAAGCCACTCTATTTGAGGTACCCCAGTCTCCAGTAGCCGTTCCCTATTGATGCTACCTAGATGGGCTGACGCATTGTCATCCATGAAGATGAAATTAGGCCTGTGTTGTTCATGCAGAGGCACAACGACTGGCTTAATTATGTTATTCAAGTAGCATGAGCTTGTCAATGTACCATTCCCAAAGTGTAGGGCAGTTCTGTATTGACTAGACACACCTGCCCACACTGTAACACTACCATTACCAAAGGCTTATCTGGTGACAACAGTGGCTGATGCATAGCGCTCTCCTTGATGTCTCCAACATCATTGGCCATCATTTCTGCTCAGCATGAATCGTCCAGCGTAGATGCTGCCTGGCCCATGCAAGGCGATGATGCCTGTGGTCAGGTAACCTTGCAGGTCATCTAGCACGCAGACCCCACTGATGTAAATGGTTTTGAATGGTCTGACGTGACATTTGGGTGCCTCTCATCTCCCATAAATGTGCCTGGAGTTGTGTGGCATTCATCATCTGGTTCCGCAGGGCATTGTTCAGAATTAAGTGGTCATCAGTGTGGGATGTGGCAAAAGGACCTCCACTTCTATGCCTTTCTGTGACTCCTCTAGTCTCTCTGTATCTCTGTTGCAACCTGCTGATGACACTATGTGACACTCTAAGCTTAGTGGCCACTTCCGTCTGAGAACAACCTACTTGAAGCCAGTAAGGTACTGTTGATCAATTGTTAGGTGTCGTCTTGGTCTCATGATGGCAAGACGACACCTAACAGCAAGACGACACATGAACAGCATGATGACGAGGACTGTTTAAATTCTAATTTTAATTGTACCTGGAAATTTATTGGGTGATTCATGGATCAAACACCTGTTGTGAATTTTGGCGTTAAGCTCCTTGTTAGAGAACAGAAAGTTGTGCAAAAAGTACTGAAACAATGAACAGGTAGACATGTGCATTCAAAAGCTTAGAGACGGTCACATTAAGTTCACATGTATAAGTAAATTTTAGGTTCATAATGAAATTTCACCAACAAGCCAAATATCCCAAACTTTTTGTGAGATATATATATATATATATATATATATATATATATATATATAGATCCATGAAAAAGGTCTGGCAGCACTCCGTTGTATCTTTAGAGGTGCAGGGTGCCCGCGGTAATCCCTCGATTCAGGACGGTAAATAGATAACGAAAGTCCGCAGCACTCCTTAAAAGATAAAATGTGCTCTTTATTCACACATGTCAAGTGACAACGTTTCGGTTCTCTCACAGAACCTTTCTCAAGTCAGGTGAAACATAAAGTGCAATAGTGGCAGTATAAATACATAGTAAGGTTGTTACCAATTAATTAATTAACCAATACAAAAGCGTGCACTCCCCTTTATAGGGATGTTACAATTCATAGATTTACACCACATATCAAAGTGAATAGGGACTACAAGACGTCCAAACATATATGCTATAACATTATAGCTGTGATATTGATTACAAACATTCCATAGTCATAGTGCATGTAAGAAAGTGCATGGTGCATTAAAACCAAACATACAACTGTACCTTGCTGGGGGATTATGGAGTAAACCAGGAGGATGGCGTCTTAGCTCGCGGAGATACACGCTGGTTCTGCGTGTTTGTGCCTCGCCACTGTGCATGTGTCAACCCTTACCCCTCCTATTAGGCGGTACATAACTGCTGTACGTCACCAAGGGCGGAGACCAAATCACTGCACCGTCTGGTATCAATGCAGCGTCGGCACGCTCAGCGCGCATCACGTGCACGCGAGCCTGTCGTCACTGCTACCAACAATGCTTCACTTGCCTTTTCCACCATTTTACATAAGGGCATTCTTTTGGGCAATGTATATGTCTGTCAACCTCCTTGTTTCCCCCACTTTCTATACAACCAATCTCCAGACCAGCAGGGCAAATTGCTAATTATTCGCTTAAATCATACAACAATACATAAAATCACATTGTGGCATAATTAATCCGTGTAACTTCCACTGGATCCACCTAATACAGCATTCTGGACACATAGAGACATGAGCAATAGAGGAAGGGGCACTAACCCGCCATCCCCCCAGTTACCCTAAACTCAACATTTAGACCTTTAGGTTTCAATGAATCTAAACGAAAAATCCATCTGAGCTCATTTTTCTTTAGTATAGTTAACCTATCACCCCCTCTTTCTAACGGTTTTACATGATCTAAAATCATGAATCTCAACTCATTTTCTTTATGATTTTTTTCCACAAAGTGTTTTGACACCGGCAAGTCTTTTCTTTTGTTTCTAATAGATTGTCTGTGATTGTTTAACCTGGTTTTCAGGTCACATGTAGTTTCCCCTACATAAAGCATATGGCATGGACACCAAAGTACATATATTACCCATGCTGAATCGCATGTAAGGTAATATTTGATATTAAAAGTTTCTCCTATGTCCGGATGCGTGAATACCGATCCCTTGTGCATCAGTTTACAATTCACACATCCCAAACATGGGAAACACCCTGTATGCCTCGTTTTCAAAAATGTTTGCCTCAACTGGCCTTTTTCAGGCAATCTTGAATGCACCACTTTATCTCTAACATTCCCTGCTCTTTTATACGCCATCATAGGAGGGTCTCTAAAGGCCGCTATTGTAGGGTGGCCACTACTCAGTAGCCCCCAATGCCGCCTCACTATACGTTCTATACTTGGACTCAACTCATTGTAAGATGGCACAAAAGGTAACCTTTCACTTGCCTGCTTCTGCTTTGTAACTAACAGTTCATCTCTAGACATTTTTCTTACTTTGTCAGCATGTCTTTTGACCAAATTTCTAGGATAGCCTCTGCTCACAAATGACTGCTCCATGTTTCCTAGAGCCTGATTCATATTATCCTCCTTGTCCACTATCCTCCTCACTCTAAGCATTTGACTGAATGGTAGAGAATTTACCATCCTCCTTGGATGTCCACTTTCAAAATGCAATAATGTGTTCTTATCAGTTGGCTTGATATTCAAATCCATATGTATTTGTTCATCCTCTATGTATACCTGGGTAGCTAAATACTGCACCCTCTCTTCTGATGCTGTTAATGTAAATTGGATCTCCTTACCAATGGAGTTCAAAAATACATGAAAGTCCATCAGTGCCTCTATGGTGCCTGTCCATATGAGGAAAATATCATCTATGTATCTCCACCACGTCAAAACCTGGTTGAAGTGGGGAGATACATAGACAAGACGCTCCTCAAATGACCGTACAAATATATTTGCATAGGTGGGCGCGGCGTTGGATCCCATCGCCGCACCCACCATCTGCAAATAGAACTGTCCCTGGAACACAAAGTAATTGTTCCTAAGTGATAGCTCTAATAGTGTCAAAATGAACTGACGGGTTGGAGAGGGAAAATCCGAGCCCTGTAGCATCCCCGCCACCGCCAGCAAGCCATTTTCATGATTGATCGAAGTGTATAGTAATACAATATCAAAAGATGCCAGAATCGCCCCTTTCGGGATTCGTATCCCTCTAATTTTGCTAATGAAGTCTCCAGTGTCCCTAATATACGATTTTGCACCTATGGCATATTCTCTCAATATTTTATCCAGAAAGATATTAATATTTGAGAAAATAGAATTCCTGCCTGATATTATAGGCCGTCCCGGGGGTCTATCAGCCTTTTGTGTATCTTGGGTTATGTATATATAGTTGGGGTAACTGGAGACTTCACTACCAAAAACTCTTTAAGTTGTTTGTTTATAATACCCTTTTTCTCTATTTTCTCAAATATTAATATCTTTCTGGATAAAATATTGAGAGAATATGCCTTAGGTGCAAAATCGTATATTAGGGACACTGGAGACTTCATTAGCAAAATTAGAGGGATACGGTGACCTGCAAAGAAACGCATGCAGCCATCATTGCGTTGCATAAAAATGGCTTTACAGGCAAGGATATTGTGGCTACTAAGATTTCACCTCAATCAACAATTTATAGGATCATCAAGAACTTCAAGGAAAGAGGTTCATATCTTGTTAAGAGGGCTTCAGGGCGTCCAAGAAAGTCCAGCAAGCGCCAGCATCGTCTCCTAAAGAGGATTCAGCTGTGGGATCGGAGTGCCACCAGTGCAGAGCTTGCTCAGGAATGGCAGCAGGCAGGTGTGAGCGCATCTGCACGCACAGTGAGGCAAAGACTTTTGGAAGATGGCCTGGTGTCAAGAAGGCCAGCAAAGAAGCCACTTCTCTCCAAAAAAAAATATCAGGGACAGATTGATCTTCTGCAGAAAGTATGGTGAATGGACTGCTGAGGACTGGGGCAAAGTCATATTCTCCGATGAAGCCTCTATCCGATTGTTTGGGGCATCTGGAAGAAAAGGTGAGCGCTACCATCAGTCCTGTGTCATGCCAACAGTAAAGGATCCTGAGACCATTCATGTGTGGGGTTGCTTCTCATCCAAGGGAGTGGGCTCACTCACAATTTTGCCCAAAAATACAGCCATGAATAAAGAATGGTACCAAAACACCCTCCAACAGCAACTTCTTCCAACAATCCAACAACAGTTTGGTGAAGAGCAATGCATTTTCCAGCACGATGGAGCACCGTGCCAAAAGGCAAAAGTGGCTCGGGGACCAAAGCATTGACATTTTGGGTCCATGGCCTGGAAACTCCCCAGATCTTAATCCCATTGAGAACTTGTGGTCAATCCTCAAGAGGCGGGTGGACAAGCAAAAACCCACTAATTCTGACAAACTCCAAGAAGTGATTATGAAAGAATGGTTTGCTATCAGTCAGGAATTGGCCCAGAAGTTGATTGAGAGCATGCCCAGTTGAATTGCAGAGGTCCTGAAAAAGAAGGGCCAACACTGCAAATACTGACTCTTTGCATAATTGTCATGTAATTGTCAATAAAAGCCTTTGAAACGTATGTAGTGCGTGTAATTATATTTCACTGCATCACAGAAACAACTGAAACAAAGATCTAAAAGCAGATTAGCAGCAAACTTTGTGAAAACTAATATTCTTGTCATTCTCAAAACTTTTGGCCACGACTATACAGTTCTGACACAGTAAAGGGAGTTGTATGGGGAAGCAGGTATTTTCCTCCCAATGTGTGCTGCCGGACCGATTATCGGCCAGGTCGGGTCAAACACCGGACTGGGTCTCATGTGCCGGTCCAGGTTTTGGCAACACCTAGATGCCTTTAAAAGACAGCTGGGTTCAGCAGAAAAGATCTTTGTATTGGGATCTGTGGCTTGTGCCGGGCTTGGAGGGCTGAGACCAGTGTGAGGGGAAACAGGCTGCCTAAAGCCTGTTCATGGACTCTTTGAGGCAGAACTGCCAGCAGGGGGTGAACTAACACCAAAACCACAAGGTGACTTTTTGTGTTGAATGTGACTTTTTGTTTATGAACTTGCCAATAGTGTAAATAAACACTGAACTGTTTGACTTAAGAACTGGTTGGTGCCTCTATACCAGGGGTGCACAACCTTTTTTGGTCTGAGGGCCGCATTGTCACATTGCTCTATTTCAAGGGGCCGCAATGTACACAGGCCGATGTAAAGTGACTGGGGAGGCATGATCGCTATCACAATCATTCCTCCTTCATTTAGTAACATTAACTATCAGTAGCACATCCCTGATCACACAGAGAGATGTGCAGCACGATTATGCCGCCAGTTATCATGAGTGAGTGTCCCTATGAAGACGTGTTTCCAGTAATTGACCTGAATATCTCGCTGCTGACCCTGGAAAAATACTAACAGTGGCCCCATTTTGTAGTCGGCTGCAAATTGATGGGAGTCTGGGTCAGCAACAGGGGCAGACATACCGCCTGTGCAGCCGGTTCAGCTGCACAGGGGCCCAGCGTGGGAGGGGGCCCTCCACAGGACGCACAGACAGCTGATTCTAATGGTGAAGCAGAGAGCCGCCCGCTCCCATCTTCACCATTGATAACTCCATCCAGCATGTAGAAGGGGCCCCCATGGCAATCTACAGCTCACTGTCTTGAGTCTGAGGACGTGCTGTGCCATCCACAGCTCTGAGCAGCAGGGCCTGGGCGGCCTGTCCTGAGCTGTATCTGTGATCGCCCTGCCTCCTTACAGCCGAGTCCTGCTGTGTGGGGGGCACTGGGGCAGCCATGAATAGTTTAAAATGAGCTCTGCCAGGTCTGTGCTGAGCCACTTCACGGTGTTGGTAGCTCCAACCCCGTCTAGTGATGACGGTAGCTCCGCCCCATCTAGTGATGATGGTAGCCCCGCCCCCATCTAGTGATTACGGTAGCCCCGCCCCCATCTAGTGATGACGTTAGCTCCGCCCCATCTAGTGATGGTGGTAGCCCCCATCGGTAGCTTCACCCACATCTGGTCCTCTCCTAGCTTTTCAGCACCTCGCAGTTGGTGCTTAATGTGTGAGGCCTGCAGCAAACCAACAACTCAGGAGAAAGTGAGTAAGGACTGGAGGTGGCCCCTGTGCCCACTGTTCCTGCCAGACACCGAACTTGACACTTGGTATGTTATTTTTTTTAGTTAATGGGTAAGACGGAGGTTCAGCTTCCAGCAGGACAATGACCCCAAACACACTGCTGAAGCAATGTGCGTGCATTTACTAAGTATTTTGTGGCTGCAAATACGACCTGGAGGTTTCTCATGTTCGCATGCCATTAAAATGAATAGGAACCGCCCTGATTCTGTAGTTTACAGAAATGTCCCATATGTGGTCGTAAACTGCTGTATGGCCACATAGCAGGGCGTAGAAGGAAAGGAACGCCATATGGTTTTTGGAAGGCAGTTTTTGCTGGACTGGTTTTTTGACACCATGTCCCATTTGAAGCCCCCCCTGATGCACCCCTAGAGTAGAAACTCCAAAAAGTGACCCCATTTAAGAAACTACACCCCTCAAGGTATTCAAAACTGATTTTACAAACATTGTTAACACTTTAAGTGTTCCACAAGAGTTGATGGCAAATGGAGATGGAATTTCAGAATTTCTATTTTTTGTTACTTTGCCTCACAAAAAGTGTAATATAGAGCAACCAAAAATCATATGTACCCTAAAATAGTACCAACAAAACTGCCACCTTATCCCGTAGTTTCCAAAATGGGGTCACTTTTTTGGAGTTTCTACTCTAGGGGTGCATCTGGGGGCTTCAAATGGGACATGGTGTCTAAAAACCAATCCAGCAAAATCTGACGTTCCTTTCCTTCTGCGCCCTGCTGTGTGCACGTACAGCAGTTCATGACCACATATGCTTTGTTACTGGAAAAAAATTATTAAAATGGAAAATCTTCCAAAAAAGTGAAATTCTGAAATTTTATCTCAATTTTCCAAATAAAATCAGTTTTGAATACTTTGAGGGGTGTATTTTCTTAGATGTGGTCACTTTTATGGAATTTCTACTCTAGGGGTGCATCAGGGGTTCTTCAAATGGGACATGGTGTGAAAAAAAAGCCATCAAAATCTGCCTTCCAGAAACCATATGGCATTCCTTTCCTTGTGCGCCCTGCCGTTTGGTCATACAGCAGTTTACGACCACATATGGGGTGTTTCTGTAAGCTACAGAATCAGGGCAATAAATATAGCTTTTTGTTTGGCTGTTAACCCTTGCTTTGTTACTGGAAGAAATGGATTAAAATGGAAAATTTGCCAAAAACTCTTGTGGAACACCTAAAGGGTTAACACAGTTTGTAAAATCAGTTTTGAATACCTTGAGGGGTGTAGTTTCCAAAATGGGGTCATTTTTGGGTGGTTTCTATTATGTAAGCTTCCCAAAGTTACTTCAGACCTGAACTGGTCCTTAAAAAGTGGGTTTTGGAAAATTTCGGAAAAATTTTAAGATTTGCTTCTAAACTTCTAAGCCTTGTAACGTCCCCAAAAAATAAAAAGGCATTCCCAAAATGATCTAAACATGAAGTAGACATATGGGGAATGTAAAGTAATATCTATTTTTGGAGGTATTACTATGTATTATAGAAGTAGAGAAATTGAAACTTGGAAATTTGCAAATTTTTCTAAATTGTTGGTAAATTTGGTATTTTTTTAATAAATAAAAAAGATTTTTTTTTTTTTACTCCATTTTACCAGTGTCATGAAGTACAATATGTGACAAAAAAGCAATCTCAGAATGGCCTGGATAAGTAAAAGTGTTTTGAAGTTATTCACACATAAAGTGACACTGGTCAGATTTGCAAAAAAATGGCCTGGTCCTTAAGGTGAAAATGAGCTCTATCCATAAGGGTTTAATAGGGTTAATTCTGGTGCAGAAACCCTTTAAAAATACAGGTTGCACTCAGAACAGGCCTTGCCATGGTCGACCAAAATAGTTGAGTGCACATGCTTAGCATCATATCCAGAGGTTGTCTTTTCAAAATAGACGTATGAATATTGCTGCAGAGGTTAAATATAGGTTTAAAATGTATTAACGCAATAGGTCTGAAATGTTTAGACAAAGTCTAGGTGCAATCCCATTATTTAAATTGCTCCATTGTTTTAGCATATCAAGGCCAACTAGATTTGTCCTTAGCTCACATTATGTGTGGAGTAAGTTAAAATAACATTAGTTCCTGTAGCTACCAAAATAAGACCTTTCCCATGGAGTGTTACCATATGGCAATTAATAATTCTGTTAAAAATTCTAGTTGTGTCAAAAATGCTAAATGCACACTAGGAGCCATGAAATTGTAACTTTTTACCCTTGCAGTCACATTGATATTGGAGCAAATCTGCTATTAACCTCAATTTTGGATTGAGAAGATCAAAAGGAAAATTATTCTGGTTTTTGCTTGGCAGAAAATAGCTGGTATGGACCATCAATGTCTGCTTCCCTTTACATAAATGACAATGATTCGTGAAACTTTTTAATGAAAACATCATGTTCCAGTGATGTTTGCCTTACAAAGCATTTTCCAGTGTTAAAATTTTAATGAAACTCTCGAAGTCTTTTATTGTTTTTCTTTGAAGTAATATTGCTGAACAGACCAAGGACACATGTTGAAGTTATGAGAGACATTATATTACTCTTCCCTTAAAGGCTTTCTCCCCTTAATTTCTTTGATTTGTTTTAAGTAGCATCTTAGAAATCTGTCCTCTCAGATGTATAGATAGCTCTAAATGGTGTAAAAGTTTGCACTCATTGACAACAAACTAGGTCACATACCTACAGAATGAAAAAGGTCAATTAGGGTTTATCTGAATTTGATATGAGGACTCACATACATTCACGTAGAACTACTTCCAATTATTCTGCGCCACTTATTGTGCTTGAAATAAAAATGAAAACTTGAGAGATTTAAATCACTTGTTCGGGAATGCAAGATTTTGTAGCATAATGACCCAATTTATTAGCTAAATAGAAGAAAATAAATCCATTAGCTGGGAACAGAAAAGTTATTCATGGTGAAAACTTCACACTCGCCTTTGTTTTCCCTTTTCTAGTTATTATGCAATTGGGGGCAAACAAAGGCCTAGCTGATGTGTTTGTATTATACCTTAAATTACATTGCTTGCAGAGATTGAGTGGATGGGAGGAAAGAAATAGAGATTTTTCATTATTCAGAGACAGAAGAACTGACAGGAAAACCGAGAGAAATGGAGCCTGTCAGTCCATCTCAAAGTCTGCCTGGGGCTTGCAAAAAAGCATACAAACAGTGAAAGCATTCAGCTAGGAACACAAAGGGCAACCTGAGCATTGTTTTCTTATTTCACTCGTATAATATAAATGGGAAGGTTCACAAAGGGCACTTCTTTCCGATCTCATAACTATTCTCCTTTTTAGCTTCAGAGTAACCTTCATGTTTTTCTGACATTGCGTATAGTATTTGTAATGATGACAGAATTGCTGATGGGATAGGGTTCTATAATGATAAAAAAGGCTCTTTATTAACACCGATAACAGATGACATCTGATTTCATATGACCTTGGTTTTAGTGCTTAAAATAAACGTCTAAATAAATTACAGTACTCTACTAAAATGTACAACCTCACTTTCCTTTCACCACTTACAGTACTGGGTAAGGAGATATGCAAAACACTTTCCATTTAGGAGTAAACAGTACATAAGAGAACTGTCTGAAATATCAATGAATCAAGGCTTTATACAGTGTATTGCAAAAGTATTCACCCCTTGACTTTTTTGTATTTTGGTACATTACAGCCTTAAGTTCAATGTTTTGTTAATCTGAATTTTATGTGATGGATCAGAACACAATAGTCTAAGTTAGTGAAGTAAAATGAGAAAAATATATAAATAAAACTATTGTTTAGAAATAGAAAACAGAAAATTGGCATGTGCGTATATGTATTCACCCCCTTTGTTAGGAAGCCCATAAAAAGCTCTGGTGCAACCAATTACCTTCAGAAGTCAAATAATTAGTAAAATGATGTCACCTGTGTGCAATCTAAGTATCACATGATCTGTCATTACATATACACACCTTTTTTGAAAGGCCCCAGAGACTGCAACACCTAAGCAAGTCAGGGTTAGGTTATAAAAAAATATCCAAATCTTTGATGATCCCCAGGAGCACCATCAAATCTATCATAACCAAATGGAAAGAACATGGCACAACAGCAAACCTGCCAAGAGATGGCCGCCTACCAAAACTCACGGACTGAGCAAGGAGGGCATTAATCAGAGAGGCAGCACATAGACCTAAGGTAACCCTGGAGGAGCTGCAGAGACTGGAGTATCTGTACATAGGACGACAATAAGCCGTACGCTCCATAGAGTTGGGCTTTATGGCAGAGTGGCCAGAAGAAAGCCATTACTTTCAGCTAAAAACAAAAAGGCACGTTGTGAGTTTGCAAAAAGCATGTGAGAGACTCCCAAAATGTATGTAGGAAGGTGCTCTGGTCTGATGAGACTAAAATTTAACTTTTTGGCCTTCAAAGAAAACGCTATGTCTGACGCAAACCCAACACATCACATCACCCAAAGAACACCATCCCCACAGTGAGACATGGTGGTGGCAGCATCATGCTGTGGGGATGTTTTTCAGCAGCCGGGACTGGGAAACTGGTCAGAGTTGAGGGAAAGATGGATGGTGCTAAATACAGGGATATTCTTGAGCAAAACCTGTACCACTCTGTGCATGATTTGAGGCTAGGACGGAGGTTTACCTTCCAGCAGGACAATGACCCCAAACACACTGCTAAAGCAACATTTGAGTGGTTTAAGGGGAAACATGTAAATGTGTTGGAATGGCCTAGTCAAAGATCAGATCTGAATCCAATAGAAAATCTGTGGTCAGACTTAAAGATTGCTGTTCACAAGCACAAACCATCCAACTTGAAGGAGCTGGAGCAGTTTTGCAAGGAGGAATGGGCAACAATTCAAGTGGTAAGATATGGCAAGCTCATAGAGACTTATCCAAAGTGACTTGGAGCTGTGATTGCCGCAAAAGGTGGCTCTACAAAGTATTGACTTTAGGTGGGTGAATCCACATTGACTTTTTCTGTTATTTTGTCCTATTTGTTGTTTGCTTCACAAAAAAAAATAAAAAAATCTTCAAGGTTGTGGGCATTTTCTGTAAATTAAATGATACCAATCCTCAAGCAATCCATGTTAATTCCAGGTTGTGAGGCACCAAAATATGAGGGGGGTGAATACTTTTGCAAGGCACTGTATATCAGGGATAAGAAGTAACCTTATGGTGTACATTACCATTTCATTTTTCTGAAAAAGCTACTGCCCCTGGCCACACATGCTTATCAGTGGTAGCCATTCATACACTGCTCAAAAAAATAAAGGGAACACAAAAATAACACATCCTAGATCTGAATTAATTAAATATTCTTCCGCTCTCTCAGGTTAATAGAATCGCATTGATTAAAATGATTCTGTTGCCCTGGATATTGTACACGGTTAGTTCTTGCCCTGCCTGGATCGAAGACAGTGTCTTTAATTTGATCGATCGATTGATTAACGATCTGATATGGGGCAGGAAAAGGGTCTGCATTAAGTTGCAATATTTACGATTAGCTGGAAGTGACGGTGGTCTTGGCCTCCCTCACTTCCAAAGTTATTATCTATGCGCACAGCTACAGTGGTGTATCAACACGGGGGATGGGCTACTAATATCCCATATTTTAGGACAACACCCACAGCCCACATGTAATATATTCAGTTTATTGGAATCCGGTTTCCTGGAGCGCGTGGACTATTTCTGTCCAATTGGCTCAGCGCTACAGAAGGTTTGGAACAAAATTAAGGAACTTATCCAGGCCCCCCATGTTTTGGAGTTCACCCCGCTATGGGATAATCCCTCGCTAACGGAATTTTTGGCCCTTAACGAAAATGATTATTGGACTCGAAGAGGCATTACGTTAGTTTCACACATATGCACAAAAGGGAAAGTTAAACCAATAGGGCAAATGTTTCAACAGACACCAAACACGGCATTAGAACACTATAGATATTTGCAACTAAAACACGCACTAGCATGCACGTTTAAAAAAGCATCTTTGATAATTGGCACCTCGCGATTTCTATCATTTTGCTATAGTTCATTAGGAAATAAAGTTAGGGTTGCACTAATCTATAGGAGATTAATAGAGGAACTTAGCACGATCACTAAATTTAAAAGCGTAGACAAATGGAAGGCGGATATAGGGGAATGCAACCCTGTACAATGGCAGGAAATATATCAAAATATTAAGAAGGCCTCCCTTTCAAGACAACACTGCTTGACCCAATTTAAAATAATACACCGGTTATATGTCACTCCGAGTCATCTAACTAAAATGTATGGTAATGAGGGAAAAGAATTCCGTTGTTTGAAATGCTCTTTTGTAGCTGCAGGGTACGTGCACATGCTATGGGGATGCCCAGTAATTAAGAACTTTTGGGAGATTATATTTTGGGAATTAGCGGAATCAATTGGGAACGCTCCTCCCCTAACTATTCAAGTAGCTGTGCTTGGACTCCTTCCACCTGAATATAAAAATAAAACCACCAAGAGTTCGCAGGTCCATTGGTTGAAGGGACTCCTATTGGCCAAGGTAATAATTCTTAGACATTGGGTGAAGGATAGACCACCCACAATACACGAATGGCAAAGGCTAATGATAAGAGTAACAGATTTTGAATGTATGAAACGTCGTGGCGAGAAATAAATAATGGAAACAGGGATATGGCCGCGAAGAAATGACTAAAATAGAGGTATCACCGGGCTGGAACTGATGATCTACCATCTCTTTAGAAATAATTTATCATATAAGGATCTGGGACACACACACACACAAAAAAGAGGGCGTGATGCGCCCCCCGCCCCTTGAGGCAGTCGTACCAGGCCAGGTACAGCGGGGGGGATGGGTGGGTGGTTGGAAGGGGATGGTTTTGTTTTGTTATGGGTGACAGAAAGTTGGCGATAATTTCGAGGCGCTCTTGGTTTTGATATTTGTTGGGCTATATATGCGTGCCTCAACATCATGGGTAATATTGTACAAATGTACCTGTTGTGTCCATTCTCTGTGATCAGATACTTTTTTATATTGTTATGTCGCAAGAAAATCAATAAAGATATTATCAAAAAAATAAATAAAATATTCTTCTGAAATACTTTGATCTTTACATAGTTGAATGTGCTGACAACAAAATCACACAAAAATTAAAAATGTAAATCAAATTTTTCAACCCATGGAGGTCTGGATTTGGAGTCACACTCAAAATGAAAGTGGAAAAACACACTACAGGCTGATCCAACTTTGATGTAATGTCCTTAAAACAAGTCAAAATGAGGCTCAGTAGTGTGTGTGGCCTCCACGTGCCTGTATGACCTCCCTACAATGCCTGTGCATGCTCCTGATGCGGTGGCAGACGGTCTCCTGAGGGATCTCCTCCCAGACCTGGACTAAAGCATCTGCCAACTCCTGGACAGTCTGTGGTGCAACAGTCTGTTGGTGGATAGAGCGAGACATGATGTCCCAGATGTGCTCAATTGGATTCAGGTCTGGGGAACGGGCAGGCCAGTCCATAGCATCAATGCCTTTGTCTTGCAGGAACTGCTGACACACTCCAGCCACATGAGGTCTAGCATTGTCTTGCATTAGGAGGAACCCAGGGCCAACCGCACCAGCATATGGTCTCACAAGGGGTCTGAGGATCTCATCTCGGTACCTAATGGCACTTGGATTAGTAGAACTACAGGTAACAGCACTCCGCTAGTCAATTGCACAAAGATATAAGCAAACACTGAAAAAATAACTGCTTGGTGGCCATACTTACTGCAAATGCAGCTAGAAGCTCTTTGCGAATATAATTGATCAAAAATATTTCGGGCCCATCTACCGGTCGTCAAGGTCGCTTCTAATCAGATGGGTCCTACTCTAACATGCCTCTCCTGGGCTTACAGCCTACAATCTGGGCAAAGTAGTACCAAGCTGCATCCTACGCATGCCTCTCCCAGGCTGTGAGCCTGCAGTATGGGCTGGGTAGAATGCAGCTGTACAAGCTAACTGATTTAAAAGCACATGGTAAATGGGCTGGTGGTGCACGGTTCAATCTCACCACCAGGGGGAGCCACTCCCCTAGTGGCAGTGACAATGGGGAAAAAATAAACGAACCAGCACCTCCACAATAAGTGAATATGAGAACGCAGGTGCACGCTACCTTGGCTAAAACACACTTGGATTAGTAGAACTACAGGTAACAGCACTCCGCTAGTCAATTGCACAAAGATATAAGCAAACACTGAAAAAATAACTGCTTGGTGGCCATACTTACTGCAAATGCAGATAGAAGCTCTTTGCAAATATAATTGATCAAAAATATTTCGGGCCCATCTACGGGTCGTCAAGGTCGCTTCTAATCAGATGGGTCCTACTCTAACATGCCTCTCCTGGGCTTACAGCCTACAATCTGGGCAAAGTAGTACCAAGCTGCATCCTACGCATGCCTTTCCCAGGCTGTGAGCCTGCAGTATGGGCTGGGTACCTAATGGCAGTCAGGCTACCTCTGGCGAGCACATGGAGGGCTGTGCGGCCCTCCAAAGAAATGCCACCCCACACCATTACTGACCCAATGCCAAACCGGTCATTCTGGAGGATGTTGCAGGCAGCAGAACGTTCTCCATGGCGTCTCCAGACTCTGTCACGTCTGTCACATGTGCTTAGTGTGAACCTGCTTTCATCTGTGAAGAGCACAGGGCGCCAGTGGCGAATTTGCCAATCTTGGTGTTCTCTGCAAATGCCAAACGTCCTGCATGGTGTTGGGCTGTAAGCACAATCCCCACCTGTGGACGTCGGGCCCTCATATCACCCTCATGGAGTCTGTTTCTGACCGTTTGAGCAGACACATGCACATTTGTGGCCTGCTGGAGGTCATTTTGCAGGGCTCTGGCAGTGCTCCTCCTGTTCCTCCTTGCACAAAGGCGGAGGTAGCAGTCCTGCTGCTGGGTTGTTGCCCTCCTACGGCCTCCTCCACGTCTCCTGATGTACTGGCCTGTCTCCTGGTAGCGCCTCCATGCTCTGGACACTACGCTGACAGACACAGCAAACCTTCTTGCCACAGCTCGCATTGATGTGCCATCCTGGATAAGCTGCACTATCTGAGCCACTTGTGTGGGTTGTAGACTCCGTCTCATGCTACCACTAGAGTGAAAGCACCGCCAGCATTCAAAAGTGACCAAAGCATCAGCCAGGAAGCATAGGAACTGAGAAGTGGACTGTGGTCACCACCTGCAGAACCACTCCTTTATTGGGGGTGTCTTGCTAATTGCCTATAATTTCCACCTGTTGTCTATCCCATTTGCACAACAGCATGTGAAATTGATTGTCACTCAGTGTTGCTTCCTAAGTGGACAGTTTGATTCACAGAAGTGTGATTGACTTGGAGTTACATTGTGTTGTTTAAGTGTTCCCTTTATTTTTTTGAGCAGTGTATAATTAAAGGGTTTGGTCAGTTTTCCTATATTGATGACTTATCCTCAGTATTGTTTGCTTTCAAGTTCAAATAAAAGTCGATGATGTGAGATGCTGTTGATACCGTCTGCATTTATCCATATATTCCGGCCGTTGGATCCAGCTCCATTGGTGAGGCTGTTGCATCTACTAGGATACATCAACAAGGACCGAGTGGTGCTGCTTCTACATTTTGTTTATTATCCTCAGTATAGGTCATCATTATCAGATTGGCTGAGGTCCGGCGAAAGGTAGTGCTGGTCTCTTCACTGTTTACCTGTTTGCTGTTAACAGCAGCAGTGAGCAGGTGTAATTGCAGCTCCTTCGTCCCCATTCATATCAAAGGGAAGGAGCAGTTACAGTCCATGTGCTCCTTTCAATTGAAGTGAATGGGGACAGAGGAGGTACAATTACACCTGCTCGCCGTTGTGATGGTAACAGCGAGCAGGTAAAAAGTGAAGAGAAGGCAGCGCTAGTAAATCTCTGTATTTTCAAATAGCTAATAGGCGGGGGTCTGACTCCCCAATCTGATATTGATGACCAATCCATCAATATAGAAAACTAGCCAACCGCTTCAATTGTTAATTTTTTATTTTAGCTAGAATTCAAACCATCTTGTGGTATCTGGACTATTACATCAAAAATAATACATTTTAATGACACTATGGAAAAATAATATGATATGATGTATACTGTGAAACGTCTTTGAAAGAACCACCCAAATCTAAAAGAACATGGTAAATATGCAAAATATATGCAGGGACCTGAAATTTGACACAGGAAATCTGGTATAAATAAAGGAGTACTCTTTAAAAAAAGTAGAGGCACATTTATTAAGACCAGGGTTTTAGACGCCAATCTTAATAAGCCTCTGCACTGATGGTGGATCGCCAAAGTTATGTAGAGGCGCCTGCCTCTACATAACTTCAGCGAATCCACTGCCTAAACCAGACATAGAAAATGATGAATTAGACGGGCCTGCTGGCCTTCCCCGCCCACACCACGCCCCCCCTCTTTTAGACCTGGCGTAAGCGGGGAAGAAGTCTCAGATTCTGCAGCAACATGGTGTATATCTGTTCCTAAATGATTCCCGTAGTCTTTTGGAGAGATTTGACTGTATGCAACTTGTTGAGCCAAGTAAATGCCCTTTTACACTGGCAGATTATCTGTACAATTATTAGGAGTAAACATTCATTATGAACGCTTGTTACCAATAATTGACCCATGTAAAGATGACACAGATCACCCAATGAATCAAACATTCATCGGAGGAAAGCATAAACACAGCACTCAAAATCATTATTTCTGGGAAGCAGATCATCCTGTGTAAACAGGGGACTGCTTCTTAGATTCAATGAATCTATATGGGACTTATCCCCTTACAGAGCAGATGATTGCTGCATGTAAATTCAGCTCTCATCTCCTCTGATGAGCAGGCAATTATCGGGAAAAACAGGTTTGAATTCCTGATAATTCCTTTGTCAGTTATCCAGGGTAAAAAGGTCTTAAGTGCCCCTGAAAATGATCTCAAGTTGATATGAAATGATTTCTACTAACTGTATGGGAGTGGGGGGCATCTGACATAAAAAGCTGTACTTCTACACTAATGGTAGTTAAAAAAAAACTTTTCTCATACAGTAATGTTGCTTTTTGTATTTGTTGTAATGTTTTGTAAAGATCAAAAATAAATCAATTCATCAACTTTATTAGTGTTAATATATTTGTGCTTTTTCTATTTCTATATATTTTTTTAAAATCACAGACATAACAGGCAGTGTCTTGAGGCAGACCTGGGAGCCTTCACAAGTACCCAGTCTGCCATAATGACTAGAGATGAAGTTATCAAAAATTGGCTGCTTCACCAAAGCTCAGAAAGAAATTCGATTCGTTATGAATTACTTTGTCATAAATCAAATTTCATTGTATGTAGCATGTGCAATGACAGGGAACGGTGCTCGTGGAGAGACCGCTGCAGCCATCATGATTGAAGGTAAACTCAACAACTCTCGCGCACGCTAACGTGATGACGGCACAGGTCAGCTCGTGCAAGATTTGGCACATTTTATTCAATAAAGATGGCCACGATAGCCTCTCTGTGAGCAAATCTATAAGTGAGTATGTAATTTTTTGTTTTTTACTTCAATTTCAGTAAAAATTTATTCGTTACCATGAAGCACAAGGAAATTTGGCTTCATGATGAATCAAATTTTTTCAGAAATTCGTATCAAAGTCCACTTTGTTAACTTTGATTCGCTCACCATAATAACCATTTGTAATCTAGCGATTTTGCTGGAGGGGCTAGACATAACCCTCCCTGTGTCTAAACTCTAAAAAGTAGTTAAATGACCTGGATCAGAGTATTTTCCAATCCACGTCCAGCCATGATGGAGTGGGCTCAGTTTGTGAGCCTGCTCCATGTATCTCTAACACCCAGTTATGTCATTTTGTGTTAAGGGGTTAATAAATGAGTGTATACATTGTTTTTCAAAAGGTGACCAATGACAGTAGCTGACTAGTCATGGTATGAATAATATCCTAACCAGACAGATCTGGTGTTGTGATGCTTGTTCTTGGAAATGAAATCATTTTTAGCACTAATTTTAAGAGACGTTCAATTCAAAATGTTATATCGACCTTCGATTAGAAAGAATAAGCAGTAAGAGTTTGGTCACCATGTTTTATTTCTGTACAAAGATCTTGGTATTTTTATATTAGAAGTAGAATTTAATAATATACATAGAAAAACTGCAGAGTCAAGGCATAAAAAAATTTGTAGGATTTGCTTTCTCAGAACATATTGATATATCTACCTGATGATACAGTCATTTGCCATAGCACAGCTCTAATATAGTGGATCGATTTTGGTTTAATACCACAAGACATGACATTTATGGTGACTTTTTTTATCCAGTTGTTCAATAAACTGAGATCTGTTATATTGCATTTTCAACATACCACTCATAAAGCATCTTTATGTACAGAATAGCTCTCTGCTTGACACTTCTGTACATTAATGTCCTATAAAACAAGAACTTCAATAAGAAGCAAATAAAAATGCATTTTTCTTCCTTTTCACAGATTTATACCATTTCACTTGTTAAAATGCAAGAAATTATGATCTTCAAACACTTTACTCACACAAAATACAACAGGTAATTGGTTTTTATATCAGCATTTTATTACCGCAGCCAATGTTTTTCCACTCAAGAAATTTATCAGTCTTCATGAGACTGTTTCCCTCGAAGGATTAATGAAATTTTACATTTGCCATGGCTGATCTTGGGCCGTAAGGAGCTATGAATTATCTTGAAAACTGCAATATGACATATTAGTGCATGAGTTACTTGATGTATAATACTGCAAAGGACAGAAATATAGGTATGTGACTTACAGTTCATTGGTGTGCACTCAAAGGCAATAAATCTTTGGATACTCTGGGAAAGGAATACTGCTTTACCAGTGATGACTCTTAACGGATTAAATATTTAAAGGAAGACTGTCTTACAAATAAATCTTTCTTCCTCAGGAGCATTAACCTTTTATTACTGGCGTGCAAGTTACAAATTGAAAATATAAAGAGAAAATCTACATCATTACCTTCAAATATCAATTATTGTGCAAATGTTGAAGACAACAGCAAAGATGCTTAAAGGGTATCTGACAGCAGATTTTTACCTATGAAACTAGTTGACATGTTGCATGTGCACTGTGTTAGTTCATATGTGCCCATATTGATGCATCCTGGATGACACTAATAGTGCTGGACTGTGATTGGCACTAATGAAGTGGGGCTATTGCTATCACTGCTATGGGGGGGGGGGGGCACCGTGATTGTCACTTTTATGGGGGTCATATTGGTTGTCGCTATTATGAGGGACACTGTGGCTAACATTTATAATGAGCGCTATGGCAGTGAATTGCTGTGGGGAGCAGTGGCTGGCACTGATGTAAATTATCTCCTTCTTAAGATATATAGAAGGTGTCCTATAGATCCGAAGAAGGGTGTTTCTCCAAAATGCGAAACAATTGGACTTACTGTACATTTCATTTCATTTTATTGAACCAATGAACATGGGTGATTAATCTTTTTGTCCAAGTTTTCTACATCTACTGCATGTTCTGATATCCTGACACCCACTGGATTCTTATAACAATGAAAGGTGAGCACCTTTTCTTGACAAGTAACTTTATTGTTACTCTGCCTTATTCTCCCGTTTATGTCACTTTAATAGAACTTTAGATGTTAATATGGGTGGTATGGATTAGATTTATTGACAGAGTTTATTTTTAAAATTCAACGCATTTCTGCTTTGAATTGATTCTTAAAACTAAACAAGTATGATGTCAGATGACTTTAATGCCATAAATCATTTGCATCATCATTTGCTTCGCTCAACACTAAAAAGCACATTGGTAAAGTACAAGGTGGTTTTATATACTGTTTAAAAAATGTCAGATTTTGAGTTAGACCACTCTTTACTGCTAACTTTTCTGGAATTTGGCATTTTATCTGTTATTGCAGCACACACAACTGGTGATTGGCCACTCCTGTCCATTACCATCTGTTGGCTACAAATTAGTAAAAGAAAAATTGTCTATCAGCATGAGATTGTGTTGTCTTAAATTGAAGCAACTGTACACTATAACTTGATATCGGCTGACAAGCTGCTTACTGCTACATTTACAGGTTTACTGCAGATATTTTAAACATCAATGGAACCTAATTGAGTAAAACTGTCTAAAGGAAAAACTTACCTTGCTATCCTTAGCAGCCAATCACATTGTAATTTACATTTCTCCAAAGCACTTTAATAAATTTAGTCTGAAATGTGATTGGTTGCTATGGCCAGCAAGACTGGACATTTTTGATGAGCTGCAAATTTTTTTTTAATGGTCTCTGCTGTTATAAGCTAACCAAAATACTGATAATGATGATATTAACAATGACAATCATAATAATTATAATTAGGCTTGAGTGAATCGAGCTTCGGATCATAGATCCGAAGTTGATTCACTCAAAAACTTTATTTGAAATGCTGTTTCCGTACAGCATTAAAATGTGTTGGCTCCGTGGAGGAAAACTTTGTTTTGCTAGAAGTTGCTAGAAGTTGCGTGAGACTTCGGTATTCCTAACTGCTTATTTAAAACATTTTAAAATAAGAATCTGAAGTGGGCTTTGGTACCGAGGTACCAGCCAGTACCGAACCCAACTTTGAATTCCTAGTTGGAAATGTTTTTGTCTTGCACAAACTCGGGCGAGATGAAGTTTTCCTCCATGGAGCCAACACATTTTAATGCTGTAATGAAAACAGCATTTCAAACAAGGTTTTTGAACAAATCAACTTCAGATCTATGATCCAAATCTTGATTCACTCAAGCCTAATTAAAATACTTTGTTAATAATAATAATAATTACATGTTAGACTTATGTCAGTAGTTTGCATTAGTATATGTAAGACGAAATTAGGAGTGGAACTTAAAAAGAGAAAAAGTATAATGGAGAGTTCTGCATCTCTTCGATATTCTAGATTAACTCCTGGCTTTGACTTTTAAAGAGGACCTTTCACCTGTTTTACTTAAACATCGCCCCTACGCCCTGCTGCGCCCGCCTGAAGTTCTCGCACTCAGTTTGTAAATACTGAGCATCGAAACAGGGACGAGGAGATGCCAGGGTTTCTCTATGGGCGTCTCCTTCTCCCTGGCTGTGCCGCGATCCAATCACATCGGAGAGCGTCACAGCCAGGGAGGAAGTCTATTCCACGGATTCACAGTTCTTACAGTAAAGAAACTTTGATACTTATGGAGACTGAACATTTTCTTCTCCACTCAGAGGCAGTGCCCCCTTGTCTTTTAAGGGCATTTTACTTGGAACTGTTTTTCACCATATTTTTTGGAAGGGTCATTTATATACCGTATTTTTCACCCCATAAGACACATTCCCCCCCCCCCCCAAAAAAAGTGGGGGGAAAATGTCCCTGCATCTTATGGAGTGAATACTAATGAGCGCTTCCATTATGGAAGTGCTCATTAGTACTGGAGGACCAGAAAGGGATGAAGGCTCTGTACTCACCACTTCCTGGTCCTTTGCAGTTGGCTGTGCAGTGGCTGCACACAGCGTGAGGGTGCTCTGTGACCTCACGCTGTGTGCGCCAGTTCACAGCACAGCCGGAGGAAGGATGAAGACAGAGCTCGGCCGGTGAGGAGCGGCGTCCGGGAGCAGGAGAGGTAAGTGGTTTATTTATTTTATCTGGCACGAGGCTGGGGGCTGATCTGAGGCAATGGGGGTGATGAGATGCATAAAGGATGATAATGGGGGCTGATGAGAGGCATAAGGGATGATAATGGGGGCTGATGAGAGGCATAAGGGCTGATGAGAGGCATAAAGGCTGATAATGGGGGCTGATGAGAGGCATAAGGGGCTGATAATGGGGGCTGATGAAAGGTATAAGGGCTGATAATGGGGCTCATGAGAGGCATAAGGGATGATAATGGGGGCTGATGAGAGGCATAAGGGCTGATGAGAGGCATAAGGGATGATAATGGGGGCTGATGAGAGGCATAAGGGCTGATAATGGGGGGCTGATGAGATGCATAAGGGCTGATTATGGGGGCTGATGAGAAGCATAAGGTATGATTATGGGGGCTGATAAGAAGCATATGAGCTGATATGGGGGCTGATGAGAGGCATAGGGGCTGATATGGGGGCTGATGAGAGGCATGGGGCTGATCAGAGGCATGGGGGCTGATTAGAGGCATCGGGGCTGATATTGGGGCTGATGAGAGGCATGGGGCTGATGAGAGGCATGGGGGCTGATATGGGGGCTGATTAGAGGCATCGGGGCTGATATGGGGCTGATGAGAGACATTATTGTCCTCCTTTAAAACCTAGATGCGTCTTATGGGCCGGTGCATTTTATAGGGTGAAAAATATGGTATTTGTAGAAGTTAATCATATCCCCCCTTAGACGTCTCTTCTCAAGACTAAATAAATGTAATTATTTTAATATTTCTTCATAACTAAGATTCTCCATGCCCCTTATCAGTTTAGTCGCTCTCCTTTGTACTTTTTCCAGTTACAAAGCATCCTTTCTATGGACTGGTGCCCAGAACTGAACTGCATATTCCAGACAAGGCCGCACCAAAGCTTTGCAAAGTGGTAGTATTACATCCCTGTCCCTAGAGTCCATGCCTCGTTTAACGCATGACAGTATCCTGGTAGCCTTAGAAGCAGCTGGTTGACATTGTATGCTGTTATTTAATCTACTATCTACAAGGACACCCAAATCCTTCTCTATAAGTGACTCTCCCAGTGTTACACCGCCTAGGATGTACCAGTACCTAGAGAATCTTTAACAATTATAAACAAGGGCACAGAAATCACTGAACTGAGCTCTTTCAGAACTATTGGGTGTAATCCATCTGGACACAGAGTTTTGTTCACATTTACCTTATTAACTTAGCTTGGACCATACTTACAGTTAGCCAATTGAGTATATTACCCGAACAGCCTGGCACCACCAATATCAGCCACTTTCTCTACTTTTGTATATGCAGAGCTTAAAGACCCATTTAGTAACTTTAGTGCCTTTTCCTTATCTTAGTGACTTTACCCCCCTTTATCGTTATTTAGGGGACCTACCTGCTCAGACCTTGGTTTTTGGCATTTATATATTTAAAGATTTTTGGGGGGATTTGTTTGCCACCAGCTGTTCAATTTGTATTTTTTTGCAGATTTTATCTCCTTTTACAGATTTTATCAAACCCTTTGTAAAACTTCAAAGGGCTACAGCTGACCACTCAGATTTGTATTTTTTAAATGGCTTTTTTTTGTCATTATTGCCCTTTTTACAGTAGCTGTAAGCCATGAGGGGTGTGTGTGTGTGTGTGTGTGTTAATTTTAACTGTTTATACTTGTTACCTAAAGGAATAATTTTTTTGTGCAATTACTCAATGTGGATTTAAAGCTCTCCCATTTATCCTCATATTATTATGTGACAGTAGCCTGCTCCCAGTCTATGCCCTGAAAATGCTGCCCTTGGCCCAGGGGAAAATTGGCCTTTTTTTAATTCAGAGCGAAACGTGCATCGGGGGTGCGCTCACAGCTGACTGAAGGTTTGATCCTGTATTGTACCATTTCCCAGGTATTTTCTGTCCCTCTTCCCTTGCATCTGCCTGCAAGCTTCATATCCACAGATGTTTTCCTTTCTGGTACCTTATGTGGATTTTTGCACACAAGGCATAATGGATTATGAGATTATGCCCCAGGAGATTATTGGTATACTTTGTTTTTTCTCTTTGTCCTTGTGTTGAGCAAGATTAGATTTTTGGGATCTTACACCTTGTTAGTTAGCAGGTGAGCTACTTCTCGCAGCACTACCTGCATTGCTGCTTTTCTTTTTTAGATATTTGTTTTTGAATCATGTGTTGTAATTATTTTGTCCATTATTAATTACCTAATAAAGTTTCATATTTTTCGTAGTGTTCCCTACGTTTTTTTTGGTGTTTTAAGAGAAACGTCATGCTGCACTGTATCTGACCTGGCTTTTAATCCTAACATAGCCAAACAGGGCACACTTACTAGGGCGTTCCAGCTCAGGACTAGTCTCCATGGCTCTTTTCCCTCTCCCCCTTCTTCCTACATTAACCCAACTACTGACCCGATAGTCCTTATCTTGTTCTCCTTCACCCACCTCAATTTCACTGACCCCAGTCAGTGCCTGCACAGTGAGGTCTAAGCCTCTCTCCAGGTCTGCAATGCCCCTAAGTATTGCAAGCTGCCAATTTAGATTCAAGATCTGGGCTTCCAAATATGCAATATGCTTGCATCTAGTGCAAATATATTCACCCTCAAATGGCTCTTCAAGGCATGCGTACATTGCACAAGATGCACACTTAGTAGCATTGTCCATGGAGCACATGTTTAAATGGGGATGAACAGTAAAGAAGAAAACAGTAAATATGAGTTTAGATTTAGACCCTGTCTGCTGTAATAGGTGAACTTGTTAGAATTAAGCAAACAATACACCAGGAAAATCTATAAAACCTTAGTTTCTTGCTCCTTGTCTTAATCTCTGGTTCTTTAAACTCCACTTATTCAGAAGCCCACTTAGTATAGCAAGCCCAGAAGAGCAATCTCAGACCGAGTCCAGCAATGCAATTAATAATACCTGGGAGCACAAACCAATCCCCTTAACCAGGTACTTAACAGAAAAAAAAATGGTTTTAAACAATGCCAGTACCACAATGCAAGTACTTAACATGACTACACAGAAAAGAGGAAATGGCCTGAGATATGTTATTTTGCACCAAATGTGTACTATAATTTTGGCATAAAATTCTCAAAGTAAGCCAACCAATAGATGGTATACAAATGTGTCTATCTATACATCAAAATTATCATCCAGCCTGAGTCATCTATAGGCTTAATAAGTATGCCCCATTGTCTTAAGGAGATCAAAGGTAAACCAAGTTTATCTTATGTGTATGAGCGGTTATTGGGGTTGTCCCATAAAGACAATCAATGTCCACATACCATATTAGGACTAGTGTTGAGCGCAAATATTTGTATCGTGAATTTCGATTGCAAATATCGCCACTTCGAAAATTCGCGAACATTTAGAATATAGTGCTATATATTCGTATTCGTGAATAGTGTTAAATATTCTAATCGTTAATGTATCGCAAATTTATCACGAATATATTACATTGCCGATTTTCGCAATCAAGTAAACAATGACTGGAGATCACGAATTCTTGAATTTGCGAATTTATGGCGAATATTCGGCCAAAAATTAGTGAAATATTTGAATATTGCCTATGCTGCTCATCACTAACTAGGACATGTGGACATCATGAAGGATAAACTCTCACTTGTGATTTCCTCTATAAGCTACAGAGCTGAGAGAGATGCCAACTTTGCCTGTTCTCACACAGACAGACTCAGGATGTCCAAACATTTCATGGATGACTATTCATCTCAACATCTGCCATGCAATACTACAATTCCAATTCAGCAAGACAGCTTTGGCATTCCCTGCACCTGACAGTGGCTGACATATTAATGGGTTTTCTGAGTGTTTTATACTGATGATGTATCCTCAGAATAGATCATCAGTTTCTGATCGGTGAGGGTCTGACTCCCAGCATCCTCGCCAATAAGCTGTGACCACTGTGTCCTCCTCATAGTTTACCAGTTTATAGGACTGAGCTGTACCTAGACCATTTGGCCAAAGCAGGGTAAGGTGCTGCTCCCCCTGGAGTGTTGTGGCATTTTCAAGTAGCTGATTGGTGGGGGTGCTAGGAGTCAGATCCATACCTATCCCAAGGATAGATCATCAGTATAAAACACTGAAAACCCCTTTAATGATACTAACCATATAATTGTGGGAGTACACTGATATTACTATACAAATTTCAATTATACTTTGTGCAAAAGTTACAAGAAAATATTTTCTTTTCTCATTTGTTATGATTCAACATGTTATTCAATGAATATTCTGTATGCGTGATATATAAAAAGATGCCCTAGAAGACATCAAAGAACACATGACAACAAAGCTTAATTGCATATGCTTTGAATGCAATTATAAATACTGTTAATGGCAGCATCTCCATTGACTGTGAAATGAATGAGATCAATATGAAATAAACTTGTGTTAGTGGAGAAAAAAAGATGCTTTGAAATCATAAAACATTTCCTTTCTCATAAAATTATTGTACTTTATATTTAGGCAGCGGTTTGATCATTGATGCAGCAAATAAGATAAGCCCAATGGTACTTGCTGATTGAGTCATTAAACTGGTTAATACAGTGTAATTTATATGGGCTTAATCAAATGTATTACCTCTGACAACAATGCAAATGTTCAGAATGCTAAGTAAGTTTTGTAGGGACTGAACATAATTAACTCCTCCAACCTTGTCTGAAAATGCTTACTGGTCATTTTAGAAATTGCAATTTATTTAACAATATGTAAATGTTCTATATTCCGTGCCAATTATATATTCGTATCTATTTCAGAGTTCATGAAAAAGCCAAATAACTACTAAAGAATGCCATCTATTTCCAGGACATGTTTTCTACTTTGCAGGGAGAAAATGTTTTTAATTGATGTAAAAAAGTGTCCACATGTTCCTATTGTAGGTGCCAATTATTGGTACAAATATGCTTTAAAGACGTAAGGGTCTGTTGACCTGGATCGGCTACAAGCAGTTTACTCTGTGTTCATCCAATGCAAGTTAATGGCTGTAGCAGAGATTATTCATTTCTGTCACGTCCATTCCTATAACAGTTACAGCAAAGATAGTGCATTGTCTTCTTTAATTTCTGATGACCCAGGTGTTCCAGGGAGGGAATTCAGTGGATCTGGGCTTACACAGTTTACCAAGCACAGTGCTGATGACCCAGGTGTCCCAGAGAGGGGATCCAGTGGATCTAGGCTTACACAGAAAGTGTACATACAGCCATGTGAAAAACAAAGCACACACTCTTTGAATTCTATGATTCTATGGTTTTACATATCAAAACATAAGTCAAATCTGGTCTTTTGAAGGTGCTAATCTTAGGTAAATACAATGTCAGATGAACATCAACACACAACAGATTCCATTGTTTCATTATTCAATAAAAATGAAGCCACGATGAAAAAGCCATGTGTGAAAAAATTACTACACCCCATGAATAGAGTTGAGCGGCCACATGGATGTTCGGGTTCGGCAGGCCGAACTTGTAAAAAAAGTTCGGTTCGGGACCCGATACATGACCCGACTTGACCCCCGAACCCGACATTGAAGTCAATGGGGACCCTGAACTTTTGGGCCACTAAGAGTCTCTAAAATAGTCCTGGCAAGGGCTAGAGGGCAGCAAAATGAACAAAATGTGCATAAGAGCATGGCAATTGTTCTGCCAAACAATGTGGATAGGGAAATGACTTAAAATAACATAAAATACAGAAAAATAAAAAAATAAAATCTGGATCTATGAGTAGGAGGTTAAGGAGGCGGTGGATGGGTGGATGTGGCCGGTGTAGGTTACGTGGCGGTGTAGGTGGAAGCGGCGGTGAAGGAGAATAGGTAGCCAACACAGATTTGTGTTGTTTTTAATTTTTACATTTGGGTATCCCCAAAATATTGGGACATATAACAAAATAAAACAAAGAATAAGTGCACTTGAGTACAAGAAAGGATGGTTGAGGCTGGTATAATGTCTATTCTGAACAAGGTACGGACAAGTCCTGTGGGATCCATGCCTGGTTCATTTTAATAAAAGTAAGCTTGTCCACATTGGCTGTGGCCTGTGATAATGCTCTCTGCCGTGCTAAACACACGTTCACACTATACCCATGGCTGCAGGGCAGGTCAGCAACCTCCAAGGCTGACAAAGCTTTTCCAACATTTGGGCCATGCTAACCCTGCCTTCTCAGGTGCTGGCGGTGCCCCAGCTGTGTTGGCGACCTCTTGCTCCTCCTCTGCCTTCGCCTTGTGCTTCACTGTGCCCCCGCTGTCAGGTGGGAATGTCATCAGCAGCGTGCGCTTGTAGTCGCGCATCTTCTGATCAGTAACAGATGTTTTTACTAAATTTAGTTCCCTGTCAGCAATGCCAGAGGCAGGGGTTCATTCACGGCAAAGGGGGTTCATGTCACCCAGCAATAGAACAGAGGATTTTGAGAGAACGAGGCCCATGTCACCCAGGCACAGCAGGGGTTCATTCACGGCAAAGGGGGTTCATGTCCCCCAGAATAGAACAGACGATTTTGATAGATTTAGGCCCATGTCAACCAGGCACAGCAGGGTTCATTCACGGCAAAAGGGGGTTCATGTCACCCAGCAATAGAACAGATGATTTTGAGAGATTTAGGCCCCTGTCACCCAGGACAGCAGGGGTTCATTCACGGCAAAAGGGGATTCATGTCACCAGCAATAGAACAGACGATTTTGAGAGATTTAGGCCCCTGTCACCCAGGCACAGCAGGGGATCATTCACGGGAAAAGGGGTTCATGTCACCAGCAATAGAACAGACGATTTTGATAGATTTAGGCCCCATGTCAACCAGCCACAGCAGGGGTTCATTCACAGCAAAAGGGGGTTCATGTCACCCAGCAATGAACAGACGTTTTTGAGAGATTTAGGCACTGTCACCCAGGCACAGCAGGGGTTCATTCACGGCAAAAGGGGTTCATGTCACCCAGCAATAGAACAGATGATTTTGAGAGATTTAGGCCCCTGTCACCCAGGCACAGCAGGGGTTCATTGACGGCAAAGGGATTCATGTCACCCAGCAATAGACACCGATGATTTTGATAGCTTTAAGCCCATGTCAACCAGGCAAAGCAGGGGTTCATTCACGGCAAAAAGGGGGTTCATGTCATCCAGCAATACAACAGAGGATTTGGAGAGATTAGGCCCCTGTCACCCAGGCACAGCAGAAGTTCATTAATAGCAAAAGGGGGTTCATGTCATCTAGCAATAGAACAGACGATTTTGAGAGATTTAGGCCCCTGTCACCCAGGCACAGCAGGGGTTTATTCACAGCAAAAGGGGGTTCATGTCACCCAGCAATAAACAGACGATTTTGAGAGATTTTAGCCCCTGTCACCAGGCACAGCAGGGGTTTTTAGTATACGCCAAAAATGGTAAATGTCACCCGGACATTGAAAATAAGAATTTGTTCAATTTATGGGCACTAAAATTAAAGAAATTTTTGCATTAAAAGGTCTCTAAATAGTCCTTGAAAATGGCTAGAGGGCAGTAAAATGTGCTAAGAGCAGTGGCAACTGCTCTGTGCAAACAAATGTGGCTAGGGAATACTAAAATACAATAACAATTATTAACCTGCAACTCAGAGAAGGAGGTGGATATGGAGTCGAGGTTGAGGAGGGCGGTGAATATGGGGTTGTAGTGGAGGCAGCAATAGAGGAGGAGGCGGCAGCCAACAATGTTTATTTTTATTGGGGTAGGTAGCCCCCAAAATATTGGGACAAATAAAAAATAAATAAAACAAAGAATCATTGCACTTGACTTGAGTACAAGAATGTATGTTTGATGGTGGTATAAATGTCTATTCTGCACAAGGTACAGACAGTCTTGTGGGATCCAAGCCTGGTTCATTTTAATGAACGTGAGCCTGTCCACGTTGGCTGTGGACATGACGCCTCCTGCCGTGCTAAATACACGTTCAGAGAGTACACTGGCTGCAGGGCAGGCCAGCACCTCTAAGACATACAGGGCAAGCTCTGGCCATGGGGACAATTTGGAGACCCAGAAGTTGAATGGGGCAGAACCATCAGTCAGTACGTGTAGGCGTGTGCACAGGTACTGTTCCACCATGTTGTTCAAATGCTGCCTCCTGCTAACAAGCTCCATATCAGCAGTTGGGGCCGGTTGTTGAGGCGAGGTGACAAAGCTTTTCCACATGTTGGCCTTGGTAACCCTGCCTTCTGAGGTGCTGGCCCTGACACAGCTGTGTTGGCGACCTCTTCCACCTCCCCTGCCTTCACCTTGTGCTTCCACTTGTCTCCCGCCGTCAGTCAGTAATGCTCTCAGGAACGTGTCTACCAGCGTGCGCCTGTAGTCGCGCATCTTCCGATCACGCTCCAGTGAGGGAATTAAGGACGGCACATTGTCTTTGTAACGGGGATCCAGCAGGATGGCCACCCAGTAGTCAGCACATGTTAAAATGTGGACAACTCTGCTGTCGTTGCGCAGGCACTGCAGCATGTAGTCGCTCATGTGTGCCAGGCTGCCCAGAGGTAAGGACAAGCTGTCCTCTGTGGGAGGCGTATCGCCTGCATCCTCCGTATCCCCCAAGCCACGCACCAGTGATGGGCCCGAGCTGCTTTGGATGCTACCCCGCTGGGAACATGCTTCATCCCCATCCTCCTCCTCCTCCTCCTCCTCCTCATCCTCCTCGTCCTCCAGTAGTGGGCCCGGCTGGCCAAATTGTACCTGCCCTCTGCTGTTGCAAAAATCCTCTTTCTGAGCCACTTCTAAAAGACTGGCCTGAAAGTGTTAGAGATGACCCCTCTTCCTCCTCCTCGTCCTGGTCCACATCCTCTTCCATCATCGCCCTAAGTGTTTTCTCAAGGAGACATAGAAGTGGTATTGTAAGGCTGATAACGGCGTCATTGCCACTGGCCATGTTGGTGGAGTACTCGAAACAGCGCAACAGGGCACACAGGTCTCGCATTGAGGCCCAGTCATTGGTGGTGAAGTGGTGCTGTTCCGCAGTGCGACTCACCCGTGCGTGCTGCAGCTAAAACTCCACTATGGCCTGCTGGTGGGCACGTCGCATATGAGGCGGTGAGCGGGAAGGCCTAAATTACGCTGAGGAGCAGACAGCCGAGCGGCGGCAGGATGAGAACGCCGGAAGCGCGCACAGACGGCCCGCACTTTACGCAGCAGCTCTGACATGTCGGGGTAGTTGTGAATGAATTTATGCACCACCAAATTCAGCACATGCGCCAGGCAAGGGATGTGCGTCAAACCGGCTAGCCCCAGAGCTGCAACGAGATTTCGCCCATTATCGCACACCACCATGCCGGGCTTGAGGCTCACAGGCAGCAACCACTCGTCGGTCTGTTGGCCTGTCCCCCAAACACATCAGTTTCAGAACGGCCTGGCTGTGCTGAAGTTGGTGGTGAAGGTCTGTCGCTGACCAGATGAGGAGGTGGTAGAAGAGGAGGAGGAAGCCGAGTAGGAAGAGGAGGCAACAGGAGGCAAAGAATGATGCCCTGCGATCCTTGGCGGCAGAAGGATGTGCACCAAACAGCTCACCGTCTGGGGCCCAGCTGCCACTACATTTACCCAGTGTGCAGTTAGGGAGATATAGCGTCCCTGGCCGTGCTTACTGGTCCACGTATCTGTGGTTAGGTGGACCTTGCCACAGATGGCGTTGCTCAGTGCACACTTGATTTTATCTGATACTTGGTTGTGCAGGGAGGGCACGGCTCTCCTGGAGAAGTAGTGGCGGCTGGGAACGATGTACTGTGGGACAGCAAGCGACACGAGCTGTTTGAAGCTGTCCGTCTCCACCAGCCTGAATGACAGCATTTCAAAGGCCAGTAGTTTAGAAATACTGGCATTCAGGGCCAGGGATCGAGGGTGGCTAGGTGGGAATTTACGCTTTCTCTCAAAGGTTTGTGAGATGGAGAGCTGAACACTTCCGTGTGACATGGTGCAGATGCTTGGTGACGGAGGTGGTGTTGTTGGTGGCACATCCTCTGTTTGCTGGGCGGCAGGTGACAACGTTCCTCCAGAGGCGGAGAAAGAGGCCGAGGCAGCAGCAGAAGAGCGAGCAGGAGGGGCCTGAGCCCTTTCTTGGTTTTGAAGGTGCTTACTCCACTGCAGCCTGTGTCTCACATGTAGATGCCTGGTCATGCAGGTTGTGCTAAGGTTCAGAACGTTAATGCCTCGCTTCAGGCTCTGATGGCACAGCGTGCAAACCACTCGGGTCTTGTCGTCAGCACATTGTGTGAAGAAGTGCCATGCCAGGGAACTCCTTGATGCTGCCTTTGGTGTGCTCGGTACCTGGTGGCGGTGGCCAATAGCAGGCGAACTGTTTCGGCGGCGGCTGCTCTGCTTTTGCACCCTGCTCCCGCTTTTGCTACGCTGTTGGCTCGGTCTCACCACTGCCTCTTCCTCCGAACTCTGAAAGCCAGTGGCATGACCTTCATTCCATGTGGGGTCTTGGACCTCATCGTCCCCTGCATCATCTTCCACCCACTCTTCCTCCCTGGCCTCCTTTTCAGTCTGCACACTGCAGAAAGACGACGCACTTGGCACCTGTGTTTCGTCATCATCAGAGACGTGCTGAGGTTGTATTCCTATGTCCTCATCAGGAAACATAAGTGGTTGTGCGTCACTGCATTCTATGTCTTCCACCCCTGGGGAAGGGCTAGGTGGATGTCCTTGGGAAACCCTGGCAGCAGAGTCTTCAAACACCATAAGAGACTGCTGCATGACTTGAGGCTCAGACAGGTTCCCCGATATGCATGGGGTGATGTGACAGACTGATGGGCATGGGTTTCAGGCGCCACCTGTGCGCTTTCTGCAGAAGACTGGGTGGGAGATAATGTGAACGTGCTGGATCCACTGTCGGCCACCCAATTGACTAGCGCCTGTACTTGCTCAGGCCTTACCATCCTTAGAACGGCATTAGGCCCGACCAAATATCGCTGTAGATTCTGGCGGCTACTGGGACCTGAGGTAGTAGGTTCAGTAGGACGTGTAGCTGTGGCAGAACGGTCACGTCCTCTCCCAGCACCAGAGGCTCCACCACCACGACCATGACCGCGTCCCTTATTAGATGTTTGCCTCATAGATGGCGTTCACAAAGCAAAGTAAAAATTGGTTAGGTATGTTAAAAATAATTAACCGCCAATATAAACCCTGATGTAGGGTATTGCACTCAAATTTTTTTTTAAACTCTATATGACAGCGGTATTTGTGGCCTAAATGTGACTGTATTCGATGTACGTTAAATCCAAAATGATCAGTATATGAACACACGGTTTATTTCAACCGCAGTAAACAAATGGCCGTATTTGTGGCCAAAATGTGACTGTATTCTATGTATGTTAAATTCAAAATGAGCAGTATATGAACACACGGTTTATTTAAACCGCAGTAAACGAATGGCCGTATTTGTGGCCTAAATGTGACTGTATTCTATGCACGTGTAATCAAAGATGACCAGTATATGAACACATGGTTTATTTAAACCGCAGTAAACGAATGGCCGTATTTGTGGCCTAAATGTTACTGTATTCTATGTATGTTAAATTCAAAATGAGCTGTATATGAACACACAGTTTATTTAACCACTTAAGGACCACAGGTTTATACCCCCCTAGTGACCAGGCCCTTTTTTACAAATCGGCACTTCACAACTTTAGCGGTTTATTGCTCGGTCATGCAACTTACCACCCAAATGAATTTTACCTCCTTTTCTTCTCACTAATAGAGCTTTCATTTGGTGGTATTTCATTGCTGCTGACATTTTTACTTTTTTTGTTATTAATCGAAATTTTACGATTTTTTTGCAAAAAAATGACATTTTTCACTTTCAGTTTTAAAATTTTGCAAAAAAAACCACATCCATATATAAATTTTTCTCTAAATTTATTGTTCTACATGTCTTTGATAAAAAAAAAATGTTTGGGTAAAGAAAAAATGGTTTGGGTAAAAGTTATAGCGTTTACAAACTATGGTACAAAAATGTGAATTTCCGCTTTTTGAAGCAGCTCTGACTTTCTGAGCACCTGTCATGTTTCCTGAGGTTCTACAATGGCCAGACATTACAAACACCCAACAAATGACCCCATTTCGGAAAGTAGACACCCTAAGGTATTCGCTGATGGGCATAGTAAGTTCATAGAACTTTTTATTTTTTGTCACAAGTTAGCGGAAAATGATGATTTTTTTTCTTACAAAGTCTCATATTCCACTAACTTGTGACAAAAAATAAAAATTTCCATGAACTCACTATGCCCATCACGAAATACCTTGGGGGGTCTTCTTTCCAAAATGGGGTCACTTGTGGGGTAGTTATACTGCCCTGGCATTCTAGGGGCCCTAATGTGTGGTAAGTAGTTTGAAATCAAAATCTGTAAAAAATGGCCGGTTAAATCCGAAAGGTGCTCTTTGGAATGTGGACCCCTTTGCCCACCTTGGCTGCAAAAAAGTGTCACACATGTGGTATTGCCGTACTCAGGAGAAGTTGGGCAATGTGTTTTGGGGTGTCATTTTACATTACCCATGCTGGGTGAGAGAAATATCTTAGTCAAATGCCAACTTTGTATAAAAAAAATGGGAAAAGTTGTCTTTTGCCAAGATATTTATCTCACCCAGCATGGGTATATGTAAAATGACACCCCAAAACACATTGCCCAACTTCTCCTGAGTACGGCAATACCACATGTGTGACACTTTTTTGCAGCCTAGGTGGGCAAAGGGGCCCGCATTCCAAATTGCACCTTTCGGATTTCACCGGCCATTTTTTACAGATTTTGATTTCAAACTACTTACCATACATTAGGGCCCCTAGAATGCCAGGGCTGTATAAATACCCCACAAGTGACCCCATTTTGGAAAGAAGACACCCCAAGATATTTCGTGATGGGCATAGTGAGTTTATGGAAGTTTTTATTTTTTGTCACAAGTTAGTGGAATATGAGACTTTGTAAGAAAAAAAAAATCATCATTTTCCACTAACTTGTGACAAAAAATTAAAAATTCTAGGAACTCGCCATGCCCCTCACGGAATACCTTGGGGTGTCTTCTTTCCAAAATGGGGTCACTTGTGGGGTAGGTATACTGCCCTGGCATTCATGTGTGGTAAGTAGTTTGAAATCAAAATCTGTAAAAAATGACCTGTAAAATCCTAAAGGTACTCATTGGAATTTGGGCCCCTTTGCCCACCTAGGCTGCAAAAAAGTGTCACACATGTGGTATCGCCGTACTCAGGAGAAGTTGGGCAATGTGTTTTGGGGTGTCATTTTACATATACCCATGCTGGGTGAGATAAATATCTCGGCAAAAGACAACTTTTCCCATTTTTTTTATACAAAGTTGGCATTTGACCGAGATATTTCTCTCACCCAGCATGGGTATATGTAAAATGACACCCCAAAACACATTCCCCAACTTCTCCTGAGTACGGCGATACCACATGTGTGACACTTTTTTGCAGCCTAGATGCGCAAAGGGGCCCACATTCCTTTTAGGAGGGCATTTTTAGACATTTGGATCCCAGACTTCTTCTCACTCTTTAGTTCCCCTAAAATGCCAGGGCAGTATAAATACCCCACATGTGACCCCATTTTGGAAAGAAGACACCCCAAGGTATTCAATGAGGGGCATGGCGAGTTCATAGAAATTATTTTTTTTTGCCACAAGTTAGTGGAAATTGATTTTTTTTTTGTTTTTTTCTCACAAAGTCTCCCTTTCCGATAACTTGGGACAAAAATTTCAATCTTTCATGGACTCAATATGCCCCTCACGGAATAACTTGGGGTGTCTTCTTTCCAAAATGGGGTCATTTGTGGGGTGTTTGTACTGCTCTGGCATTTGAGGGTCTCCGCAATCATTACATGTATGGCAAGCATTAGGAGTTTCTGCTATTCTCCTTATATTGAGCATACGGGTAATGAAAAAATTAACGGCACAGATTTCTTCATTCGCATCGATCAATGTGGATGAAAAAATCTCTGCCAAAAAAAAAAAAGGAGGGTAAAGGTGTCTGCCAGGACATAGGAGCTCCGCCCAACATCCATACCCACTTAGCTCGTATGCCCTGGCAAACTCGATTTCTCCATTCACATCAATCGATGTGGATGAATAAATCATTGCCGGGATTTATTTATTTTTATATACAAAGTGTTTGCCAAAGTATATGAACACCGCCGCCTCCTCAGCTCATATGCCTCGGCAAACGTATCTTTTACTGCAGAGGAGAAATCTCGTCTTGCAGCGCCGCATACACTGACTTTTGTGTATTCTGACAGCAGCGCAATGCTTCTGTCAGAATGCACATCAGTGCTGCAGCTAGTCGATCGGTTGGTCCACCTGGAAGGTAAAAAAAGCAAAACAAAAAAGAAAAAACCAGGCCGCAACGCAATAAATTTCTTAACTTTATAATAACTTTTGAACAGAACATATAAACTTTTGAACTGAACGTTAACGTTTTTGCTTACCGGTGATTTTTATTTTTATTTTTTTACCTTTATAGGACAAACCTCTCCTTCCCCATGGGACAATGTGCAAAGCGCAAATCGCCCAAAGATGTGGTGAAGTACATTATGCACTTTATCCCAGGTGAAAGGAGAGGTTTGCAGCAGCTGTGAGTGTAAGGGCCCTAATAGCCCTATGTGCCTGTCCTGTGAGATGCAATCCCTATGCTAAGTGTACCTGTGTGTGGTACTTCCGGAAACACTCTCCAAAGCATAAGGCAGGGTAGTCAGGGCAGTCAGGGCAGAAATAGCGGGTGTCACGCCTTATTCCACTCCTGCTACAGACACAACATCTTTTTCGGGGTGACGGTTGGGTTGAGGTACCAGGAACGACACTGGGGAAATGTCGCTCGTGTAGACGGCTAACTACACTGGTGGATGGGGCCACGGAACCTCCTGGATGCAGGAGGTTCGCAATGATCTCTTCCTGAAATTTGAGGAATGATCCCGTTCTCCCAGCCTTACTGTAGAGAACAAAACTATTGTACATCGCCAATTGAATCAAATATACAGACACCTTCTGAGAGGGGCTTTTCAATGACACTGGTTGCCCGTTCAATTTGTATTGTCGTGTCTGCGTGAATGGAGGAGAGCATGTAAACGTCACGCTTGTCTCTCCATTTCACCGCAAGCAGTTCTTGGTTACACAAGGCAGCCCTCTCCCCCCTTGCAAGACGGGTGGTAACGAGCCGTTGGGGGAAGCCCCGGCGACTAGGTCGCACGGTGCCACAGCAGCCAATCTGTTCTAGGAACAAATGCCTGAAAAGGGGCACACTTGTGTAAAAATTGTCCACATAAAGATGGTACCCCTTGCCAAATAAGGTTGACACCAAGTCCCAGACTGTCTTCCCACTGCTCCCCAGGTAGTCAGGGCAACCGACCGGCTCCAAGGTCTGATCTTTTCCCTCATAGATCCGAAATTTGTGGGTATAGCCTGTGGCCCTTTCACAGAGCTTATACAATTTGACCCCATACCGGGCGCGCTTGCTTGGGATGTATTGTTTGAAGCCAAGGCGCCCGGTAAAATGTATTATGGACTCGTCTACGCAGATGTTTTGCTCAGGGGTATATAAATCTGCAAATTTCTGGTTGAAGTGGTCTATGAGGGGCCGAATTTTGTGGAGCCGGTCAAAAGCTGGGTGGCATCTGGGACGGGAGGTGCTGTTGTCGCTAAAGTGCAGGAAACGCAGGATAGTCTCAAAACGTGCCCTGGACATAGCAGCAGAGAACATGGGCATGTTATGAATCGGGTTCGTGGACCAATATGACCGCAATTCATGCTTTTTGGTTAGACCCATGTTCAGGAGAAGGCCCAGAAAATGTTTTAATTCGGAAACTTGGACTGGTTTCCACTGGAAAGGCTGGGCATAATAGCTTCCCGGGTTGGCGGCTATAAATTGAGTGGCATACCGATTTGTTTCTGCCACAAGTCCAAGAGCTCCGCAGTCAAGAACAGCTCAAAAAATCCCAGGGCCGAACCGATCTGAGCTGTCTCAACCTGAACTCCAGACTGGGCGGTGAAAGGGGGAACTACAGGTGCGGCTGAAGTTGGGGACTGCCAATCAGGGTTTGCCAGCACCTCAGGGACTCTAGGGGCTCTACGGGCCTGTCTTTGCGGTGGCTGCGACGGGGTGACTACTGCACATGCCACCGTACCAGCTTCAACTGCCCTTCTGGTGCTCGCCACTTCACCATGTTGTACGGCAGTGCTGGTACTAGGTCCAGGGAGGGCTGCGCTGCTGGTGTATGCTTCACCACGTAATCCGACAGCGCCAGCCCCACTCTGCTGCTCTTGAAGCGGATCCTGCGCAACCTGTGGTCTAGCGACACGGGGCCGGGTACGCCTGGTGCTATCAGGGACCTCAACCTCCTCGTCCGAACTTTGGGTCAGACTGCCACTGCTTTCTACAGGTTCATATTCTGACCCGCTAGATTCGTCAGATGAGGGTTCCCATTCCTCATCCGACTGGGTCAGAATCCTGTAGGCCTCTTCAGAAGAATACCCCCTGTTTGACATTTGGACTACTAAATTTAGGGGTATTCCCTGAGACTACCCAAGAAAAAAAGCAAGCCTGTCTTACAAAGGGGAGGCTAGCGAAGTACCGGAGGCCGCTGCAATTGATAAAAAAATATCAAAACAGATTTTTTTATCGCCGCAGCGCTTGTAAAGTGATTGTGCAGTGATCAAAAAATATATAATTTTTTGTCACTGCGGCGGGGCGGGCGTGGGTGAACGCACGTGTGGGCGACCGATAAGGCCTGATCGGACAAACACTGCGTTTTGGGTGGAGGGCGAGCTAAGGTGACACTAATACAATTATAGATCTGACTGTGATCAGTTTTGATCACTTACAGATACTATAAAAGTACAAATGCTGATTAGCGATACGCTAATCAGCGAATAAGTGACTGCGGTGCGGTGGGCTGGGCGCTAAACAATTGCTAAACTACCTAACCAAGGGACCTAAACTATCCTAAAACCTAACAGTCAATACCAGTGAAAAAAAAAGTGTCAGTTTACACTGATCACTTTTTTCCTTTCACTAGGTGATTGACAGGGGCGATCAAGGGGTGATCAAGGGGTTAATTGGGGTGATGGGGGTGATCTGGGGCTAAGTGAAGTGTTTGGTGCTACTCACTGTGATGTCTGCTCCTCTGCTGGAACCAACCGACGAAAAGGACCAGCAGAGGAGCAGAGAAGCCATTTAACACATCATATTTACAAATATAATGTGTTAACTGGCTTCTGATTTGATTTTTTAAAAATCATCAGCTTGCCAGCCACGATCATTGGCTGGCAAGCTGATGACGTGACCCCCCTCTAACTTTTGCCGGCCCGCGATGCGCATGCGCGGGCCGGCTTTGAGCGAAATCTCGCGTCTCGCGAGATGACGCGTATATGCGTGACTCTGCGCAGAGCTGCCGCCTCCGACACGCAATCCTGCGTTAGGCGGTCCGGAGGCGGTTAAAGTGAAATACCATCTTGTTCATAGTATATATTTGTATAGTTTTGGATTTTACACCTGGAATATGGAAATCATTTCTGTTCTCTCAGTAGTTTTCCATTTGACAGAACAGAACCATTTACAATTTTAATGTTTACATTATTATATTTATTCTCATTTCATTTTTGGAATTTCTTCATTGTTTGTATTGTTTTCATGGAATATAATACGAGTCCCAAATCTTTGGTTTTATATTTTTGTTTTTCCTCCCAGTGTTCCAATAGCCATAACTATTTTAATTTTCAATTCATATAGCCATATGAAGGCTTATTTTTTCGGTGAAGGGGGGGGAGGGTAAGTTGTACTATTGGAGCACCTTTCACCATTTACCTTTGGAAAATGGGGGGAAAAAATTCTTTGTGGGGTTCAATTGAAAAAAATACTATTCCACCAAGATTTTTTTGGTTTTTACATGACAGTGTACTGTGCGCTAAGAATTAAGTATCCTTATTCTGCAGGTTAATACAAATACGGCAATACCAAACTTGTATATTTTTTTGTTTTACTACTTTTTTAAAAATAAACACCTTACAAAAAAAAAATCACCATATTTTTTGCATTACCATTTTCACACAGCCAAAACTTTTTTATATTTTGGCCTACAGAGCTGTGTAGTTACATAGTTAATACGGTTTAAAAAATATATAAGTCCATAAAGTTCAGGGATAGGTGGGGACTAGAAATCCCAGAGAAGAAGTGGGACCACGTCTGGAGGTAGTTCATTCCACATATTCACAGTTCTTATAGTAAAGAAGCTTTGATGCTTCTGGAGACTGAACTTTTTCTTTTCCAGTTGGAGGCAGTGAGTGCTCCCTTGTCTTTTGAGGGCATTTTACATGGAAAAGAGTTTCAGCACATTTTTTGTATGGCCCATTTATATATTTGTATAGGTTAATCATGACTAAATAAATATAATTATTTTAATCTTTCTTTATAACTAAGACCCTCCATGCCACTTATCAGTTTAGCTTCTCTTTTTTGTATTTTTTCCAGTTCCAAAGCATCCTTTCTATGGACTGGTGCCTAGAACTGAACTGCATATTCCAGATGAGGTCACACCAACGTTTTGTAAAGTGGTAGTATTACATCCCTGTCCCGCGAATTCATGTCTCGCTTAATATATGACAATATCCTGGTATCCTTAGAAGCAGCTGATTGACATTGTATGCTGCTATTTAATGTACGATCTACAAGGACACCCTAACGCTTCTTTACAAGTGACTCTCCCAGTGTTACATCCCCTAGGACAGTGATGGCTAACCTCCAGCACTCCAGTTGTGGTGAAACTACGACTCCCAGCATGCTCTATTCATTTCTGTGGAGTTCCGAGAACAGCCAATCAAGTGTACATCTTGGGAGTTGTAGTTTTACCACAGCTGGAGTGCCGGAGGTTATCCATCACGGCCCTAGGACATATGATGCATCGAAATTATTACTACCAAGATGCATAACTTTACATTTAGCCACATTGAACCTCATTTGCCAGGTTGATGCCCAAGTCAGCTTGTATTGTATAGACATCTTCTTTAGACTGCACAGTACCACATAGCTTGGTGTCATCTGCAAAAATAGAAATGGTGCTATTAATCCCATCCTCGATATCATTAATAAATAAATAAATAATAGGGGACACAACACTGTACCACTTATAACCTGGGACCATGCTGAATAGGAATCATTGAACAAAATTCTCTGGACACAGTTCTTCAGACAGTTTTCAGAGCTATATGAGGCTTTGTTTTTTACCAGATGAAATTTACATTTCATTGGTACCATTTTGTGGTGCGTACGACTTTTTGATCACTATTATTCAATTTTTGGGGGAGGAAAAGCTGACAAAAAACTGTTTTTAAAAACAATTTCCATTACGACGATCAGCATACAGGAAATTTTTATTAATATTTTAATAGTTCAGACATTTTCAGATGTGGCTATACCTAATATGTTTGTTTTTGTTTATATATTTTTATATGTAAAATTGGGGTGGGGTAATTTAAACTTTAAAACTTTTAACCCCCTTAGGGGTTTACAACCTGGGATCTTTTGACCTCTTGTCCTATTCACCCTAATAGAGATCTATTAGGGTGAACAGCATTTTGATGGGCTCCTTGCTGACTTGTGCACAGCGCAGCAAGGAGGTTACCACGGGAAGCTTAAAAAGCTTCCAGGCTGCCATGGTAACCAATTCGAGCCTCACAATTTCACTGTGGGGGCTCTGGTCGGAAGGCAGGGGGAGCCGTATCCCTCTGCCTTACCACATATATTCTGCGATTGGTGTTGATTGCTGAAGTATGGGGTGGGCTCACTGCAGCAACTCGCTTCATACATTCCCTCAGCCACAATGATGTACAGGTATACCTGATTTATAGCGATTCGTAACAAATTAATAATATACTTTGCTCATCTCTATGTATATTATTACTCTTATGTATATATGTATCTGTATATATTTTACTGCTAAATATCTCCAATGCCAATAAAATCCAGTGCCAAGTAACATAAAGAACTGGCGGTAATAGAAAATTTTAATAGTAATGACAACAAATTTGATAATAAATAAGTGCAGATTTTTTCAACATTATTAAATGATTTATAGAGCACAAAAAGTGTTTTCTTTTGTGTTGCAAAAGTGAATAAGTGTCAAAGGTTTGTAGACACAATAGTTGCTAAAGAAGTTTATCAAGCTGTAGAAGAAGTGGTGATGGCAGAAATACTTTTGTTTTTGACCCCAATGCTTCTGCTTTCATTGAATGAGAAACTTGAACAGTTTTAAAAGACTGTTACTCAATACGCCTCCTTTCAAAATGTCATTCCTGAAGCTTTTTTATTTATATTATATATTTTTTCCTTTGGAATATAATAACAGCATTCAACTCGTCTTCCTACTAACATATATGCTTGCTCACAACTCACAAAAAGTCAGTAGATTATAAGTTCTTTTTAGAATTACAGTTTGTGGACTTTTCTGCCAGACAATGCATTCTTCAGCTCAGTTTAGAAGTATATTTAAAGACACTTTGCTAAGTAATTGCTACCCCCTTGAAAATAATCAAAAAGTGATACATCAATGTCAAGAAGAGTGTTTTTAAGCATTGCAGAATGTTGACCTTGCTTTCATTTCCTTACCTGATGCTCTAGCTATGACAAGATGAGAGATAAAATGCATAAACAGTATGTAAATATACTTTAGTCGGCTGCAGTTTCTTCATTTCTTGCAAGGTAAAAAACTAAAAGTGCTAAAAAATAAATAAGAACAAATTTGTCAAGTTAATGAAATTCAATGATATTTTATTTTTGGTGGATACTACAGTCTTAACAAAATGATGCAGAGACTAAAAGGGGTTGTCTTGTTAAAGATGTTGGCAGAGGAATCCTCTGAATGGGACTAAAGCCCTGAGCTGTGTCTAAGGCTACTTTCACACTTGCGGTAACCTTTTCAAGCAGGCTGTTCCAGAGGGGGAACAGCCAGCCGGATCCGTACTACCACAAGTCCACCGTGCTGGCGGAAGTCCGCTCTGGCCCCATTAACTATAATGGGGACGGGCCGAAAGTCCGGCTACAGCACGGCAAACAAGCCGGACAAAAACTGCAGCATGTTATAGTTGTATTCCGGTTGCATCTTGGAATGTTTGGAATGTTTGGTGGACTTGCGGAAGCACAGATCCGGCAGGCTGTTCCCCAGCCAGAGCAGCCTGCTGGAAAAGGCTACCACAAGTGTGACAGTAGCCTAAGGATACCCCATTGTTTAACCCCCTCTGCCACAGTTTTATGGATATTGTTTTTATGGAGTTCCCTATGCAATAAAACGGATGTTACTGTACTTTCATTCTTCAGGTCAGTACAATTATGATGATACCAATTTGTATCATTTTTCTTGAATTTTAATACTGAAAAAAAATAAAAACCTTGAAAGATAGTTTTTCTTTTCATAGCCATAGTACAGAGATGTGTGAAGGCTATTTTTTTGTAGTGTGATCTGTACTTTTTATTGATACCATTTTGGTATGTGTAAGTGTTCATAGAATTTTTGTGGGACGTGAAGTGAGCAAAAAGCATCAAATCGGCCATTTGACTTTTTTGCTGTTTTGGCATTCACGCCGTTTTCACATGCAGTGATGCCCATTATATATGTATATATATATATATATATATATGCACACACATATGTAATTGTTTATCTATTTTTATATCTTTTTTTTTATAGTTCCCCTATCAGATTGCTCCTCTCATAGACCCCAATTCATTAGCAATAGGGTCTATGAGACTTACACTATGTTCCTATGGAGCCCTGCGGAGCTAGGGGGAACTGTTGGCACCCCAGAGCGCACACTTCTGGGTTTTTGTGCTCCCAGATGTCGTGGTCATTTCACCATGGCAATTGAGGGGTTAAATGTATGCTATCGAATTCTAATTCTTGTTTCTAACAGCAGGCAACCAGCAACTATGGAGCCCACTGCTCTCACGAGTGAGCACCATCTTTAACCACCTCAGCCCCCAGTGCTTAAACACCCTGAAAGACCAGGCCACTTTTTACACTTCTGACCTACACTACTTTCACCGTTTATTGCTCGGTCATGCAACTTACCACCCAAATGAATTTTACCTCCTTTTCTTCTCACTAATAGAGCTTTCATTTGGTGGTATTTCATTGCTGCTGACATTTTTACTTTTTTTGTTATTAATCGAAATTTAACGATTTTTTTGCAAAAAAATGACATTTTTCACTTTCAGTTGTAAAATTTTGCAAAAAAAACGACATCCATATATAAATTTTGCTCTAAATTTATTGTTCTACATGTCTTTGATAAAAAAAAAAATGTTTGGGTAAAAAAAAAAATGATTTGGGTAAAAGTTATAGCGTTTACAAACTATGGTACAAAAATGTGAATTTCCGCTTTTTGAAGCAGCTCTGACTTTCTGAGCACCTGTCATGTTTCCTGAGGTTCTACAATGCCCAGACAGTACAAACACCCCACAAATGACCCCATTTCGGAAAGTACACACCCTAAGGTATTCGCTGATGGGCATAGTGAGTTCATAGAACTTTTTCTTTTTTGTCACAAGTTAGTGGAAAATGATGATTTTTTATTTTTTTTTCCTTTTCTTACAAAGTCTCATATTCCACTAACTTGTGACAAAAAATAAAAACTTCTATGAACTCACTATGCCCATCACGAAATACCTTGGGGTCTCTTCTTTCCAAAATGGGGTCACTTGTGGGGTGGTTATACTGCCCTGGCATTCTAGGGGCCCAAATGTGTGGTAAGGAGTTTGAAATCAAATTCTGTAAAAAATGACCTGTGAAATCCGAAAGGTGCTCTTTGGAATATGGGCCCCTTTGCCCACCTAGGCTGCAAAAAAGTGTCACACATCTGGTATCTCCGTACTCAGGAGAAGGTGGGGAATGTGTTTTGGGGTGTCATTTTATATATACCCATGCTGGGTGAGAGAAATATCTTGGTCAAATGCCAACTTTGTATAAAAAAAATTGGAAAAGTTGTCTTTTGCCAAGATATTTCTCTCACCCAGCATGGGTATATGTAAAATGACACCCCAAAACACATTCCCCAACTTCTCCTGAGTACGGAGATACCAGATGTGTGACACTTTTTTGCAGCCTAGGTGGGCAAAGGGGCCCATATTCCAAAGAGCACCTTTCGGATTTCACAGGTCATTTTTTACAGAATTTGATTTCAAACTCCTTACCACACATTTGGGCCCCTAGAATGCCAGGGCAGTATAACTACCCCACAAGTGACCCCATTTTGGAAAGAAGACACCCCAAGGTATTCCGTGAGGGGCATGGCAAGTTCCTAGAATTTTTTATTTTTTGTCACAAGTTAGTGGAAAATGATGATTTTTTTTTTATTTATTTTTTTCATACAAAGTCTCATATTCCACTAACTTGTGACAAAAAATAAAAACTTCCATGAACTCACTATGCCCATCAGCGAATACCTTGGGGTCTCTTCTTTCCAAAATGGGGTCACTTGTGGGGTAGTTATACTGCCCTGGCATTCTAGGGGCCCAAATGTGTGGTAATGTCGTTCCGCTAACTTGGGACAAAAATTTCAATCTTTCATGGACTCAATATGCCCCTCACGGAATACCTGGGGGTGTCTTCTTTCCGAAATGGGGTCACATGTGGGGTATTTATACTGCCCTGGCATTCTAGGGGCCCTAAAGCGTGAGAAGAAGTCTGGAATATAAATGTCTAAAAATTTGTGATGGCATGGTGAGTTCATGTGAGATTTTATTTTTTGACACAAGTTAGTGGAATATGAGACTTTGCAAGAAAAAAAAAAAATAATTCCGCTAACTTGGGCCAAAAAAATGTCTGAATGGAGCCTTACAGAGGGGTGATCAATGACAGGGGGGTGATCAATGACAGGGGGGTGATCAGGGAGTCTATATGGGGTGATAACCACAGTCATTGATCACGCCCGTGTAAGGCTTCATTCAGACGTCCGGATGCGTTTTGCGGATCCGATCCATCTATCAGTGGATCCGTAAAAATCATGCGGACATCTGAATGGAGCTCTACAGGGGGGTAATCAATGACAGGGGGGTGATCAGGGAGTCTATATGGGGTGATCACCACAGTCATTGATCATGCCCCTGTAAGGCTTCATTCAGACGTCCGGATGCGTTTTGCGGATCCGATCCATCTATCAGTGGATCCGTAAAAATCATGCAGACGTCTGAATGGAGCTTTACAGGGGGGTAATCAATGACAGGGGGGTGATCAGGGAGTCTATATGGGGTGATCACCACAGTCATTGATCACGCCCCTGTAAGGCTTCATTCAGACGTCCGGATGCGTTTTGCGGATCCGATCCATCTATCAGTGCATCCGTAAAAATCATGCGGACATCTGAATGGAGCTTTACAGGGGGTTGATCAATGACAGGGGGGTGATCAGGGAGTCTATATGGGGTGATCACCACAGTCATTGATCACGCCCCTGTAAGGCTTCATTCAGACGTCCGGATGCGTTTTGCGGATCCGATCCATCTATCAGTGCATCCGTAAAAATCATGCGGACATCTGAATGGAGCTTTACAGGGGGTTGATCAATGACAGGGGTGTAATCAATGACAGGGGGGTGATCAGGGAGTCTATATGGGGTGATAACCACAGTCATTGATCACGCCCCTGTAAGGCTTCATTCAGACATCCGTATGCGTTTTGCGGATCCGATCCATCTATCAGTGCATCCGTAAAAATCATGCGGACATCTGAATGGAGCTTTACAGGGGGGTGATCAATGACAGGGGTGTAATCAATGACAGGGGGGTGATCAGGGAGTCTATATGGGGTGATAACCACAGTCATTGATCATGCCCCTGTAAGGCTTCATTCAGACGTCCGTATGCGTTTTGCGGATCCGATCCATCTATCAGTGCATCCGTAAAAATCATGCGGACATCTGAATGGAGCTTTACAGGGGGGTGATCAATGACAGGGGTGTAATCAATGACAGGGGGGTGATCAGGGAGTCTATATGGGGTGATCACCACAGTCATTGATCACGCCCCTGTAAGGCTTCATTCAGACGTCCGGATGCGTTTTGCGGATCCGATCCATCTATCAGTGGATCCGTAAAAATCATGCGGACATCTGAATGGAGCTTTACAGGGGGGTGATCAATGACAGGGGGGGTAATCAATGACAGGGGGGTGATCAGGGAGTCTATATGGGGTGATCAGGGGTGATCAGGGGCTAATAAGGGGTTAATAAGTGACGGGGGGGGGTGTAGTGTAGTGTAGTGGTGCTTGGTGCTACTTTACTGAGCTACCTGTGTCCTCTGGTGGTCGATCCAAACAAAGGGGACCACCAGAGGACCAGGTAGCAGGTATATTAGACGCTGTTATCAAAACAGCGTCTAATATACCTGTTAGGGGTTAAAAAAAACACATCTCAGGCCTGCCAGCGAACGATCGCCGCTGGCAGGCTGGAGATCAACTCTCTTACCTTCCGTTCCTGTGAGCGCGCGCGCCTGTGTGCGCGCGTTCACAGGAAATCTCGCGTCTCGCGAGAGGACGCGCCGGCGCGTCCAGGAGGAATAAATCAACCACCTCCAGGACGCGTCTGTGTGTACAGCGGTCCGGAGGTGGTTAAAGACCTGCCCTGCGCTGTACATTTATGGTACTGTGCAGGCAGGGGTTTAGTATCGACACTGTTTTACACTTGCGAGCCCTCATTTACATATGAATAAAACTCAGTTTTTGCCCCTGGTGAACATCCAAACAAAAAGACAAAGGTACCATTTGACTGATCTATAGTTATGCTACAGTGCTATGTAAGTGGTCTATAAGGGCAAATTGTGGTGACAGACTCCCTTTAACAACTAAAAACAGACAAAACACTGAAATAAGCTTTCAAAGCAGCAGAAGAAGGCAGGCAAGTGAACACACTCCAAGCAAAGCTTCATTACATGCATATAAACAAGCAGTTCTCATCTTCAAGTCTGCACTCACCTCTTCAAAACATTACTTCTTCACTACTCTATTTTCACTGTCCACAATGTTTAATACTTTAAGCTCCCTGCTCCGTCTTCCGATGGCCCCTCCTACACACATCATGTCAGCAGAAGAAAAGCCAAATATTTCAAGCAAAAAATTTACATCAGAGAATGTTTCAACTAACAGTCCATGCAGTGACAAAACCTACTTCACTATTATCACTGAAAAAAATACTCTCCAAATCATACCTTACCACCTATGTTTATCCTGGCCCTAACCCATCTCTTCAATCTATTACTAACCACTGATGGCTTCCTTTCTTCTTTTTTTTATTCCATCATGCACCCTTTCCTTGACATTTTTTCTTTATGCAGCTATAGCCCCCTTGCAAAACTCATATAAAAACATGTACACCTAGAACTATCCTCACACCTCTCATCTTAGTCACTTTTTGACCAGCTGTAATCCTGCTTCTGACCCCATCATTCCACTGATACCGCCCTAAACAAAGTCACCAATGATCCACTAGTTACCAATGCTAAATGTGAATTCTATGTGCCTTTCCTTCTAGACTTGTCCTCTGCCTTTGATAGAGTGGACCACTATATTATGTACCAACATCTCTCATCCCTTGGTATTAGAAATGTTGCCCTCTTGGTTCTCCTCATACCTCATTAACGTTCAATGCTATCTCAAATATCACATCCTCACCATGACCTCTCTTTATAGGCATCACTCAAGGCTCTGTCCTGGGATCCTTACTATTCTCCATTTATAGCTTGGACCTTGGGAAGCTCATAGAGTCCTTTCAAAACCACATCCATACTAATGACACACTCTCTCAGATGACACTTCCCTGCTATCTAGAATCCTAGTGTGTTTATTAGCTATATCTTTTTTCCTCTCTTCCTCCTTTTTAAAACCCAATGTGGAGAAAACCTACTTCAGAATTTCTCTCCCATGTCACTCAGACCCCCACCAGACCAAATAAATGACATTAACAGCTCCACACTTTCTCTAGTCTCAGAAGTCCACTGCCTTGGGATAGCGTTTTATTCTCCCATGTCCTTGAAGCCACACATCCAAGCCCTTACCGCCTCCTGCTACCTTCAACTCAAAACCATCTGCTTCTTACTTAACCTTGAGTCAACTAAAATGCTAGTATATGCCATTGTGTGATCTCCCATCTAATACTCTTGTACCCCTCAAATCCATCCTCAACTCAGCTGCTGGTTTAATCTATCTCTCCCCTCGTTTCTTATCCACTTCTCTCCCCTTTGCCTATATTTTCACTTGCTCGCTACTTACCAGCAAATTCAATTCAAAATGCTAAGAATAACATACAAGACCATTCACAATCTGTTCCCTAATTACTTTTCTGACCTACCCCACAATACAATACAATATGCAATCTCCGATCCTCACAAGACCTCCTTCTTTTCTCTCCTCACACAGTTATCTACAAAATTTCTACTGTGTATCTCCCATACTCTTGAACACAGTAGTCTAGCACATCAGACTCTGCCCTAACATGCATTCCAAAACTTCAAAAGCAATCTGAAAACGTACCTCTTCAGGAAAGCATGCAACATAACCCTGCTGCCACCACACAGCCAGATGAGCAGCTATTCCCTCACCTACTGTCTCTTACCTCCTTCCCTTATACATTGTAAACCCCCTATAGGCAGGTTACCCTACTCCTCTGTACCAGTTGGTTAATAACCTCATGCTTATTGTACTTTCTTTATTTTATATTTTTGTATGTAAACCCCTGTATACCCCTTTGTAGAAGAAAAGTTCCCTGGAATTAATGGCTCTTAAAAAAAGCTCAGATACTCAATATTGTGACATCATTGTATTATGCAGCAATAAAGATACTTATCATACTGTGACATCAGCAGAATAAAACAGGAATAAGGATAAACAACAAAGTGACATTATGCGAATAGAACACAATTTATAAATAAATGAAAAGTATACTGTGTACTATAACTTCTTCAACCTATGAATGAAGACACAGTGGGGGTCATTCACTATGCCTCTGTATACCAAAAACTGGGAGTAAATTTCAATCTAGGATCACAGCCGGCCAGAGGATGTGCTAATTTTATGACAAGGCTCAGGCCTTATTATTAATTAAACACATCCTCCGACAGTGCTGGGGATATAAAAAAGATGAATAATCACAAAATTACTCAATAGAATTATTTATGGAAACAGTAAATTTTGCAATATCACCATAATTAGTGCACTTGTAAAGAAAACCGCAGCACTCTCCAGCCTTGAATTTCCAAAGGTGAACAAACCTTTGGAAATTCAAGGCTGGAGAGTGCTGCGGTTTTCTTTACAAGTGCATCTATATCTGGGGGAGTTCAGGACTGACTCCCGACACGGCTGGCACCACCACATTAAGGAACGGTATTTACCTTTTTTCCGTTGTGCTGCTACACTTTGTTTTTTTCAGACATAATTAGTGCAGAGTCTACAAATAAAGATTACCTCTATTAATACACCAGCAAAATAGAACAGTCTAGATATAAGGCATACTTTATGCTGACCTCAAACCATTAAAACAGAGTCTATTATGATACAATCACAACTGAATACGCAGAAGTGTAGTAATGATAAATGACATTAGAGAAAAGCCTAAGAATAAGAAATATGTTATTTTGACATCACCACTAGGGATAAGCGAATCGACTTCAGATGAAACATCTGAAGTTGATTCACATAAAACTTCGTTCCAAGTGGTATCTTGGAACCGAGCCCAAGTTCTGGAAATGTTTTTTTTTTTACAGTACAAATTAATTTATGAAGTTATTGCACGAAGTCTCACAAGACTTTGCGAAACAATAACTTCGGCTCATCAGAGCCAATACATTCTAATACTGTACAGAGCTCCTGCTCCGTACAGTATTAGAACGAAGTGTTATGCAAATCCGAAGTCGATTCGCTCACCCCTAATCACAATAACCAACAGTTATAGCGCTGTCCTATATTGTGGTGAGTACACTCACTCCCATATGGGAGGCATGCAGCATGAATTGCCCTTAACCCCTGCAGATGCCAGGGATCAGCCAAAACATGTTGGGGGCAGTGTTTATAAAATTTTAATCTGTCATCCTGCTGAAAGTCTCCCAAATAGGAGTGTCACGGTACCTTCTGTGACAGAGGTTAGAAGATCGGAGAGGTGCACGTGAGGTTAACTGACAGTCTCTTGATTCTCAGTATTGTGGTTTGGTAATGACCACACCTCTTGTCAGGTGCAGCCCGTGGTCATTACTGCATTCCCTTCACTTCGTTTGGTCTCACACTTCATACCATGTGGTTGATATTCTCTGCTTGGATTTGGAAGAGTTGGTGTGTGGATCTTACCTGTGTTCCTGCTCATCCATTTTCTATAAGATAAGTTGTACTGCTCTTTGTATTTGGTTGTTTCTCCTGTGCTTGTTGTTACTTGGCCTCAGGGAGACGCTGGTTCGTTGACCTGGGAAGGAACCAGTAGTCTCATTCCCTGCCACTAACTGGGGCATTTCAGGGCTCCTAGGGTTTAGGTTCCGGCATATGCATTTTCCCACCTTCAGGGTCTATACATACTGTCAGGAGTTAGGGCCAGGTTTAGGGGCTTCCTAGAAGGTGACCTTTTCCCTCTCCCTAGCTTTGATGCCTAGTTCTGTGTCCCTCCCCTGTATTCATGAAAAGGAGTCAATGTATTGACCACAGTATAGGACAGAGGTCTAGGGATAGATAGGTTCTGTGCACTATTTATATCCTGTCACGCTTCGGTGTGAGAGGGATACATTACACCGAGCATAAGAGGGAAGAGGGAAACTGGGAATCAGGCCTGAGAACTAGGGAAGGAAGAAGGACACCTCCTAGTAAAACCCTAGCCAAGATCCTGACTGACTACCAGTATGAACAGACGCAAGAGGTAGGTGTGTTCATACACATGAATACCTAGAGTCCTATCTAGCCCTATAGGACCCTGGTACTAATGGCAGGGACGAGACTACCTGTTCCTCCAAATGGAAGGAGAAACAGGAGTCTCCTACAGGCCTAGTACAAACAATAGGAAAAAGCAACACACAGAACCCAAACAAAATACAAGAAGGGAAACGAAAGACTTAACTTCAAAGGAGCTATGGAAGCACCAGGAACTCCGCTGAGATCAAGACACCAGCAATCCACAACTGAAACTGAAGCTGAAGCTATAAACCGCACATCATAGTGGGAGGAGCAACTATAAATAAGGAAGATTAAACTACCACATTGGCAACATCTGAGGCAAGGGGTGTGTCCATACCAGAAACAACATAGACGCCTATTGATCCACAGGGAAAACCTGTCTGATCAGATCAAACCACGTATTGCCAGTCCCATCGATCTCCTGCCACTTCCGTGACATATTTATACTAGTAAATATGAGCAGCATGGCCATTGAGGTATATGGGTCTGTGAAAACCACTAACACAACATGGATAGCATCCATGTTTGGTCTGTTTTCACTGACCACTGGTAGGAGATGCTCTGGAAATTAATTGTCAGTTGAGCAGTGTTTATGGAATATGGATGACAAAAAAAGAACACGTGGATGGACATCAGACACAGAAATTTAAACAAAGCCGAGCTGATCGACGATCACAATCATTCAGGATTTTTTTCCCGCCACATTTCTTCCTCGAATACGATGGGTCCCCACTATCCTTCCAGTTTTTAATAATGTGTTGGACAGTTCTTAATAACCCAATTTTAGTAGTTTCGGCAATCTCCTTAGATGTTTTGTCTGCTTGATGTATGCCAATGATTTGAACCTTCTCAAACAAACTAACATCTTTTCCACGACTACGAGATGTGTCTTTCGACATGGTTGTTTAAGAAATGAGAAGCAACTCATTGCACCAGTTGGGATTAAATAACTTGTTGCCAACTGAAAGATAATTGCCCATGCAGTAATTATCCAATAGGAGGCTCATAACTATTTGCTTAGTTAAATCCAGGTGGCGACTTTTTTTTGGGAAAGGCAGTGTATATATATATATATATATATATATATATATATATATTATTCTTTAATTCATTATATAAAATGTATTATATTCCTGATTAATTATCCATATACTTACCATTACCATGTCCGCTGAGGATACCAATGAAATACCTGGGACTCCAGGTTCAGTCATAGTGTAAGAAGAAATCCTACAGTCCATGATTACTGTATATTCCTGCGTATAAGACTACTTTTTAACACATGAAAATCTTCTCAAAAGTCGGGGGTCGTCTTATACACCGGGTATGGCGGGCGCTGCAGTGCCGGGACGCCCGAATTATCAACAGAGAGAGCCCGGGCTATTGCCTTGTATCCCCAGCAGCAGAGAGCTGCGATGTAACCCGCGGCATATGCCCCCCCGCGCTGTACCTTGTATACCGCCCCCTGCTCTGTACCTTGTATGCCTCCCCCCTGCTCTGTACCTTGTATGCTCCTTGTACCGCCATCCTCCCGGCCGCTCGCATCTCGCTCCTACGCATGTGCGAGATTTCATGCGGCGAGCGTGGATACACGGGATCCTCACGGCCGCTCGCATCGCGCCCCTGCGCATGTGCGAGATCTCCGTGCGGCGTATCTAAGTGCGGCGCAGATGTGCATATGTGAATGTGAATATGAAGAATAACATAACAAAAACATGTTCAGGGTATAGGTGGCACATGTTTAGGGTCTGGGAGGCAGGGAGGGAGGACAAGGAAGGTGGTGGGATGCAGGGATGGTGGTGATACCATGGGATGGCGGTGGTACCTAGGGATGGTGGTGGGATGCAGGGATGGCAGTGGTATCTAGGGATGGTGGTGGGATGCAGGGATAGTGGTGGGATGCAGGGATGGCAGTGGTACCCAGGGATGGTGGTGGGATTCAGGGATGGCAGAGGTACCCATGGATGGTGGTGGGATGCAGTAATGTACTGCTGTGTGTTGAAAAAGGGGTAGTCCTATACGGCGAGTATATCCCAAACTCTATATTTTCAGTGTAAAAGTTGGGGGTCGTCTTATACGCCCAGTCGTCTTATACGCCGGCATAGATAATTCACTGACAAAATCTGTTCAATGTCCGGTCAATTCCGCCATATCTTCATTACAAGAGGCGATTGCACAATCTGTAGCCATGGCTATCACCAATGCCCAAACCATGCAATCTGCTAAAGACCCTGCTACCCCTTCCGACCAATTTTGGTCTACGGAGGAATCCACTTCCCGTTTAGCGGAAGGTATAAATAGGGGTAAAGCCGCTCAGAAAAGGAGCTTTCTTAACGATCCCACGCCTATGAAATTGCAAAAATTACATACAAAAAGGGATCAGGATACTACTAAAGATTTTTCAAAAAGCACAATTACCGATGCTAAAGCAGTCAATATTGAACCCTCCGCCCCTGAGGTTGTCAACATGTAGTGGGCTTCTAAAGCTTTGAGAGTTAAGCCAGACTCATATAATTCTTTCCCATTTTTTTTTTTTTTTTTTCATAGAATGTGTCGGCAGATAAGAGCCATTTGGCCCATCTAGTCTGCCCAATATAATGAATACTATGAATAGCCCTTGGCCCTATCTTATATGAAGGATGGCCTTATGCCTATCCCATGCATGCTTAAACTCCTTTACTGTATTTGCAGCTACCACTTCTGCAGGAAGGCTATTCCATGCATCCACTACTCTCTCAGTAAAGTAATACTTCCTGATATTACTTTTAAACCTTTGCCCCTCTAATTTAAAACTATGTCCTCTTGTAGCAGTTTTTCTTCTTTTAAATATTCTCTCCTCTTTTACCTTGTTGATTCCCTTTATGTATTTAAAAGTTTCTATCATATCCCCTCTGTCTCGTCTTTCTTCCAAGCTATACATGTTAAGGTCCTTTAATCTTTCCTGGTAAGTTTTATCCTGCAATCCATGTACTAGTTTAGTAGCTCTTCTCTGAACTCTTTCCAAAGTATCGATATACTTATGGAGATATGGTCTCCAGTACAGCGCACAATACTCCAAATGAAGTCTCACTAGTGCTCTGTAGAGCGGCATGAGCACCTCCCTCTTTCTACTGTTAATGCCTCTCCCTATACACCCAAGCATTCTGCTAGCATTTCCTGCTGCTCTATGACATTGTCTGCCTACCTTTAATTCTTCTGAAATAATGACCCCTAAATCCCTTTCCTCAGATACTGAGGTTAGGACTGTATCACTGATTTTATATTCTGCTCTTGGGTTTTTACACCCCAGGTGCATTATCTTGCACTTATCAACATTAAATTTTAGTTGCCAGATTTTTGACCATTTCTCTAGTTTTCCTAAATCCTTTTCCATTTGGTGTATCCCTCCAGGAACATCAACCTTGTTACAAATCTTTGTGTCATCAGCAAAAAGACACACCTTACCATCGAGGCCTTCTGCAATTTCGCTGATAAAGATATTAAACAATATGGGTCCCAGAACAGATCCCTGAGGTACCCCACTGGTAACAAGACCATGGTCTGAATATACTCCATTGACTACAACCCTCTGTTGTCTGTCCCTCAGCCACTGCCTAATCCATTCAACAATATGGGAGTCCAAGCACAAAGACTGCAATTTATTGATAAGCCTTCTATGTGGGACAGTATCAAATGCCTTAGTAAAGTCTAGATAAGCGATGTCTACTGCACCTCCGCCATCTATTATTTTAGTCACCCAATCAAAAAAATCAATAAGATTAGTTTGATATGATCTCCCTGAAGTAAACCCATGCTGTTTTTCATCTTTCAATCCATCGGATTTTAGATGTTCCACAATCCTCTCCTTAAGTATGGTTTCCATTAATTTCCCCACTACAGTACTAGGATTGATAATATGTCCCTGTATGAGGACGTTTCTGATGAGGGAGACAAAATTTTGGGTGAAGAGGAAAGTTCTTCATCCCTTATCTTGGATGGGTCTGGTACCCCTTTCTTTGACCCTGGGATGATCAAACATCCTCGGTCAGGTGAGTGGGTACCTCAACCTCAAGTATCCAAATTTGTTTCATTATGGCTTAAAAAACCATTAGACAAGACAGCTAGAAGTAAGCTGCTTTCTGAAAGTCCTAGGCCCACGCTCCCGCACAAAATTGCAGATACTCCTGAAATAGATCCAACTCTTATAAACTTTTTGTCCAAATCTGGCAAAAATCCAAAAAAAGGAGACGATCGTTCTTTTAGACCGATCCAGGACATACTGTTGGACGTAGTCGGTCCACTAACAAAAATTTTAGATTTGACTGAACAAGCCTCTACCTCTGGAGTTCCAGTGGACCTATCGGTCCTGAAGGGTTGGGACCAGAGGGCAGTATGTTTAGTGGGCAACACCAATGCATCCATTTGCATGGAAAGGAAGAGATCTATCCTCATGCGGCTAGACACCTGGCCGCTTCAGACAATACCCAATCCTCAGAAGGTTTACACTTTGGAGATCCCTTTGTGAAGGACATAAGTAAATACGTAGGGCTTTTCATCCCTAGGTTTTGTGGCAGCCTGCAAGACCTGCGCTCGTGCCAAAGTCCCTCATTCACGGCCATCGGGTTCTCTCCTCCCGTTACCCATTCCTTTCCGTCCTTGGACGCATCTGTCCATGGACTTCATCACGGACCTGCCTCGTTCCTCGGGGAAGACTGTGACTCTGGTGGTAGTGGACCGTTTTAGCAAAATGGCACATTTCATTCCCTTTCCCGGGTTACCCAATGCTAAGATGCTGGCACAAGCGTTTTGCATGGCATTCCTTCAGACATCGTTTCTGATAGGGGCACGCAATTTGTTTCCAGATTCTGGAAGGCCTTCTGTTCTCGCTTGGGGGTTCGGTTGTCGTTCTCTTCTGCTTTCCACCCGCAGTCGAATGGTCAGACCGAACAAGTCAATCAGAATCTGGAGACATATCTGACTGTTTTGTGACGGAGAATCAGTAGGATTGGTATTCTTTTTTGTCCCTTGCTGAGTTTGCTTTAAATAACCGTCGCCAGGAGTCCTCTGATAAGTCACCATTTTTTCGTGCATATGGGTTTCATCCGCAGTTTGGGACATTCTCTGGAGAGGGGTTTACCTGATGAGGAGAGATTTTCCTCGTCTTTGTCATTTATTTGGCAAAAGATTCAGGGTAATCTGAAGAGGATGAGTGAGAGATATAAGCGTGTGGCGGATAAGAGACGTGTGCCTGGTCCGGACCTGAATGTTGGTGATCTGGTGTGGTTGTCTACAAAGAATATCAAACTGAAGGTTCCCTCCTGGAAGTTGGGTCCTAAGTTTATTGGGCCTTACAAGATCTTGTCCGTCATCAATCCCGTTGCCTTCCGTCTTGATCTTCCTCAGACTTGGAAGATCCATAATGTTTTTCACAAGTCCCTATTAAAACCTTATGTCCAACCCACTGTACCCTCCTCTTTGCCTCCTCCTCTGATTATTGTTGATGGTAATCTTGAATTTCAGGTCTCTAGGATTGTGGATTCTCGCATTATCCGCGGTTCTCTTCAGTACCTCATTCATTGGGAGGGTTATGGTCCTGAGGAGAGGATGTGGGTCCCAGTGGCGGACATTAAGGCCACACGTCTCATCAGGGCTTTCCATAGGTCTCATCCTGAGAAGGTAGGCTCTGAGTGTCCGGAGTCCACCCGTAGAGGGAGGGGTAGTGTCACAGCCAGTTCTGTGAGAAGATCTGGCTGACATTCTTCTCTCCCTCTTGTATGATGTTCTTTGTTTTGGTTTCACTTGCTCATCTCCTTTCCTTCTGCCAGGTGTCACTTATTTCGACTAATCGTCTTACTTTATAATCCCTCCCATACTGCCTCACTTTGCGGTTTATACTACTTCCTGGATGAGGTGTTCACTGTTGGAGGTTGCTTCTGCTGTTTGTTCAGATAAGTCATTTACTTTATTGTGTTTCCTTGCTGGCTTGATTCTAGGTGACCCTGACTCCGTCTGTATTAAGTGCAGGGAGCCGGTGGTCGTGTCCCCTCACTATTATAGGGTTTTCAGGTGTCACACAGTATTAGGTACGCGGGCATGCAATCGTCTACCATACAGACCCTTGGATGTGCAAAGCAGTCAGGGAGAGCTCTTAGGGTTTTATGGTTCAATTTGTTTTTATTGAAAACCATATACATTTGAAAACATGCAGTATGAGCTAGTTACATTTGAGTATATGCATTATGTGGGCATTACAATAGTACATATCAAGTCAGCACATAGAAAAAAGAGTCATCAAACATCAATATTAGATGGATGAAGTAGAACAGGGGGAGACAAGACAAGGGATCCAGGGGGAAGGGTAAGGAGGGAGGGGGGGAAATGAGATTGAACTGGCAATCTATACAAGATATGACTGCAGTCAGACTGGACAGAATATTTTAAGTGGTAGATCCTGAGGACAACCAACCCGAGAAACCTGCTGATGCACGGAACTGATACCAGGCCTCCCATTGTTTAGAGTGAGCGACTCCAAGACCTTGATCTTCGGCTCCCAGCTCCTCTAGACGTGCTAGAGAATCCAAAGCATTAACCCAAGTGATCCTAAGGGGACTATCTGGTGATCTCCAGGCTCTGGGAATTATTTGACGCATTGCTATAACAAAAAATCTAAGAATGCCCTTCTTGACTATCTTAATTCTGCCCGGGTAAACTGAAAGGAGAGCTATCTGGGGCGACATAGGGATATGGATTTTGTACAAATATTCGTGTAGCTTGAAGATGTCATTCCATAGTGTTGCTACTCCCGTACACTCCCACCAGATGTGTAGCATAGTGCCTCTATCTTTCGAACACCTCCAACACGTGTCTGGCACCGAAGGATAAAACTGGTTAAGTTTAACCGGGGTCCTATACCATCTAGACCAAATCTTATAATTAAGTTCCTGAATCTTGCAGGAAATTGAAGATTTATGGGTGAAAAGGAGAGATCTCTTCCATTGATCAGGTGTGAGAGGGTATCCCAACTCAGATTCCCATGATAGCATAATTTTCTTAGTTGGGGGAGGGAACTCTTCTGTGTCATCCCCGATCTCTCCCGAGTTCAGAATGGCATATATAAGAGATATAGAATGGCCAGGAGCAGAAGAAGCTAGGCATAGTTTCTCAAAATCAGTCACTGAGGATTGAAGTTGCATACCGGGTGCCAGAGATCCAGTGAAACTGCGTAATTGTAGGTAGTGAAACCATCGCCCTGGTGAGTCAGGTATAATATGGCCTAGGTCTTTAAGATCTTTCAACCCTCTAACTGAGTATATATCTTTGACTCTAATCTGGGGTCTAGATTGTAAGCTGAGGGCTGGTAGAGCTAACAGTGCGGCTGGCATCAACGGATGACCAGATATGTTTGTGAGAGGGCCAGGGATCGTAACCAATCGGGTCGTAGAGGCGAACCTGGTCCAAATGTGTACTAGATAGAAGATAGAAAAGGTGATAACCTTTGAATAGGCATTTGGGTCAGTGTACTTGTCGGATACCAGAAAACGCCTGGGATAAGACCAGGGGCTAGAGTGTGTTCTAATTCAACCCAAAGTTTTCCCTCAAGATATGGGTAAGGTCAATCACGCAGTTGGCGACCGCTGCTCTGTAGTATGATAGGTAGTTAGGCAAACCTGTGCCTCGTGTTCCTTGGACTTGATCATAGATTGTAGCACAACCTCGCTTTGGATCTACCCATATAAAGCGAGAGTGAGTTTCCTTAAACGTGTAAAGTAAGAGGCTGGCATCCGACAGGGATTGTCTGAATAAATAAAGAAGTCTGGGTAGAACGTCCATTTTTAAGGTGTTATTCTGCCAAACCATGAAACATTTAAAGCTGACCAAGCTTGTAAGTTATTTTTCAATGGTGTGGAGTATAGGGAGGAAGTTGAGTTTGAACAGGTGGGAAGTGTCAGAAGAGATGTAAGTTCCCAGGTGCTTAAGCTACTTGAGGCCCATTAAAAGCGAATGTATCTCTGAGTGCAGTGACATCTCGAGAAGAGAGAGATATTTAAAAGTTCAGACTTTGGACATTGACCTTGAAGTTGGATAACTTCCAAAAATCTGAATTCCTTTAGTACTGAGGGAAGGCCGATTCTAGGGTTTGTTAAGTACATCAAGAGATCGTCTGCAAACAGTGATAGTTTATGTTCTATATTGCCAATGTGAAGGCCTCTAATTGCGTCATTGGCTCTCAAGGCATTCGCTAGAGATTCCATAACAAGAATATAAAGAAACGAAGAGAGAGGACATCCCTGCCGTGTTCCATTTGAGATAGGGAAGGAATCCGACAGGACACCATTGACACGAACCGCGCGGTAAGCTCTTAGGGTTTTATAGGGCTCACCTATAAGCTCCTTAGTTTGGATCAAGCCAGTTGCTCATTTATTTATATGTTCCAGCTATCTGCTAACTTCTCCGTGACAGTTCGGGTTCGACGATTTCGGCCGAACTTGAAAAAAAGTTCAGGTTCGGGACCCGAACTTGACCCAAACCCGAACCCCATTGAAGTCAATGGGGACCCGAACTTTTGGGCACTTAAAATGCTCTAAAATAGTCCTGGAAAGGGCTAGGAGGGCTGCAAAAGGCATCAAAATGTGCTTAAGAGCATGGCAGCTGTTCTGCAAACAAATGTGGATAGGGAAATTACTTAAAATAACATAAAATACAGAAAAATAAAAAATTAAAATCTGGATCTAGGAGTAGGAGGTCGAGAGGCGGTGGATGGGTGGATGTGGCGTGTAGGTTGACGTGGCGGTGTAGGTGGAAGCGGTGGTGAAGGAGGAATAGGTAGCCAACACTGATTTGTGTTAATTTTTATTTTTAAATTGGGGTATCCCCCAAAATATTGGGACATATAACAAATAAAACAAAGAATAAGTGCACTTGAGTACACGAATAGATGGTTTAGGCTGGTATAAAATGTCTATTCTGCACAAGGTACGGACAAGTCCTGTGGGATCCATGCCTGGTTCATTTTAATAAACTTAAGCTATGCTATCCGCCTCATGCCCAGCCACCACTGCATTTACCCAGTGTGCTGTTATGGGAGATATAACGGCCCTGACCGTGCTTACTAGTCCACGTATCCGAAGTCAGGTGCATGTTGCCACAGATGGCGTTGCAGGGGCGTACATAGAAATCACTGGGCCCATAGCAAAAATCTGAATTGGGCCCCTAACCCGCCCACTACCACCATGGCCCCTCCCCACTTCCTGCCCTGGCTCCTCCATGCCACACCCCATTAAATAAATTTATACATGACTACTGAAACTGTTAGGGATAAACATTTTTTATTTTATTATTAACCAACTTTGTTGCAGTAACGTATATAAAATGTACATGTATTTGTACCCCTTTAACTCCTTAAAACTTAACTCTTTAAACTCCTTAACTCTTTAAACCCCTTTAACTCCTTGCTGCTGATGCTGAGTGTGCACATATGCGCATGTGTTTGTGTGTGTGTGTGCGGGGGGCGGGGTGGGGTGGTTTGGCTGGTTGGTGAAATATCATTTGGTGGCTATGTGCACACTCAGCATTAGCAGCAAGGAGTTAGAGGGGTTAATATCCAACCCCTAATGCCCTCCAAAATGCCCGGGGGAGGGGGGTTGTTAGGAAAGAGTAGGTGTAGGAGGAAAGCACACTGTCCTCTATGAGCCCCCCCAACCCCTAATGCCCCCCAAAATTCTCAGGACAGTGTGCTTTCTTCCTACTTCTCCCCCATAGGCATTTTGGGGCTCATAGAGGACAACAGGATTCACTGGAGTAGGATTGAAGCATGTCCCACCCTGTCCTGGCTGTCCCCCTCACTCCCCACCCCTCCTCTCTCTTGCTGCCTGGCCTGTCAGGTCAAATCTGAGTATCTGACATTATCAGGGCCGGCCTTAGGTGTCCAGGCGCCCTGTGCGAGCTAACCTTGTGGCGCCCCCCCCCCCCCAAAAAAAAACAAAAACACTGCTTGTTCCTGGCATCATGGCATAGGCTGGCTGACTATCCAACCAAGTAGTTACCAGCCCACACACCCCAAAGGCCGGTGTAATGTCATACTTCCCTACTTCGTGAGATTTCCCTACCCTCGTCACTTCCGGTCGCACCGGACATGACGTGAGGAGGTGTGCAGCGCCACGCAGGCGCACAACGTCAGGTTAGGGAAGTTTCACAGCAGAGTGCGCATGCGCCAGGAGTCTCGCCGGCGGTTAGGGTAGGGAAAAACTATGGGCCAGTGCGCAGGCGCAGTGATCGGATGGATGTTCTCAGCTGAACACCGGCCGACACTGCGCATGCACCGGGAGCCTCACCAGCGGTTAGGGAAGGGAAAAATTACGTACGGGCCAGTGCTTTTTCCCTACCCTAACCGCTGGTGAGGCTCCCAGCGCATGCGCAGTGTCGGCCGGTGTCCTGCTGAGAACATCCATCCGATCACCGCACCTGTGCACTGGCCCATAATTTTTCCCTACCCTAACCGCCGGCGAGGCTCCCAGCGCATGCGCACTCTGCTGTGAAATTTCCCTAACCCATCGTTGTGCGCAGTGCACGCCCCCAATATAATAAACATTGGTGGCACAGTGCGCCCCCCCCAACACCCCAGTATAATAAACATTGGTGGCACATCACATGATCCATCACCATGGTAATGGGTCATGTGATGAGCTCAGTGACGTCACCACAGGTCCTGAAGAAAGACCGGCAGCTACGCGATCAACTGGAGGAGGTGAGTTAATTTTTTAAAATTATTTTTTAACCCTCATTGGCACTTCCCACTGAGCCACCAATGTTCTTATACTGGGGGGGGGGCGCACTGTGCCACCAACGTTTCTTATACTAGGGGGGGCGCACTGAGCCACCAATTATGTTTCTTATACTGGGGTGTTTGGGGGGGCACTGTGCCACCAACGTTTCTTATACTAGGGGGGGGGCGCACTGAGCCACCAATTATGTTTCTATACTGGGGTGTTTGGGGGGGCGCACTGTGCCACCAACATTTCTTATACTAGGGGGGCGCAGTGAGCCACCAATTATGTTTCTTATACTGGGGTGTTTGGGGGGGCACTGTGCCACCAACGTTTCTTATACTAGGGGGGGGGCGCACTGAGCCACCAATTATGTTTCTTATACTGGGGTGTTTGGGGGGGGGCACTGTGCCACCAACGTTTCTTATACTAGGGGGGGCGCACTGAGCCACCAATTATGTTTCTTATACTGGGGTGTTTAGGGGAGGGGGCACTGTGCCACCAACGTTTCTTATACAAATACAGGAGGCGGGTGCCGGAATCAAATAGCCGGCACCCGACCTCTGTGACAGTGTCACAACCAGACAGTTGAGAAGCTCTGACAGGAGCTTTCCAGATCCTCCTCCTTGAGTTTCTTGGTAGGTTAAGTTTCCTCATCTCGTTAGTCTATCTCAGCTGTCATGCAGTTGGACTGATTGCTGCCCTTTAAGTTCCTCCCCAGAATGCAGTAGTGTGCGGCTTATACAACTTCCTGGAGTGTGTGTGCATGCTGTTCCTAGTTCTCAGTCCACAGTCCCCAGTCGTCTGCAAGATAAGTTCTGTTTATGTATTTATAATTTTCTGTTTTCTGGATCCAGGTGACCCTGACTCCCTCCGTGTCTGTGTAGGGAGCCGCTGGTCGTGTCCCCTCACTATTGTAGGGTCATCAGGTGTAAGATAGTCGAGGTACGTGGATATGCGCCCATCCACCTTTGGTGTGGTCGCATAGGCTGAGCAATAAGGGAGAGCGGCAGGTCTCTTGACAGGGGTCTCCCCTTTTGTTCCTTAGTTGTGGATCCAGTGAGTCATTTGTTCATATTGTATTGTCTTGTTTCCTGTACACCATCCGTGACATTATAAGCCGCCAAAACCGTCTCAAGCATGGATCCGGTTTTCACTTTTGGCTGAGCGCTTCCAGGGTCTTTCATTGGAGGTAGCTGATCTCCGTAAGACTTTTTCTCAGTTTCAAGTGACCGGTTCGCTTGCGTTCATGGAGTTTGTTCTGAGCCTAAGATCTCACTCCCGGATACGTTCTCCGGGGGTAGTGAGTATTTTGTGCGTTTTAGAGAGGCTTGCAAACTCCATTTTCGCCTTCTTCCCCATTCCTCTGGTGATGAAGAACGGAGGGTGGGGATCATTATATCGCTGCTCAGGGGTAACGCTCAATCCTGGGCTTTTCGCTGCGGAGGGGCACGGCCCCTCCGTTCAGTGGATGAATTCTTTTTAGCCCTGGGTCAGATATATGATGATCCGGATCGTATTGCTCTGGCTGAGTCTAGACTACGTCTGTTATGCCACGGTAAACAATCCGCAGAGATATACTGCTCAGAATTTCGGAGATGGGCAGCTGATACTGGTTGGAATGATGCTGCACTCTGAAGTCAATTTTGCCATGGTCTTTCAGAGAGATTGAAAGATGCATTTGCCTTTCATGAGAGACCCTACCCTCCTTGGATTCTGCTATTGTCTCAGGCGTTCGTATTGACAGGCGTCTTTAGAGAGAGAGGAGAGATCTCTCCTTCTGTCATACTCAGTCCGGGACAGGCAGCGGTTCTTTCTGTGCGCAGGGGTCTCAGTCGCTGTCAGTCCCTTCTGAGCAGGAGCCCATGCAGAAGGGGTTGATTGCCTCTGACAATAGAAGATTCAGCCCGCATGGGAGGGTTGTTTTTGTTGTGGGGGTATAAATCATTTGGCAAATGTTTCGTCCCTCTAGGAGATTCAGGCAGTTTTCTGGGAGTAATAAAGAAACAAAAAGGAAAAATCATTTTAAAATGTTCCGTCTGTTACTATTGGCAGGGTTGAGGCGGAAATTGAAGGTTTTTCCGTTTGCTTGTAGTTCCCGTTTTGTCCTGCCTGCTAGGGTGCGCTCGAGAGCAAAAGCATTTTTTGTGAGATTTTTGTGGATAGTGGAGCAGCTGTCAATCTCATGATAATCGAATTTGCAATAACTCATTTTTTTCCAGGTATGCACTTTGGAAGGGATATTCCTGTTTTTGCTATTGATTCCGCTCCACTTTCTCAGAAATCATTAAAGGGCATAGTTCACAATATCGTTTAATTGTGAGTGATGCTCATGTTGAGGATGTGTCATGTTTCGTCCTTAGCGGTTTGCCTACTCCTCTAGTGTTGGGGCTACCCTGGCTCACTAAACATAACCCCCCATTGATTGGCAAGCGAGGCAAATAAATGGTTGGAGTGACTTTGCAGAGAGAATTGCCTCATGACATCTGTTTCTGAGGTTTCTACTAAGACTGTACCACCTTTCCTCTCTGAATTTTCGGATGTCTTCTCTGAGAGTGGAGTTCAGGATTTGCCTCCGCACAGGGAGTACGATTGCCCTATATAATCTCATCCCAGGCGCCAAGCTGCCTAAATCTTGTTTATACAATCTTTCCCAACCTGAGAGGGTTGCTATGCGTGCTTATATCTCTGAGAGTCTGAGAAAAGGACACATACGACCCTCGAAGTCACCTGTTGCCGCTGGTTTTTTCTTGTTAAGAAAAAAGATGGTTCTTTAAGACCTTGTCTGGATTTCAGGGAGCTGAACAGTATCACTATTCGTGACCCTTATCCGCTTCCTCTGATCCCGGACCTGTTTAACCAGGTTGTTGGGGCTAAAGTCTTTTCCAAATTAGACCTAAGAGGGGCATACAACCTGGTCAGGGTCAGAGAAGGAGACGAATGGAAGACGGCTTTCAATACCCCTGAGGGCCATTTTGAGAATTTGGTTATGCCTTTTGGTTTGATGAATGCCCCAGACGTTTTTCAGCATTTCGTGAACAGCATTTTTTATCATTTAATGGGAAAATTTGTATTAGTGTATTTGGATGACATTTTGATTTTTTCTCCTGATTTCAAGACTCATAAGGAAACATTTACGTCAGGTCTTGCTCATTCTGCGGGAGAATAAATTATACGCGAAACTGGAAAAATGTGTGTTTGCGGTTCCAGAAATTCAATTTTCTGGGGTTTCTTCTCTCCGCTTCTGGTTTTCGCATGGACCCCGAGAAGGTCCGCGCTGTGCTTGAGTGGGAGCTTCCTGAGATCAGAAGGCGCTGATGCGTTTTTTGGGCTTTGCCAATTATTACAGGAAATTTATTTTGAATTATTCCTCTGTTGTTAAACCACTCACTGATATGACCAGAAAGGGGGTAGATTTTTCTTCCTGGTCGGTAGAGGCGCGTAAGGCCTTTTCTAATATCAAGGAGAGTTTGCTTCCGCTCCATCCTGGTACAACCTGATATTTCGTTACCCTTCATAGTTGAGGTTGATGCTTCTGAGGTAGGGGTGGGTGCGGTCTTGTCTCAGGGTTCCTCTCCTGCCAAATGGCAACCGTGTGCCTTTTTCTCAAAGAAACTCTCCTCCGCAGAGAGAAATTATGATGTGGGAGATAGGGAATTGTTGGCCATCAAGTTGGCTTTTGAGAATGGCGCCATTGGCTAGAGGGAGCCAGACACCCTATTACCGTGTTTACTGACCATAAAAATCTGGCCTACTTGGAGTCAGCCAAGCGTCTGAATCCGAGACAGGCCAGATGGTCTTTGTTCTTTTCAAGGTTTAATTTTGTTGTCACGTTCCGCCCTGGGGTTAAGAATGTGAAGGCAGATGCCCTGTCACGTTGTTTTCCGGGAGGTGGGAATTTTGAAGACCCGGGTCCCATTTTTGGCTGAAGGTGTGGTGGTCTCTGCTCTTTTTCCTGAATTGGAGGCAGAGGTGCAGGCAGCCCAGTCAGAGGCTCCTGATCTTTGTCCTCCTGGGAGGTTGTTTGTGCCTCTCGCTTTGAGACACAAGATTTTTAAGGAACACCACGATACGGTCCTTGCTAGGCACCCGGGGGCAAGAGCCACACTGGATCTCATCGCTCGGAGATTCTGGTGGCCTGCGCTTAGTAAGTCGGTTGAGGGTTTTGTGGCAGCTTGCGAGACTTGCGCTCGTGCCAAAGTCCCTCATTCATGGCCATCAGGTCCTCTCCTTCCCTTACCCATTCCTTCCCATCCTTGGACACATCTTTCCATGGACTTCATAACGGACTTGGCATTTATTGACCACATTGTCAAATTGCATGGTATTCCTTCAGACATAGTCTCTGATAGGGGCACGCAGTTTGTTTCCAGATTCTGGAAGGCTTTCTGTTCTCGCTTGGGGTTCGGTTGTCATTCTCTTCTGCTTTCCACCCGCAGTCGAATGGCCAGACAGAGCGCGTCAATCAGAATCTGGAGACATATCTGCGCTGTTTTGTGGCGGAGAATCAGGAGGATTGGTGTTCTTTTTTGTCCCTTGCTGAGTTTGCTTTAAATAACCGTCGTCAGGAGTCCTCTGATAAGTCACCATTTTTTGGTGCATATGGGTTTCATCCGCAGTTTGGGACTTTCTCGGGAGAGGGGTCTTCTGGTTTACCTGATGAGGACAGATTCTCCTCGTCTTTGTCATCTATTTGGCAAAAGATTCAGGATAATCTAAAGAGCATGAGTGAGAGATATAAGCGTGTGGCAGATAAGAGACGTGTGCCTGGTCCGGCCCGAATGTTGGTGATCTGGTGTGGTTGTCTACCAAGAATATCAAATTGAAGGTTCCCTCCTGGAAGTGGGTCCTAGGTTTATTGGGCCTTACAAGATCCTGTCTGTCATCAATCCTGTTGCCTACCGTCTTGATCTTCCTCAGACTTGGAAGATCCATAATGTTTTTCATAAGTCCTTATTGAAACCTTATGTTCAACCTATTGTACCCTCGCCTTTGCCTCCTCCTCCGATTATGGTTGATGGAAATCTTGAATTTCAGGTCTCTAGGATTGTGGATTCTCGTCTTGTCCGCGGTTCCCTCCAGTACCTCGTTCATTGGGAGGGTTATGGTCCTGAGGAGAGGATGTGGGTCCCAGTGACGGACATTAAGGCCACTCGTCTCATCAGGGCTTTCCATAGGTCCCATCCTGAGAAGGTGGGCCCTGAGTGTCCGGAGTCCACTCGTAAAGGGAGGGGTACTGTCACAAACAGACAGTTGAGAAGCTCTGACAGGAGCTTTCCAGATCCTCCTCCTTGAGTTTCTTTGTTTTGGTTAAGTTCCTCATCTCGTTAGTCTATCTCAGCTGTCATGCAGTTGGACTGATTGCTGCCCTTTAAGTTCCTCCCCCGAACGCAGTAGTGTGCGGCTTATACAACTTCCTGGAGTGTGTGTGCATGCTGTTCCTAGTTCTCAGTCCACAGTCCCCAGTCGTCTGCAAGATAAGTTCTGGTTATGTATTTATGATTTTCTGTTTTCTGGATCCAGGTGACCCTGACTCCCTCCGTGTCTGTGTAGGGAGCCGCTGGTCGTGTCCCCTCACTATTGTAGGGTCATCAGGTGTAAGATAGTCGAGGTACGTGGATATGCGCCCATCCACCTTTGGGGTGGTCGCATAGGCTGAGCAATAAGGGAGAGCGGCAGGTCTCTTGCAGGGGTCTCCCTTTTGTTCCTTAGTTGTGGATCCAGTGAGTCATTGTTCATATTGTATTGTCTTGTTTCCTGTACACCATCCGTGACAGACAGGGAGCTGCGATCAGCGGCAGTTAATCCCTCAGGTACCGCACCTGAAGGGTTAACTCAACTGCAGCTGATCGCAGCTCCCTGTCACAGAGGTCGGGTGCCGGGCCGGCTATTTGATTCCGGCACCCGCCTCCTGTATTTGTATTCAGGTCAGTTTTCTTCATTGGTGGCGCAGTGGCCACAGCCCCTCCCCTCCTCCTCCTGTCTCTCTTCCTATTGGCAGCGGCGGGGGCAGCAGGCAGGTCAGACAGGGGAGGGGGAGATGGAGGGGGCGCCCCGAGGGAGAACACAAGTACAGCCTCGCCTGCCGCAGATTACATTGCGAGCTGTCGGCCGCCCAGCGCCCCTGTTACTATGGCGCCCTGTGCGGCCGCACAGCCCGCACACCCCAAAGGCCGGCCCTGGACATTATCATCGATCATACCTGGTCTCTGCTGAGTGCTGACTGAGTCTGTGCTCTCTCTCTCTCAGTCTCACTCGTCTCAGGCAGCCAGAGCCAGGCAGTGACACGGCAGCCTTCAGGCAGGAGTCAGGACGGACGAACGGTTCTTCAGGCCAGCCAGGGTGCTTCTTCCTTCTTCATCTCCTCAGGCACACTGGCGACGGCGATCCAATTCTCCCGCCTCCCTTGCGCACACTGCCACTGGCCAATCAGCAGCTGCCTCACAGAATTGCCTTGTGCTGATTGGCCAGGCTGGTTGCAGGCTGGTTTGATCCTGTCTGATTCCGCAGCAGACAGCAGTCAGGATCAGGTCAGGATCTGGTCAAACTCCGCTCGGCGCCGGGGGGGCTGAGAATAAAAGCAGCCGCATGGCGCTATAAGTGCATGATGTCATGAGTGGGCGGGGTCAAAAAGTATGGGCGGGGCCTTCTCTGCATTCCGGGCCCCCCAGTGCCGCGGGCCCCATAGCAATGGCGTGGTCTGCCTCTATGGGCGGTACGCCACTGGGCGTTGCGCAGTGCACACCTGATTTTGTCCCTTACTTGGTTGGGAAGGGAAGGGATGGCTTGCCTTGATAAGTAGTGGCGGCCAGGCACGACGTACTGTGGGACAGCCACCGCCATAAGGCCTTTAAAACTATCCGTCTCCACCAGACGGAATGACAGCATTTCAAAGGCAAGTAATTTAGAAATGCTGGCATTCAGGGCTAGGGATCGCAGGTGGGTAGGGGGGTACTTCCTCTTCCTCTTCAGCGTTTGGGATATGGAGAGCTGAACGCTTCCGTGTGACATTGTGGAGATGCTTGGTGACCCAGGTGTTGGTGTTGCTGGCAGATCCTCTGTTTGTGGGCTGCCAGGTGGCACTGTCACTCCAGAGGTGGATGAAGAGGCCGCGACTGCAGCAGAAGAGGAAGCAGGAGGAGCCAGAGACCTTTCTTGGTTTTTGAGTTGTCTACTTCACTGCAGCTCGTGCTTTGCACTTAAATGCCTGGTCATGCAGGTTGTGCTCAGGTTGAGAACGTTTATGCCTCGCTTCAGGCTCTGATTGCACTCGTGTCTTGTCGTCAGCACATTGTCTGAAGAACTGCCACGCCAGGAAACTCCTTGGAGCTGGCTTTTGTGTGCTGGGTCCCTTGCTGCGGTGGGCACTAGGAGGCGTACTGTCTAGAGGATGGCCGCTCCGCTTTTGCACCCTAGTAACATAGTATATAAGGCCGAAAAAAGACATTTGTCCATCCAGTTCGGCCTGTTATCCTGCAAGTTGATCCAGAGGAAGGCAAAAAAACCCTGTGAGGTAGAAGCCAATTTTCCTCACTTTAGGGGAATAAAAAATTCCTTCCCGACTCCAATCAGGCAATCAGAATAACTCCCTGGATCAACAATCCCTCTCTAGTAGCTATATCCTGTAATATTATTACACTCCAGAAATACATCCAGGCCCCTCTTGAATTCCTTTATTTTACTCACCATCACCACCTCCTCAGGCAGAGAGTTCCATAGTCTCACTGCTCTTACCGTAAAGAATCCTTTTCTATGTTTGTGTACAAACCTTCTTTCCTCCAGACGCAGAGGATGTCCCCTCGTCATAGTCACAGTCCTGGGGATAAATAGATGATGAGATAGATCTCTGTACTGACCCCTGATATATTTATACATAGTAATTAGATCTCCCCTCAGTCGTCTTTTTTCTAACGTGAATAACCCTAATTTTGATAATCTTTCAGGGTACTGTAGTTTCCCCATTCCAGTTATTACTTTAGTTGCCCTCCTCTGGACCCTCTCCAGCTCTGCTATGTCTGCCTTGTTCACTGGAGCCCAGAACTGTAGACAGTACTCCATGTGTGGTCTGACTAATGATTTGTAAAGTAGTAGGAATATGTTCTCATCACGGGCATCTATGCCCCTTTTGATGCAACCCATTATCTTATCTGCCTTGGCAGCAGCTGCCTGACACTGTTTTTTGCAGCTTAGTTTGCTGTTTATTAAAATTCCTAGATCCTTTTCCATGTCAGTGTTACCGAGTGTTTTACCATTTAGTGTGTACGGGTGACTTGCATTATTCCTACCCATGCGCATAACCCTGCTCCCTCTTCTGCTGTGCTGGTGGTTCTGTGCGACCACCGCCTCTTCCTCCGAACTACATCGGTCACTTGCATGACCTTGATTCCATGTGGGGTCGAGGACCTCATCGTCCTCCACATCATCTTCCACCTAGTCTTCACCCCTGACTTCCTTGTCGGTCTTCACACTTTCGAAAAGCCCCAGCAGTTGGCACCTGTGTTTCGTCATCATTCGAGAAGTGCTGCGGTGGTCCTCCCATGTACTCATCTTGAAAAATAAGTGGTTGGGCATCTGTGCACTCAATCTCTTCCACTTCTGGGGCAGGGCTAGGTGGATGACCCTGAGAAACCCTGCTAACTTGGGGCTCAGACTGCTTGGCTGATTTGCAAGGGGGTGAGGTGAAAGACTGATGGACATCGGCTGCAGGTGCCAACTGTGGTCTTTCAGCAGGAGACTGGGTGGGAGACAATGTAAAAGAACTGGAGCTACTGTCAGCAACCCAATCTACTATCGCCTGTACTTGTTCAGGCTTCACCATTCGTAGAGCAGCATTAGGCCCGACCAAATACAGCTGCAGGTTTTGTCGCCTACTCTCACCTGAGGAAGGGGTTTCACATGTGCTTGTAGCTGGCACAGATCGACCACGTCCTCTCCCTGCAATAGGAGCTCCACCAGCAGCACCACGACCTTGGCCACGTCCCTTATTTTACGCTCTCCTCATATTTTTTGAATTTAGGATCTTGCCCTAAATGGGTATTTAATTAATAGTAGAAAAGAACGACAGTATGTAAAGGGTGTATCTCACACGGCCTGAACCAGACTAGGCCTCAATCAAATATTTCTTTGCACAAAATGGCAGTATTTCAAATGGCTGTATTTCAAATGCCTAATTCAAACCCCTGTATGTAGAGGTGGTATCTCACAGGCCCTGAACCACTGTAGGCCTGCAGTAAATATATCTTTGCACAAAATGGCTGTATTTCAAATGGCTGTATTTTAAATGCCTAATTCAAACCCCTGTATGTGTAGGGGGGATCACACACGCCCTGAATCAGTGTAGGCCTGAAGTAAAGATTTATTTGCACAAAATGGCAGTATTTTAAATGGCTGTATTTCAAATGCCTAATCCAAACCCCTGTATGTAGAGGTGGTATCTCACAGACCCTGAACCAGTGTAGGCCTGAAGTAAATATATCTTTGCACATAAAGGCTGTATTTTAAATGCCTAATTCAAACCCCTTTATGTAGAGGTGGTATCTCACAGGCCCTGAACCAATGTAGGCCTGCAGTAAATAGATCTTTGCACAAAAAGGCTGTATTTCAAATGGCTGTATTTCAAATGCCTAATTCAAACCCCTGTATGTAGAGGTAGTATCTCAGAGGGCCTGAACCTCTGTAGGCCTGCAGTAAATATATCTTTGCACAAAATGGCTGCATTTCAAATGGCTGTATTTCAAATGCCTAATTCAAACCCCTGTATGTATAGGGGGGATCACACACGCCCTGAATCAGTGTAGGCCTGCAGTAAATATATCTTTGCACACAATGGCTGTATTTCAAATGCCTAATTCAAACCCCTGTATGTATAGGGGGGATCACACACGCCCTGAACCAGTGTAGGCCTGAAGTAAATATATCTTTGCACAAAAAGGCTATAATTCAAATGGCTGCATTTCAAATGCCTAATTCAAACCCCTGAATGTATAGGGGGATCACACAGGCCCTGAATCAGTGTAGGCCTGAAGTAAATATATCTTTGCACAAAAAGGCTGCATTTCAAATGGCTGTATTTCAAATGCCTGATTCAAACCCCTGTATGTATAGGGGGGATCACACACGCCCTGAATCAGTGTAGGCCTGAAGTAAATATATCTTTGCACAAAAAGGCTGTATTTCAAATGGCTGTATTTCAAATGGCTTTATTTCAAATGCCCAATTCAAACCCCTGTATGTAGAGGTGGTATCTCAGAGGGCCTGAACCTCTGTAGGCCTGAAGTAAATATATCTTTGCACAAAATGGCTGTATTTCAAATGCCTAATTCAAACCCCTGTATGTAGAGGTGATATCTCAGAGGGCCTGAACCTCTGTAGGCCTGAAGTAAATATATCTTTGCACAAAATGGCTGTATTTCAAATGGCTGTATTTCAAATGCCTAATTCAAACCCCTGTATGTATAGGGGGGATCACACACGCCCTGAATCAGTGTAGTCCTGAAGTAAATATATCTTTGCACAAAATGGCTGTATTTCAAATGGCTGTATTTCAAATGGCTTTATTTCAAATGCCCAATTCAAACCCCTGTATGTAGAGGTGGTATCTCAGAGGGCCTGAACCTCTGTAGGCCTGAAGTAAATATATCTTTGCACAAAATGGCTGTATTTCAAATGCCTAATTCAAACCCCTGTATGTAGAGGTGGTATCTCAGAGGGCCTGAACCTCTGTAGGCCTGAAGTAAATATATCTTAGCACAAAATGGCTGTGTTTCAAATGCCTGTATTTCAAATGCCTAATTCAAACCCCTGTATGTATAGGGGGGGATCACACACACCCTGAACCAGTGTAGGCCTGAAATAAATATATCTTTGCACAAAAAGGCTGAATTTCAAATGGCTATATTTCAAATGCCTAATTCAAACCCCTGTATGTAAAGGGGGTATCTCACAGGGCCTGAACCAGTGTAGGCCTGAAGTAAATATATCTTTGCACAAAAGGCTGTATTTCAAATGGCTGTATTTCAAATGGCTTTATTTCAAATGCCCAATTCAAACCCCTGTATGTAGAGGTGGTATCTCAGAGGGCCTGAACCTCTGTAGGCCTGCAGTAAATATATCTTTGCACAAAATGGCTGCATTTCAAATGGCTGTATTTCAAATGCCTAATTCAAACCCCTGTATGTATAGGGGGGATCACACACGCCCTGAATCAGTGTAGGCCTGCAGTAAATATATCTTTACACACAATGGCTGTATTTCAAATGCCTAATTCAAACCCCTGTATGTATAGGGGGGATCACACACGCCCTGAACCAGTGTAGGCCTGAAGTAAATATATCTTTGCACAAAAAGGCTATAATTCAAATGGCTGCATTTCAAATGCCTAATTCAAACCCCTGAATGTATAGGGGGATCACACACGCCCTGAATCAGTGTAGGCCTGAAGTAAATATATCTTTGCACAAAAAGGCTGCATTTCAAATGGCTGTATTTCAAATGCCTGATTCAAACCCCTGTATGTATAGGGGGGATCACACACGCCCTGAATCAGTGTAGGCCTGAAGTAATATATCTTTGCACAAAAAGGCTGTATTTCAAATGGCTGTATTTCAAATGGCTTTATTTCAAATGCCCAATTCAAACCCCTGTATGTAGAGGTGGTATCTCAGAGGGCCTGAACCTCTGTAGGCCTGAAGTAAATATATCTTTGCACAAAATGGCTGTATTTCAAATGCCTAATTCAAACCCCTGTATGTAGAGGTGATATATCAGAGGGCCTGAACCTCTGTAGGCCTGAAGTAAATATATCTTTGCACAAAATGGCTGTATTTCAAATGGCTGTATTTCAAATGCCTAATTCAAACCCCTGTATGTATAGGGGGGATCACACACGCCCTGAATCAGTGTAGTCCTGAAGTAAATATATCTTTGCACAAAATGGCTGTATTTCAAATGGCTGTATTTCAAATGGCTTTATTTCAAATGCCCAATTCAAACCCCTGTATGTAGAGGTGGTATCTCAGAGGGCCTGAACCTCTGTAGGCCTGAAGTAAATATATCTTTGCACAAAATGGCTGTATTTCAAATGCCTAATTCAAACCCCTGAATGTATAGGGGGATCACACAGGCCCTGAATCAGTGTAGGCCTGAAGTAAATATATCTTTGCACAAAAAGGCTGCATTTCAAATGGCTGTATTTCAAATGCCTGATTCAAACCCCTGTATGTATAGGGGGGATCACACACGCCCTGAATCAGTGTAGGCCTGAAGTAAATATATCTTTGCACAAAAAGGCTGTATTTCAAATGGCTGTATTTCAAATGGCTTTATTTCAAATGCCCAATTCAAACCCCTGTATGTAGAGGTGGTATCTCAGAGGGCCTGAACCTCTGTAGGCCTGAAGTAAATATATCTTTGCACAAAATGGCTGTATTTCAAATGCCTAATTCAAACCCCTGTATGTAGAGGTGATATCTCAGAGGGCCTGAACCTCTGTAGGCCTGAAGTAAATATATCTTTGCACAAAATGGCTGTATTTCAAATGGCTGTATTTCAAATGCCTAATTCAAACCCCTGTATGTATAGGGGGGATCACACACGCCCTGAATCAGTGTAGTCCTGAAGTAAATATATCTTTGCACAAAATGGCTGTATTTCAAATGGCTGTATTTCAAATGGCTTTATTTCAAATGCCCAATTCAAACCCCTGTATGTAGAGGTGGTATCTCAGAGGGCCTGAACCTCTGTAGGCCTGAAGTAAATATATCTTTGCACAAAATGGCTGTATTTCAAATGCCTAATTCAAACCCCTGTATGTAGAGGTGGTATCTCAGAGGGCCTGAACCTCTGTAGGCCTGAAGTAAATATATCTTAGCACAAAATGGCTGTGTTTCAAATGCCTGTATTTCAAATGCCTAATTCAAACCCCTGTATGTATAGGGGGGGATCACACACACCCTGAACCAGTGTAGGCCTGAAATAAATATATCTTTGCACAAAAAGGCTGAATTTCAAATGGCTATATTTCAAATGCCTAATTCAAACCCCTGTATGTAAAGGGGGTATCTCACAGGGCCTGAACCAGTGTAGGCCTGAAGTAAATATATCTTTGCACAAAAAGGCTGTATTTCAAATGGCTGTATTTCAAATGGCTTTATTTCAAATGCCCAATTCAAACCCCTGTATGTAGAGGTGGTATCTCAGAGGGCCTGAACCTCTGTAGGCCTGCAGTAAATATATCTTTGCACAAAATGGCTGCATTTCAAATGGCTGTATTTCAAATGCCTAATTCAAACCCCTGTATGTATAGGGGGGATCACACACGCCCTGAATCAGTGTAGGCCTGCAGTAAATATATCTTTACACACAATGGCTGTATTTCAAATGCCTAATTCAAACCCCTGTATGTATAGGGGGGATCACACACGCCCTGAACCAGTGTAGGCCTGAAGTAAATATATCTTTGCACAAAAAGGCTATAATTCAAATGGCTGCATTTCAAATGCCTAATTCAAACCCCTGAATGTATAGGGGGATCACACACGCCCTGAATCAGTGTAGGCCTGAAGTAAATATATCTTTGCACAAAAAGGCTGCATTTCAAATGGCTGTATTTCAAATGCCTGATTCAAACCCCTGTATGTATAGGGGGGATCACACACGCCCTGAATCAGTGTAGGCCTGAAGTAAATATATCTTTGCACAAAAAGGCTGTATTTCAAATGGCTGTATTTCAAATGGCTTTATTTCAAATGCCCAATTCAAACCCCTGTATGTAGAGGTGGTATCTCAGAGGGCCTGAACCTCTGTAGGCCTGAAGTAAATATATCTTTGCACAAAATGGCTGTATTTCAAATGCCTAATTCAAACCCCTGTATGTAGAGGTGATATCTCAGAGGGCCTGAACCTCTGTAGGCCTGAAGTAAATATATCTTTGCACAAAATGGCTGTATTTCAAATGGCTGTATTTCAAATGCCTAATTCAAACCCCTGTATGTATAGGGGGGATCACACACGCCCTGAATCAGTGTAGTCCTGAAGTAAATATATCTTTGCACAAAATGGCTGTATTTCAAATGGCTGTATTTCAAATGGCTTTATTTCAAATGCCCAATTCAAACCCCTGTATGTAGAGGTGGTATCTCAGAGGGCCTGAACCTCTGTAGGCCTGAAGTAAATATATCTTTGCACAAAATGGCTGTATTTCAAATGCCTAATTCAAACCCCTGTATGTAGAGGTGGTATCTCAGAGGGCCTGAACCTCTGTAGGCCTGAAGTAAATATATCTTAGCACAAAATGGCTGTGTTTCAAATGCCTGTATTTCAAATGCCTAATTCAAACCCCTGTATGTATAGGGGGGGATCACACACACCCTGAACCAGTGTAGGCCTGAAATAAATATATCTTTGCACAAAATGGCTGAATTTCAAATGGCTATATTTCAAATGCCTAATTCAAACCCCTGTATGTAAAGGGGGTATCTCACAGGGCCTGAACCAGTGTAGGCCTGAATTCAATATTGGTGCACCAAATGGCGGTATTTAAAATCTCTGAATGTAACCCAAATGTACAGAATTAAGGGTGTATCTCACAATGACATCTGCATCAAAGGCTGCCAGCTAAATTTTTTGTGCCCAAATGAGTGTTTGTTTAAAAACTGAATTTGACAGCAGTATATAAGCCTGTAATTTCACACGTGCTGATGCTGCAAGGCCTGAAAATAGTGTTTTTTGTCAAAAGAGTGTGTTTTTCAAACCCCAGAAAATGATGGGTGTATTTCTAGCTTAAATTGCACACTAACTAATCAAGATGTTGTAGATTGCCAAAAAAGTCATTTTTTGCTAAAAGAATATGAAAGCTGTATATCTTAAACTTGAATTTGACACTTGCAGATCTGGAAAATACTGTTTTTTGAAAAAAATAAAAAGTGTGTTTTTCAAACCCCAGAAAATGGTGGGTGTATTTCTACCTTAAATTGCACACTGACTAATACAGATGTTGTAGATTGCCCAAAAATTTTGTGCCCAAATGAGTGTTTGTTTAAAAACTGAATTTGACAGCAGTATATAAGCCTGTAATTTCACACGTGCTGATGCTGCAAGGCCTGAAAATAGTGTTTTTTGTCAAAAGTGTGTTTTTCAAACCCCAGAAAATGATGGGTGTATTTCTAGCTTAAATTGCACACTGACTAATCAAGATGTTGTACAGTCGTGGCCAAAAGTTTTGAGAATGACACAAATATTCGTTTTCACAAAGTTTGCTGCTAAACTGCTTTTAGATCTTTGTTTCAGTTGTTTCTGTGATGTAGTGAAATGTAATTACACGCACTTCATACGTTTCAAAGGCTTTTATCAACAATTACATGTCATTTATGCAAAGAGTCAGTATTTGCAGTGTTGGCCCTTCTTTTTCAGGACCTCTGCAATTCGACTGGGCATGCTCTCAATCAACTTCTGGGCCAATTCCTGACTGATAGCAACCCATTCTTTCATAATCACTTCTTGGAGTTTGTCAGAATTAGTGGGTTTTTGTTTGTCCACCCGCCTCATGAGGATTGACCACAAGTTCTCAATGGGATTAAGATCTGGGGAGTTTCCAGGCCATGGACCCAAAATGTCAACGTTTTGGTCCCCGAGCCACTTAGTTATCACTTTTGCCTTATGGCACGGTGCTCCATCGTGCTGGAAAATGCATTGTTCTTCACCAAACTGTTGTTGGATTGTTGGAAGAAGTTGCTGTTGGAGGGTGTTTTGGTATCATTCTTTATTCATGGCTGTGTTTTTGGGCAAAATTGTGAGTGAGCCCACTCCCTTGGATGAGAAGCAACCCCACACATGAATGGTCTCAGGATGCTTTACTGTTGGCATGACACAAGACTGATGGTAGCGCTCACCTTTTCTTCTCCGGACAAGCCTTTTTCCAGATGCCCCAAACAATCGGAAAGAGGCTTCATTGGAGAATATGACTTTGCCCCAGTCCTCAGCAGTCCATTCACCAAACTTTCTGCAGAAGATCAATCTGCCCCTGATGTTTTTTTTGGAGAGAAGTGGCTTCTTTGCTGCCCTTCTTGACACCAGGCCATCTTCCAAAAGTTTTCACCTCACTGTTTATGCTGATGCACTCACACCTGCCTGCTGCAATTCCTGAGCAAGCTCTGCACTGGTGGCACTCCGATCCCGCAGCTGAATCCTCTTTAGGAGATGATCCTGGCGCTTGCTGGACTTTCTTGGACGCCCTGAAGCCTTCTTAACAAGAATTGAACCTCTTTCCTTGAAGTTCTTGATGATCCTATAAATTGTTGATTGAGGTGCAATCTTAGTAGCCACAATATCCTTGCCTGTGAAGCCATTTTTATGCAACGCAATGATGGCTGCACGGGTTTCTTTGCAGGTCACCATGGTTAACAATGGAAGAACAATGATTTCAAGCATTACCCTCCTTTTAACAAGTCTGCCATTTTAACCCAATCAGCCTGACATAATGATCTCCAGCCTTGTGCTCGTCAACATTCTCACCTGAGTTAACAAGACGATTACTGAAATGATCTCAGCAGGTCCTTTAATGACAGCAATGAAATGCAGTGAAAATGTTTTTTTGGGATTAAGTTAATTTTCATGGCAAAGAAGGACTATGCAATTCATCTGATCACTCTTCATAACATTCTGGAGTATATGCAAATTGCTATTATAAAAACTTAAGCAGCAACTTTTCCAATTTCCAATATTTATGTAATTCTCAAAACTTTTGGCCACGACTGTAGATTGCCAAAAAAGTCTTTTTTTGCTAACAGAATATGAAGGCTGTATATATTAAACTTGAATTTAACACTTGCAGATCTGGAAAATACTGTTTTTTTTTTTAAAGAAATGTGTGTTTTTCAAACCCCAGAAAATGATGGGTGTATTTCTACCTTAAATTGCACACTGACTAATACCGATGTAGATTGCCAAAAAAATTTGTGCCCAAATGAGTGTTTGTTTAAAAACTGAATTTGACAGCAGTATATAAGCCTGTAATTTCACACGTGCTGATGCTGCAAGGCCTGAAAATAGTGTTTTTTGTCAAAAGTGTGTTTTTCAAACCCCAGAAAATGATGGGTGTATTTCTTAAATTGCACACTGACTAATACAGATGTTGTAGATTGCCAAAAAAGTATTTTTTTGCTAACAGAATATGAAGGCTGTATATAGTAAACTTGAATTTAACACTTGCAGATCTGGAAAATACTGTTTTTTGAAAAAAATTGTGTTTTTAAAACCCCCAGAAAATGATGGGTGTATTTCTACCTTAAATTGCACACTGATTAATACAGATGTTGTAGTTTGCCCCCAAAAAATGGTGATTTGCAATGTCCCAAAAGCTCAGATGCATAGCTGGTGCACTGATCATGCATAAAATGGCTGCCTCCGCCACCCACCTAACTAACAGAATTCTAAAAGTTTGTATTTTTTGGTCAATGAGCTCATGGCACGGTAAAACGATAGTGCCCTGCACCCACACAACTATTTGTCTGTAGATCGCTGAGTTAGATTCTCTCCTATGCTCTCCCTGAAATCACAAGTCTAGCAGCATCCTCTCCCTACACTTGTAACAGCAGAGTGACGTGCAGCGCTTCGTGACTCAAGCTTATATAGAGCCTGGGTCACATACTGCTCTGGCCAATCACAGCCATGCCATTTGTAGGCATGGCTGTGATGGCCTCTTGGGGCAAGTAGTATGATGCTTGTTGATTGGCTGCTCTGCAGCCTTTCAAAAAGCGCCAAGAAAGCGGCGAACACCGAACCTGAACTTTTACGGAAATGTTCGGGTTCGGGTCCGGGGTCCCAAAATCCTAATGTTTGGTACAAACCCGAACTTTACAGTTCGGGTTCGCTCAACACTACTGTTAATGTCTACTGATCGTCGATCTCTTTCTATCATGCACCTACCCAGGCTTTACCAATAGGCAAACATCCTTTAGTTTGTAAACTTTTGAAGGGCATTACATTTCGAAGGCCTCCCACTCCCAAATATCACTCTACTTGGGACGTTAACTTGGTGCTGGACCTATTTTTAACTTGGGAAGATAATGATCTTCTCCGTCTGAAGTTATTTTCCTTTAAGTTAACCATGTTATTATGTCTAATATCTTTTAAACGTGTTTCGGACGTCCGAGCTTTAGACATATCTAGTAGGCAATTTCTACCGCAAGGAGTTCAGTTTTCTATTGTCCGTCGTACCAAAACTAATATCTCTTCTGTTTTCTATCCCGCTTTCCCTCTACAAGAAAAGTATTGTATGGTCAGGTGCCTACGATCCTACGAACATAGAACTTTACCTCTATGGAGTCCATCTATATCCCAACTCCTCATTTCATATTGCAGACCTCATCTACCAGTGTCATCGGCAACCCTAGCTAGATGGGCTTCTCAAACTATGTCCTTAGCAGGGGTGGACACTTCTCTTTTTGGGGCGCACTCCACTAGAGGAGCTATGTCCACAAAAATTAGACAATCTGGAGGATCCTTATCAGACATTCTAAAGGTGGTGAACTGGGCCTCAGAATCTACATTTAATACTTTTTATTTCCGACCTGATCCACACGTTTCCACAGTATTATTTCAGTAACATTTAGTTTGTATCTATAGTTATTGTTAGAATTATATTATAGAGCATAAGCTTTGAACTTGCATAATGGAGTCTCCTGCATTGATATAAAATTGAAGATTTTCCTAGTTTTAATGAAGGAAAATATAGATTTTATGAAAGACAGGAGACGAACATTATCCCACCCTAATGACCCGACCCTTGTTTTTATTGTTTTTGTCTCCTCTCTATTAGTCTGAAACATCTTTCATCCTCATGACTGTTCTTCAACAGGTCATCAAATCCTACTACAATCTCCAACCAGTGTTATTACCATAGATGTTTATGTTTTCTTCATGCATCCTGTTATCCTTCACCATCTCATTAAGAAAGAAGGAAGTTCACATGATTTATTAGACCTTATATGACATATGCTGTTTTTGAATACTGATTTACATATCTTATGTAAATTTTTCTGTTTTACATTGTTAACTGTTTGCTGCTAAGAGTAACAAAGAAAGATCTTAAAGCATAATGGAGTCTCCTGTCTTTCATACAATCTATATTTTCCTTCATTAAAACTAGGAAAATCTTCAATTATACATAGTATTGTATGTGAACATATAAAGGAGCATTTACTATTGTGGATAAAAAAAGTCAAAAATTATGGAGCACGTGCTATAATTTGTGACTTTTTGAGCTTCTCACCAGTAATGAGAAATGGACGGGGCTAAGCAGAAGGGGGCATGGCTTCAAGCAGCTCGCAGTATTTACTATAACTTGCACCAAAAAATTATTTAAGTTATAGCTGAAGTATACACCATGCCCTAGCTAGCATAGACTTCAGTTTATTGCACATGGGCTGCTAGAGATGCCGCAAATTTATTAAGAGGAGTTGGTTAGTTTTCTTTTAGACAGTTTAAACGAATCTGCCCCTATGTATACAAGTTTGTTTAACCCCTAGATGACCAAGCTATTGTCCATCTTGTGTTTTCGTTTTTCACTCCCCGATTTTCCAGAGTCATAACTTTTTTATTTTTATGCTCACATAGCCTTATGATGGCTTAATTTTTGCTGGACAAGTTGTATTTTCTAATGGCACCATTTACGATTGCATACAATGTAGTATATAATGTATTATATTTTAATGGTAAAGGTTTTTTAATTGGTTAAGTATTTTGATTTTGATTTTGGGGAAAGGGGGTTGATTTTAACTTTTTTTTTATATTTTAAAAACTTTTTGTTGAGTGACCCTGGATGACTATAACTGGCAATTATTAGATTGCCCATTGTGTTCATTGATGGCTATATAACCACCATTGAATAATTTATTTTCAATATAACAACACAGTGCTGCCACCTAGTGGCCTTTATTGGTATATTCCAATAATAGCTGCTGAGACTTTGGGCTATTTGAGCAGTGTAACAGGTTCTCCGATCTCAGCCAGGGAACACTGTTACGGGAGCGGGAGTGAGTGGCTCCTGCTTCTGGACTGCTCAGATGTCGTAGTCACATTTGACCACTGCATCTGAGGGGTGAAATGTATGTGCTCAGCCATATGGATGATCATATACATGTGTTGTGGGTCTCTGCTGTTTGAAACAGCAGAAACCCGACGTGCACACACGAGCAGGCACCATGTTTAAAGACCCGACTTCTGTCTTACATATACAGAAGAGGCCATGAAGGGGGTAAACCTGTACACAATGGGGCAGGTTTAATATGTTGACATCGCAGCAAGAAAAAGCTTTTTGTGTGTTGGAATTTGCAAGAACGGTGTCTGTTGTGACAGTACAACAAATTTTTCTGAGAAAAAACATGCTCCAACATATACAAGCATAATCCTATAACCCAGGCTGACTAGTATAGAACTACAGGTGCTTATGCCACAGATAGAGAAAGATCTGCCAAATGCAGGGTGGTGCTCCCCCTCATTTCCAGTTGGAAGTTTACCGATAACTGAATGAAACTTTACCGGAAGGTTAGATCTGCTGCACTAGAATAAATAATTCATAATTCACCAATGATGCTCTGGCCTCTACAATCACCAGATCTAATACCTTGTGACCCTGTGGGGCTACATCAAGAACTCAGTTGGTTTCCCCCCCCCCACAAACTCAGGATCTGAATCAACCCGATGAAATGCTAGCATGTATCTGGACAGAATTGGACTATCACCTAGACATCTGCCATGTCACCAATAGAGCTTGCATCAAACATTTTTAGTTTATAGATAAAACTTGGTAATAAATGTATATCTTTAGGCCTCGTCCACATTTCCATATCAGTGTCATGCCCGTGAAGAAAAGCTTACATGTTTCATCCGTAAACGATCCATGGTTGGTCGGTGTCCATCTTTACCATCCCTGTGTCACCTGTAATTCACAGACGTTGCTCAATAAATTTCCAAAGAATCAGTCTTCAATGAAAAACGGACGCAACATCCGCGTTGTGTCCATAATTTTCACAGCCCCGTAGACTTTAATGGGCGTGCTTGGTCCGCATCACGGATCAAAGTAGTGCACATCTCTGTGATTTTTTTACTGACCCGTGGTCACAAAAAAAATGCTGAAATGTGAACAGACATATTCAAATCAATGAGTACATGTGCTGTCTGAAGAAAATGCAGACAGCACACATCAGTGAAAAACGGAAATGTGAACAAGGCCTTACAGAGAACAACCAAGCAGCTCACTGGGCACTCCAATATACAGAAGACATCTTATGTATGCTAGAGTACAAGAACTAAGAGATCATTATTTGGAACACATTCTCAGTGTGCTCAGTGTACTAATCTTAATCAAAATAGCATTTTCCTTCTTTTCTAGGGCCCGTTCTTAAGGAAAATAATCAAGTAAAAATGGCCTTATTTTGATCATTTTTGTACTCCATAAACAGAAAGAAGTGAAGTGTTCGAAGAGGAAGTTTTTGAAGTTTGATTTAGAATGATGATTTTCATTCTATTGTTGTAACATAAACCTACTGCTGTGTTATCTACCTGGAGAAACATGTCCTTTGTCAGCTTGATCTAAAAAATGGGTTTTCTTTTTTTGTACCGTTACTGACTGAAAGCCATTTGGACTTTTGCTAATATTTTCTACTACAAAAGTACTGCATAATTGTGTTCATTTCTTACTATATAAAATATATGACCAACATTGCAATATGATGCATACAATAAAACATACTTAGCTGCCAACTCTTTGGAAAATTTTTTCCATAATATATAAATTTTAAGGAAAATATATCCCCTTGCAGTGGCTGCAGGAGGAGAATTGTTGCCTTACATTGTGGCCACTGAGATCAATGATTATCTGTGTAATATAAGAATAATGTGCCATTCTATATTGATATTAAATATTGTTGGCTATTTATCATGTTCATTTGTTGTTTCTGTTGTTTTGTTGTTAGATCTCTTTTCTTATATTTAGTCTAAATTACATAGGGTAATTATTTTGCATTTTGAGTACAATTTGCAGCAAACATCTTAAGTTATCCTGTTTTTTTATATTTAATAAATAAAGTATGGTTATGTTTAGGGTAATAATCTGTTGTTTTATCCAAGATCCAAAAACTGTTAGTTTCAAGTAAATATAACATATTTGAATTACATTTTTACTTGGTTTTCTCTTACATATGTGTAACTATTTCTAGCCATTTAAAATTATAGTAATATAAAATAGAAGTCATTCTTATCTCATTTAACTACCTAGAATATTAAATTGCCTATTAGTAAGTCCACAAACCTATTACCTTTTGTCAAACTGGCAATCCCATTACACCAATTAATTCCAAGGTACCGTAATTAAAATTTAGAGTGATGAGAACTTGGCCTTTCAGTGTTGTCTTCTTATCTTTAAACATAATTGATCCTCATCCTTGTGATTAATATGAGGACATTTTTAACAACTTCCTAAGATAATGTAAGTACTTTTGACCTGAGTCAAGAAGTAGTTTCTCTTCAGTGTCAACCTCCCATTTATGTTTTTTTTTTCATTATCCTCATCATTTCATTATGTCATCTGTTGGGATAAAAAAATCTAATACTCCATTACAATTCAAACATGTAAAAAAGTAAGGACACCCATGTAAAATTTTTATTTGTCAACATACGGTATGTGGGCATATTAGTATATTTGTTTTCATTATACAGTATAATGACAATATATAGAGCTTCCAGAGATTTCAATATACAAAAGAAAACAATCAAATGAGAACAATAAATAATCAACTTTGCAAAGATTTATAATATGGTCCTTTTCCAAGTACCCATATATTTTGTGTGCACTAAAACACACAGGTCGACAAGGAAAGCTAAAAAATAACAGTAAAAAAGACCATTAAACCACCATGTGTTCAACATTTAAAAAAAAAAAGTATCTGGTCATTTGGGACTAAAGCAGTATGGTCAAAAGGGTTAGCACCAAAAAAAACTAAAAAACTCCAGCATCTTGGCCCTGAGACCATTTAATGTTCTGTTGCTTACAAAATTATTCTCTTTACTTTGATTTTCTATTTTTGTTACTTAACTGTTATTGAACAATAATTGTCATTCCAACTAGAGATGAGCGAATTTCTAAAAAATTAGATTTATTAGCAGCAAATTGCGTAAAGAAACTGCTATTTCCTGGCTGCAGAGAGCCTTTATAGCGATGTAGACCACTGTGCCTTGCAGTAACACGGATAGGAAGTCTGCTGTGGTAGTGAAATAATACTAAGAGCTTCCATTGATTCCAATAGTATCCAATAGTAGGTATTGTACCACTTGAATTTAGAATGATCCCCATTTCACAGCTTTACTGCTTATATGTGTGTGCAGCCATTATTTATTTATTTATTTATTATGTTTGCTTATGGATGTGCACCCATGACTATGATTATGAATAAGAATATGCCAGTCTAAATTTTCTTGTAATATTTATCTGAGGGTGGCGCCTCTTTTAGACTGAGCACACGCCCATCTGCCTGGAGCTTCTGAGCAAAGTACAAATGAAGCTGGTTCCTTCACTGCCATGATAATGTGGACTTGGATAAGTCCAAGAGAGGCGGTATATTAGTGATAGGGACCCATCCGCGGAAGCCACCTTGACGCGTGGTGGATGGGCCCGACACAAGTTTGATCAAAATGTGCGCTAAGAGCTTCCATTGATTCCAATAGTAGGTATAGTACCACTTGAATTTAGAATGATCCCCATTTCTCAGCCTTACTGCTTATATGTGTCTGCAGCCATTATTTTTTTATTTGAAATAATACTGTGAGTCAGTATGACATGCAGATGACAGGCGTCGCTCTTAGAATCACTGCACACTTCACTTATTTGGGCAGTCATGGGGCAAAAACTGACCAAATAACTCAGGTATCAACTCAGCCTTACAGGTCGATGTTAGCGTCAAGAAGTAGCATACTTCTTTTATACCGTCGTCAGCTGATTCCACATAGATGTCTACAGAACCTGTTCTATTAAACGCTTATACAAGTAGACCCCCGACAGAGTGGAGAGGGTGTGAGTAGTAAGTTTGTGTTGATGTCACTGATTATTTTGCCGTTCCTGTGATCCATCAGAACAATAACCCTAAAAAAACATATCCTGTTTGTGGAGCATCCGCCTTCACTCGGTCAGCATTTGGTCAGTAATCCATCAGTATTCAATTGTCCCTGCAGTAGAGGGTGAGGACATGGTGGAGGATGAGGAGGTAGAGGCGCACATTGTTGCAGGATCAATGGCGTGAGAACGTGGAGGTGGAAGCAGGGTAACCTGGCCAAGTTTCTGGTGTGGCTGGGCAGGAACCACATTTACCCAGTGGGACGTCAAAGACATAAATTATCCTTGACCATAGTTATAGCTACCGACCAATTTTCCCAAAAAAGGCTGTATCACAAATACATTTCACCACTGAATGGCTAATGGACGGAATGCTGTTCATAAAGAAGAAAGTCCACAATCACCCATCAATTTAAAAAAAAAAAGGCAGTTTCACAAACAAATTTAACCACTGAAAGTATAATGAGCAAATTTGGTTCATACAGAATAAAGCCTACAATCACCCATCAATCTTTCCAAAAAAGGCTGTTTCACAAACAAATTTCACCACTGAATGGATAATCGACAAATTCTGTTCATACTGAAGAAATTCCACTATCACCCATCAATATTCCCAAAAAAGGCTGTATCACAAACAAATTTCACCACTGAATGACAATGTAAATTCACTGCAGAACAGCTAATAACACGTACTTATTTTTGCCATTGATAGACCCCAACAATGGCTGTATAACAATGTCGGTTCACTGCAGACCGGCTAATAAGACGTATTCTTTTTCCTATTAATACACCCCCAAAAAATAATTATAACAATCACAATTCACCACTGAACGGCAAATATATTTTTCTTTTGCCACTAATACATGGCAAAAAGGGCTTTACAACAAATAACTGCACCGCTGAACGGCAAATATATATTTTTTGATGCCACTAATACACGGCAAAAAGGGCTTTACAACATATAACTGCACCGCTGAACGGCAAATATGTTTTTCTTTTTCCATTTATACACACCACAAAAGGCTTTAGAACATATAACTACACCGCTGAACGGCAAATATATATTTATTTTTCCACTTATACATGCCACAAAAGGCTTTAGAACATATAACTGCACCTCTGAATGGCAAATATATTTTTCTTTTGCCACTAATACACACCACAAAAGGTTTTAGAAAATATAACTGCACCGCTGAATGGCAAATATATTTTTCTTTTGCCACTAATACACAACAAAAAGGGCTGTAATTTTCTCACTTCACCAAACACAATGGCTAATAAGCCCTTTTTTCCCCACTAATACAAGCCAAAAAATGCTTTAGAACATACATCTGCACCGCACAAGGGCAAATAAGACGTATAAATATTTCCTTGTAATAAACCCTGTTAATAGCTGTATCAAACAGCACTTGCACCCCAATAACAAGAATGGTTTGCTGGTATTACAGAGCTGTATAAAGGCAATTTGGAGCCCCAGTCAGTGCAGCAAGGTGTAATATGATTGATCCTATCACCCAGGCTGTAACCTTCCCTACTGAACCCTGTTCAACATAAATGCTATGGAATGATTCCTCCCTATCCTTTCCATATACCTTGAATAATCTTTCCCTGCACTTGTAAATTGTTTTTTTAGCACAATTAAGTATTTTCTAACACTGTCCCTAGCGTCTGCTGACGTCTCTCCCTTCCCAGAGTTCTTTGCTCCATGTCCTCACACGTGCAGCAGGCATTTTAAGAAAAAATATGATTCATTACCACAAAGCGTGAGGAAATTTGGCTTTGGTGCAAACCGAATATTTCCCGAAATTCGGATTGAATTCCACTTTGTCAGCTTCGATTCGCTCAACTCTAATTCCAACCTTTTTTTCTGTAAATCAATAGTACAACTCTAGGTAAGAAACTTTGTGATATACTGTATCTTATTACAGAACATCCCCTCTCCCCTGCCTCATGCACACTCTTTAACTAGTCACTCAATTATCAATCTTCAGTGTGGCAGCAATAAAGATGATCAGGCGATCAATCTCAGTGTGAGATCAGTTTTCAATCTGAAGGTATCTATGGAGAGGAGGTGAAATTTGTTGGAAAGAGATAGAGACAGAAAGCTAACAAAATAAGAGTACTGTCTCTTTAAAAACTGATGTGCATTGCAGCAGAGTCTGTATTTATGCGAACAGCTCAAGCCCAGTAACAGACACAAAGTATACTAACTGGCCCTATCCTGTCCCTAGTGCTAAAATGTTCCTTTCTATGAATTAATTCAATTAATCTAGTGTATCTTCCCAATCCCTAACACTGTTCCTGTAAGACCCTAACCTCACTCTATTATGTCTAAACTGCTGTGCCTGTGACAGAGACATCCTGTGTCCTCTGACACTGTTGGACAAGCTGAGAATGGCATCTCGGGTTGAGACCTTATATAATGTCCACAACATTTGTCTATGTCGTCCTTCCTGATTAGCTATGAGACTGACGGCAAAGCATTGTGGGTAGCCCTGCTGGCGGGAGCCTGCCTTGGGTCATGTGATCCTCATCTGTGACATTATTAACCCCTTAATGACCAGTCTGTTTTGAGCCTTACTGACCAGGAGTTTTTCTTCCTTTTTTCATCGTCTCCTTCTAAGAGCTATAACATTTTTTTTTGTCTATGTAGCTGTATGGGGCTTGTTTTTTGTGGAACAAGTTGTAGTTTTTAATGGCGCCATTTTGGAGTACACATAGCTTTATGATTAACTTTTATTATCTCGTTCTAGGAGGGAGATTGGAAAAACAGCAATACTGCCACTGAGTTTTTACTCCGTTCATTTTTTTGGTATAAAACACATAAGATCTTTATTCTCTGGGTCAGTACGATTACAGCAATACCAAATAAATGTATTTATTTTCTGCTTTACTACTTTTGTTCAATAAAGCCACTTTTTTTTAAAAGGAAGAAAATCTTTTTGCATCGCCGCTTCCCAAGACCCATAACTGTTTCATTTTCCATTCTATGGAGTTCTTTGAGGGCTTTATTTTGTAGTTTTCATTGTATCATTTTGGAGTAAATGACGCCTTTTGATCACTTGTTATTACGTTTTTTACAGTGACAACTAACAATTAGCAATTCTGTCATTAAAAAAAAATAAAAAATTTATGGCTTTTACCATAGGGGATAGCAGGCAGAGAGAGTCGGCTCCCTCTGCCAGTGCTTTACATTAGATGGGCGCCATTGTTAGAGCAGGAGCACGGCTTTCATGTGAGAGCCGAGCACCCACTCTCTGCTGCACGGGGGTCCCAAATGGTTGTCCAAATGATTGCCCAAATGGTTGTTACTTAGCTTTCTCAGAAAAAAATATAATTGCCAGTTAGAATATTAAACCATTTCATAAGAAATTAATGGATGTATATTTACACTTAACCTTTTAGGAAATAATGAAATCAAGTAGTTAAAAATTTTGCCTAAGCACCATATCTCCCTATTCATTGCTGGAAAAATATTTCTATTAAGATTCAACTTACATGTTAACCATCTTCATTTCCAGATTCACTGGCAATAAAAGCGTTCTGGTGATAAAGGAAATTGAAATTCTCATTGACTTCTAATTGCTTAGAATGTTTGGTTTTGTACTTTGGCAACTTTGAACAGCTAGAAAATAACAAATATATATATAATTCAAACCGCTAATTAACTCTGGCAAAAATGTCCCTTTTTTTTTAGACTATGAAAACAGAAAACTACGTATTGTGACTTTATACTTGTTTTAAGCATTTTAAGTGCTTTATTGTCCATTGCAAAAACTGTCATGAAGTAATAAATGTCAGTTTAATAGTTTACTGAGTTTGCAATAAAGTTAAAATCCCTTAGAAGAGAGGCTGAGCAAATACGTTTTGTTTCTCTAGGGCTAGCTGAAATTTTACCTCAGGAGACGGAATCAATTTATATCATTGTGGCTAAGACATACAGCATACAAATCACACAAGTCTTTGTAGCTAGAAAACTGACATTTTCCTGTTCAGATTCCTGAGACGTACTTTTCAGAATATTTTAACTACACAATGCTGTACTCTCTAGAACTAAATAGAAATTCTACGAAATTGGGCACAACAGTAAAGGTAATAGGAGCAATTTCACAGACTGAATGTTTGGTGAAAAGTAATCATAATGCGTTCTCAGTGGAATTCATCATCACAGTTACCAGTAAGTGTATACTGAGACAATTAAATTGTGACCTACTTCTGGCCGGCCTATAAAAGTTTTATAGAAACTTTTTTAATGGTTCATTGATAGTTATTTCTAAACCTGAATGTTATTAAAATCAATATGCAAAGAAGCTCCAAAATGAAAAGAAAGCTGAGCCTCTGTCACAAAATGTAAGGTGGCTATTCTATAAGTAAATGATTGACCTTTTAAGCAGGCCTTGAGGCATAACTTGAATGATAGCCAAGCCAGTGCCTCATCTGCAGAGAGCTGTTTAAGGGTGATAGCATTAGTCATCAGTACAGAGCAGGGAGAACTGGCTTAACTGACTGAGAGGCTTTGGTAAGGATTTTGGGGAGTACTATTTCTTCTTATTGGAGAGCACCTAGTAGGCATAAGAAGTCTTATAGGCTACGCAATGCTCCTATGGGATTCTTGGAAGAAGATATGCAAATTAGCAGTCTTTCCAAAATAAAAATTAGCAAAGCCTTTTAAAAAGACCTGTCCTTGGATAATAGTACTCATATATTTTCTATAGTGAGTATGGCATTATTGGGTATATTTTGTCATTTGTGTTTGCAGAGTGCTATTGAATTGTGTTTGATTTTGATTTTGTTCTTTCAGCCACGGTGATGTGTAGAGATGAGCGAAGTTTTGAAAAATGAGATTCGGTAGCTTTGCCGAATTTTGACAAGAAATGTGATTCGTTATGAATTAATTCATCATGAATCGCTATGTTAAAACGCTACTTAGCTTATCAATCCAAGGGACTATTTCAATGGCTGCTTAGACAGAGGTGCAAATATAAAGTGCAAGTCTAAAGCTAAAACCTGCATTCCCTGAATTTAATAGAGATCAGTCTGGCCCCAAAAGAGGTAGTATTTCGCGTAGGTTCTTATGCTAAAGAGATAGCCTTCCTGGGATAGTCAGGCACAAATTATTTGGTATAAAATGTATTTGAGAAGCATATCATATTTATATAATGAACACAGTATTAGCACTAGTATATTTTCTATAGTGAGTATAGCACTATTGTTCATATTTGTCATTTGTGCATATTCTGTCTTCTTACACATTCACACAGTGTGTAGTCTGACATTCAGCATAAACCCTTCCTGTCTTCCAAATAAGAGGACTTTTCTTTCTAGTCTAACTTGTTTGTTGGTCAACAAGTTGTACTCTCTGTGCGGTGCGTGTGCATGAGAGATTGTACAAGTGTGCGATTGATTGATAAAACAGGATTGTTGATTGGCAAAACAGGATTGTTTGATTGTTAAAACTATTAGAATACTAATAGCAAGTATAAGTATAGATAGCATGTACTATAACATTTGCATTAAGACTGAAAGCACATGGTAAAATGGCTGCCTATACATAGGATTACATGTTTAGCTAACAGTAGTAACAACTTCCCTGAGTAACAATTACAAATGGCTGAACAGCTCTGCATAACACAATATCCCTGAAACAAAGGTAGATCTCTCACCAGATATGATTTTACAAGGATGGTGAAGTTTAAGAAGAAGATATGCAGGACAGCTCTGCTGATGTGCCCTGGTGACTGGAGGCTTCTCTTTCCCAGGATGCTTTGCACTCCCACAATGCTTTACACCACCCACAATGCAGTAGTCTTTGAAACAGGAAAAACATAGTGTAATACAATTTACCACTGCTAGATGGTGCTATAACCACACTAATCACTACAGAAATACCAAAACTGAGGAAGACGTGATCTGTAATGATTCTCAAACTCGGTTTGGCAGAACAGTGTTTGTAGAGTGCTGTTGCATTTTGTTTGTTTGTGCTTGAAAAATAATACCCCCAGAATATTGACCAAGGCCTCTCACCCAGTTGAGCCAGTTGTCTCCGCTCTACACAGATAAACATCATGCTGCCCCCATCATTGAATCCCTCTGATGTCGGGTTCATCGCTTATAGCGGCATCTGATGTTAAAATGGAGGCCTTTCAGGGGTAAATCAGGGTTAAAAAAATATACTCACCTTATCCATTTGCTTGTGAAGAGGCTGTCACGGCCATCTTGATTGACATGATGACATCATCACACTGGATGGGCATTGTTTCTTCAATCAAGATGGCCACGACAGCCTCTCCATGAGCAAATGGATGAGGTGAGTATGTTTTTTTTTTGCTGCCATTCAGGAAAAATAGACTCATTATCACAGAGAACAAGGAAATTTGGCTTTGCAGCAAATCCAATTTTTGCTGAAATTTGGATTGAAGTCAATTAGTTTGGCTTTGATTCCCTCAACACTAATAATGACTACTATGTCAGGTGGGGATTTGATCTATGGCGGGAATTTATCATAGCCCACCGTTTTATGCCTGTCTATGGTATCCCCTGCAGAGAATGTGCCTAATTTGTGGTGAGGTACAGGCCTCATCATAAATTGAGCACATCCTCCAGCAGTCTGTGTGCCCTGACTGATTTCTACCTTCTTTTATGCCAGAAAAATGGCATAAAAGAAGGTAAATGTTTGAGACCCACTGGCCATGCTGCCTTCCAGGCATTGCCACAAGTGGCAAAGGCAGTGTATAAACACCACTTGCACCTAGATTTAGGTGAAAAGGTGTTTAAAAAGTCACAAATACGGGGTCTGCAACATTTTACTCAGGAAAACTGGCATAGAGTAACTGGAATGGTAAATCCCCCACCCCATATTTACCTGTATTATATAGTTTTTATTCATTTTATAAATGAGGGAAAGATGGATTTGGTTTCTGAAGAATTTGGAACTACAGTCTGAATAGCATAGTGGTAACATCAGGGCTGCAAAGGTAAATTAGTGTCTCATCTCCATAATCTATATAGATATACAATAGAATATGGAATCATTACATTTTTCTTAATCCTGTATGTTTTAACATTATGTTATAAACACAAAGCAGCAATACTTGTTGTTTTCACTTTGTTTCATCGGCCCTGCCATTTAAATGTTAAATTATAACCAGAATTCCAGTAAGTCTGCATTAAACCAACATACTCAAGAGTCTCATTGTGAGAATTCATAGATCAAATCATCAGACTATAGGGGTCTTCAAAATTTGATTTCTAATTTGAGTTACACACACACACACACACACACACACACACACTGTATATAAAATCTATATGCACAAATCCTCCTGGTTGGGACATTTTCAGTATAAAAGGAAGCAGTATTAGCTATTAGTGAGCTATTATGACCTAGCATAGGCATATACCATCAGATATCTGAAATTCTGGGTCTTTACAACTGATACATACATACCTGTAGATGATTTAAAATTGCATTATTGATTGTCATTCACAGTTTATAACATCATAGTTAGTGATGAGTGACGTTTACAAAAATTTTATTCAGTTGCTTCGTCGAATTTCACAAAGAAATATGATGAATTATTTAGTCATGTATCACATTTCTTTGTAAGTAGCTGGTGCAATGACAAGGAACGGTGATTGCGCCGCTGTCTGACATTGAACCCATCAGATGCCGTGTTCATCGCTTTCAGGGATTTAAAAAAAATACTCACCTTATCCATTTGACCACGAAGAGGCCACCATTGCCATCTTGATTGAAGATAGAGATTTCGTGTGGAATCTTCAATCAAGATGGCCACGGTGGCATCTTCATGCTCAAATGGATGAGGTGAGCATGTATTTTTTTTTTCCACGCCATTTCATGGAAAATTGATTCCTTAACACGAAGCACAAGAAAATTTGGCTTTGCAGAAAATCACATTTTCCCTGAAATTTAGATTGAAGTCCACTTCGGACACTTTGATTCACTCAACCCTAATCATAGCTAACAGTTCCCAAGACGTTTTTTACCTCCACAAAACCAACTCACATCCAGTAGTCACATCCAGGTTCTGATGCCTGAGGGGTGAAGACACCAGCTTTATAAATAGGATATGTCAGGTAGAGGCCCTTTACCTGGGCTTTTAAAATAAGGCTACTTTCACATTAAAGTTTTTTGCAGATTCATCATTGATCTGCAAAAATGCTTCCGTTACCATAATACAACCGCATGCATCCGTCATGAACGGATCCGGTTGCATTATGTCTAATATAGCCATGACGTGTATATCATGAACACCATTGAAAGTCAATGGGGGACGGATCCGTTATTCTGTCCTCGATGGGAGCGCAACCAAACAGAACGGAATGCATTTTGGTGTATTACGTTTTGTTCAGTTTAGTTTTGTCCGCATTGACAACTAATGGAGACAAAACGGAAGCGCTTTCTTCCGCTATTGACATCCTATGACGGATCTCAATAGCGGAATTGAAAACGGTAATATGAAAGTAGCCTTACACCCTTCCGGTGAAAGCTCTTTTAGGAACATTCCCAAGACTGAAAAGATTAAACAGTGCATTATTTGAGAACTCAAGTACATACACGAGTTACTGGAGAACTGAAGACAGTTCTTCATAGACTCCAAAATGGCTGACTATGATTACAAATCCCTGTTCCCGATTGCTGTAGGAGGAGCAGCTCTGAAGCATAAACTGCTGTTCTAACATGAGGAATATTGTGTAGAGGCACATTCAGGATTATGTAAATTGTATCATTTGCATGAAGATGCATTTTACCTTTTAAGCTACTAATGTAAAACTGTTTAGGTAAGCAATTCACATTTTCCTTTTACTGCCTTGAATGTGTTTAGTACTATAGATTGTTCTTACAAAAATGGACAATTAAAGCTAATTCTTCATTAAAGTAGACACAAGGTACATCTTTGTTAGTAAAAGGGTAAGCATATGTGAGTTCTCTTAGGTTAAACTCATCCATATGGCATAGTTTGCCTTATGAATTGCAAATATACTGCATACTTTTTTTTTTTTTCTCTCTAAGTACTGGAAACTCTCCTTTTGCAGCAACGCATAGCTAATATTTAAGCTATTTAACCTAATACACAGCCTATAGGTAAAATAAAAACAGAACATCAATTAAGTGTTTTGTCCCAAATAAAAACAGGGCTGACAGATTTTGTTAGAACATGCAAAATATAATTTTCTGAGAGCTACATCTTTTTTTTGGGAAATACTTGATCACATGTTTCATGGAAAATAATACATTTTAGAACCTCTTGACTCTGTGAAGGAGACTGAGGTTTTTCCATCCTCACATTTTCATTGTTATTCACATCTTGTTTTTTTAACCTTCATTCATTCTAGAGTCTACAAATGAGTTTGTCACATGCAGGAGCTGAATTGATATTGACTATACCAGAATGGTGTTATTAGTGCAGTACTGCTGACAAATGTAGCTTGCTTAGTAAACATTTCTTTTTGTTAGCCTCTGAAAAAAACATAGGAAATTGTAGCATGACACTTCTTTGATTGATGAGATTCATAAGTTGACAAATTTTGATAATCCCCCTGAAATGTACTATGTCAGTTCAGATGTACTTTGTTTTTAATGTAAGTAAAAAGCATTAGTAGAAAGGTCAAAAGCTTAATGGTAAAAGCTAGGAAATGATGCAGATAACTTGTATTTTCGGGAAACAATATGTCACAATATGTAGAAACTATACAGTTAATACTAAGCACTTACTAATGTATTGTGATTGTCCATTTTGCCTCCTTTGCTGGCTTGATCCATTTTTCTATCACATTATACACTGCTCGTGTCCATGGTTACAACCACCCTGTAATCCAGCAGTGGTGGTCGTACTTGCACACTATAAGAAAAAATGCCAGTCTCTCTGGTGGCCAGGACCGTGGGAGCTCACGTAGGCTGGTGCTTTTTTCAATAGTGTACAAGCAGAGCCAAGCTGCTGGACTGCAGGGTGGTCATAACCATGGAAACTTTCTCTACATAATAAATGCTATTTGCTGAAGTAGCAAAACCCCTTTAAGGGCAGTGGACCATACTTGGTTATTTAGCCTGCCATATAGAGTAATAAACCTTCAGTATGCGAGGAGAGGACATTTGTGTTACCTGCACTCCTGCTTTTAAAGATGGCACCCTGCTACCAGATATCAAAGTGCATTTATCTGACATTATGGCATATCCGAGCAATATGCCATCAATGTCCTAGATGGGAATACCCCTTTAAGTAATAGAGGCCTACCAAGTCGGCAAATAGACACACCATAATATCATAGTCTACTTTTGTAGTTGCATGTAATAAAAAATGTATTATAGCCGCAGAGTTATTCAATGAAATCCATCTGTATAGCGCCACCTGCTGTTTGCTCTTTTTCTAATTTCTCTGTCCACCTCAGTGAGGTGGATGCACATGCTCAGTTCCATCCTTCAACTGCCATCAGCTCCAGCAAAAGGACATGCTGTATGCACTGAGCTGCCTGCTTTAAATAAATCTAGGAGAACAATTGGAGAAATGAATTCGGAGATCTCTGGATCCATGTGAGGTACAGGGCTGGTTTTTAGCTTTGTTAGAAAGATATTGTCAGGTAGAGATGGCCTTGCAGTTTCACCCGGCGGTCGTTTCGTGGCGAACTTTGCTCATTCACAGTTCGCCGAACGGGGCGAACATATGGTGATGTTCGCCGGCGCCATATTATTTTACATTGTTAAGAACTTTGACCCAAGACACATACATCAGGTGGTACAGGACAGCAAATTGAGATGTTTCAGCACGTGGACATACCCCCTACTGTATAAATAAACCCGATCTGGCCGCCATTTTACATTCAGTCTTTTGCCATTGTAGGGAGAGGCTGCTCTGTGGAGCAGGGACAGACTGTTAGGGACACCAAACACTAGCTAATAGGGCCACAAAGGTCCTTTTAAGGACTGGTATAGGTGTCCTATCGATAGGTATGACTAACTGAGGGGTGTAACTTTCTAACATAGAAAGTATATTATAGTGCATTTGTTTTGTGCAGCAGTTGTGTGCAGTTCTGCTGCGATACTTCAGCTACACAGAGTGACAAACGCTATTGGAACAAATAATTTCTACTGGTGTGATATACCAGTTGCCCCCCCCCAAAAAAAAAACCTGATTGAAGCAGGGGTGTTATATACCAATTATATACTTTCTATATAGTGCAGTTGGGTAGTGCAGCATTTGTTTGCGGTTTAGCTGCGTTACCTCAGCTACACATAGTGAAAAACCCCATTGGAACAAATAATTTCTACTGGTGTGATATACCAGTTGCCCCCCCAAAAAACTGATTGAAGCAGCGGTGTTATATACTAATTATATACTTTCTATATAGTGCAGTTGGGTAGAGAAGCATTTGTTTGCGATTTAGCTGCATTACCTCAGCTACACATAGTGAGTGACAAACGCTATTGGAAAAAATTATTTCTACTGGTGTGATATACCAGTTGCCCCCCAAAAAAACTGATTGAATCAGGGGTGTTATATATCTTCTTTCACAAATACTGCTCTTCTATAGAGACTTTTGTCACAGGGTCATTTTGAAAAAACAGGCAGAGGAAGAGGCAGGCCATTCCGCATGGGTGGTAGGGAAGTTGCATGAGGTGCGTGCGATTAAGGGGAGAGACGGAGTTAAGAGGGAGAGACGGAGCAGCAGATAGGGAGGAGAAGGAGGAGGAGTAGGCAGAACTTACAGTGCACAGTAGGCAAAAAGCAGACTGCTAATGTATCTGGAACGAGCCATCCACTTTGCACGGTCACATCTTGCGCTCCCAGGATGCCGTCACATGTGGGCTTTTTTAATATGTCAGCTGCTGACAATAGTGTTGCCATCTGCAGCCTGTGCTGTCAACGCATAAGTCGCGGTAAGCTCAACACTCACCTAGGGACGACCACCTTAAGAAGGCACCTAGCCTCCCATCACCGAGCCCAGTGGGAGCAACACCGTCAGAACCCACAAAGACACACTCCTGGCGCTCCACATCCTGCCCCTTCTTCTCCTTTTCCTCTCTCCTCCCATTTGTCCTCCACTCCACCTTCCACCGCGCCGTCGTCGCGTTCATCTGGCAAAAGGCAGGCTTCTGTGGCCCGTATGTTCAAGCAAAAAAAGATGATGACGCCGGATAACCCTCTTGCCCAATGGCTGACCACTGTCCCCGGAAGGAAATATTTCTCCCAGAAGGGCATCTCGGAGCTATATGGCCACGTTCAGCGGCAAGTGAATGTATCTCTGGCACACAGTGTCGGTGCAAAGATACATCTGACCACAGACATGTGGTCTAGCAAACACGGGCAGGACAGGTACATAACTTTTACTGCCCATTGGGTAAACCTTTTGACGACTGTCAAGCATGCAACCCGTGGCACCCATGTGGATTTGGTGTTACCACCACGGATTGCATGCAGGCCTGTCTCTTCTTCTCCTCCTCGGCTGACTCCTCCTTTTCCACTGCTACCGCCTCTTCCGCTGCGCCCCCCCAAGCTCCCCAGAACCTATTCGACGTGCCAGGTGAGACATTGCCATGCTGTTCTGCGTCTGTTGTGCCTTGAAACCAAGAGCCACACCGGTCCTGCACTCCTTTCAGCTTTGCGGTCACAGGCCGATCAGTGGCCAAATTCGCTCAATTTGATAGTTGGTAAAGTGGTGTGCGACAACGTTGCCAATCTGCTGAGCGGACTGAAAAAGGGCAAAATGACACACGTGCCATGCATGGCTCACGTCCTGAACTTAATCATGCAGCGATTTGTTGCCAAATACCCCGGGGTCCAGGACGTCTTGCGGTAGGCCAGGAAAATCTCTGGCCATTTTAGATCTTACACGTCCATGGCTCGCCTGACATTGCTGACATTTAGCGGCGACACCACCTGCCCGTCAGATGTCTGATTTGTGACTGCCCGACGCGATGGAACTCCACCTTGTATATGCTTGATAGGCTGCTCCAGCAGAAACGTGCAGTTAATGACTATCTGTACGAACTCTGTGGCAGGACAGGTTCTGCGGAGCTTGTTTTTTTTTCACCGCCCAGTTGCTGCTCATGTGCGACGCATGCAGACTTCTGGGCCAATTTGATGAGATCACCAAACTGGTCAGTCGCAGCCAGGGTGCCATCAGTGACATCGTACCTTACGCCTTCTTTCTTGAGTGTGCATTGCATCGTGTCATTGATCAAGCAGTCGAGGAGCAGGAGCAGGAAGATGAGGAAGTCGCAATTCTGGATGAATTCCCGGTGGGAGGGGGGCTACTCCATCTGAGACAAGTCAACAGGAGTCTGAAGAGGAGTCATAGGAGGATGGTGCCGGGGCGGAGGAGGAGCAAGAAGAGCATGCTTTAAACTGTTCTGGGGTCCCTGGTTTGGTCCGTGGCTGGGGGGAGAATACCGATGACGACATTATACTGGACGATGAGCAGGAGCCAGGCCACTCCACCGCTTCCAGTTTAGTGCAAATTTGGCCTTTTATGCTCCAGTGTTTGTTGAAGAGGGACCCCCGTATAAAAAGCATAAAGGGCAAGGACCAGTACTGGGTGGCAACGTATTTAGACCCCCGGTACAAACACTAAATGGTTACCATGTTACCAGGATCACAGAGGGCTGTCAGAATGCAGCACTTCCAGGCCTTGCTTCAAGAAATGCTGCATTCTGCTTTTGCGGGCGCTGGCAGAGGAATTTCCACTTACAGAGAAACAGTTGTGGGTACCAATCCAACAGCGCATGCAAGAATAGGGCGGTTTGGAGATGTGTTGGTCACTTCGGATATGAGATCATTGCAGCCAACCCATCGACAGACGCCCTCCGTATCCAGCCTCAATGAACGCCTAGACCGACAGGTGTACATCGGGTTAACGGGCGATGTGGACGCTCTGAGAAGCGAGTAACCCCTGGACTACTGGGTGTGCAGGCATGACCTGTGGACAGAGCTGGCACAATCGTCCAGTGTCCTGTCCAAAAGGACGTTCAGCACAGCAGGGGGGATCGTGACCGATAAGCGCACTCATCTAGCTCACGACAGTGTGGACTACCTCACATTTCTAAAAATGAATGAGGCATGGATCTCGGAGGAATTCAACACATGTGACAAGTCAACCACGTTTAATTGAATTTCCTCATGATAGCCCACAGATATCCGCCACCACCCAGAACAAATAATGGTCCCTGTCTGTAAATACAGCGGCATAAAAGGCCTTTTCTGTCCGTTGAATGCCTAATGTTTTGGGCCTCAGAGGAATTCAACACCTGTGACGACCATGTGTTTCAACTATTATCATTAGGGTTTTTTTTTCAAGAGGGGGGATTTCGTTAGCCATGTTTTTAATCCAATTTTATATTTATATAAAAATATCCCCTGATTAAGACACTTCTTTTTTGTTGGAATTTTTGTCATTGATCCCCCTCTAGTATGTCACTGTCCATGTTGTGGGACTATTTGTGCACTTCTATTAAGTATTTGGTGGCTGCAAATATGAGCTAAAGGTTTTTCAGGTTCGCCTTCCATTAAAGTAAATGGGGCCCGCCGCAAACTTGCGGTTCATGAACATTTGATCAGCCGATGTTCGTCCATCACTATTGTCAGGAACTACATGATTTTCATATTTTATATTAATCGTGAGATATCCCCTTTATAATGTTTCTTTGATTCATTTCAAAACAATGTTATCCATTCAACAGAAACTTTTTCTTGCATTAACACGTGTTGCTGGCTACTTAACTTACTTAAAATAGCACAGATGTGTCACCCTTAACTTTTCTAGACTTGCATTTAGTAGTGCAATTTTTCATGATACCAATTTAATATAATCTTGTGCCATCCAATATATGTTTTTTTAACATGTGGCTGAAGGTTTATGTATGGCTGATGGATTGAATCTGTCCGAAGCCAGATAGATTTTAACAGGTGAACATACAGGTGAAACTCGAAAAATTTGAATATCGTGCAAAGTTCATTTATTTCAGTAATGCAACTTAAAAGGTGAGATAGACATATACATGCAAAGCGAGATATTTCAAGCCTTTATTTGTTATAAATTGGATGACTATGGCTTACAGCTTATGAAAACCCAATATCTCAATTTTGAAGTACCCTTTGCTCAGCTGGTATGGATTAATTATCTGACTAGAGTGTGACACATTGAGTCTAGAATATTGAACCTTTTCACAAAATTCTTTACGTTGCATTAATGCAATTCCATTTAATTCGCATTACTGAAATAAATTGACTTTTGCACGATATTCAAATTTTTTGAGTTTCACCTGTACATATAGAGAGGCGTAGCTAGGAGTTCAGCAGGAAGTGGGTTAAACACATCTGAGTAGGCCCCAATCCAGGTAACATCAACCCATAACCACTACAAAAAACTAGTGGTTCAATAATATTATCATAGTATTATTGAACAAAACAAAAAAATATATATTACCAACATGGAGTTACCATATAGTCACAGATATTAGTGTTACACAGGTGTAGTAGAATTCACAGTGCAGTGCCTGGGACCCCTACTACTATAGACCGTGTAGGAGCCGCTTTGGCTGCTACAGTGTTAGTTCTGCTCCTGGGATCAAATCCATTATTTCTTGGTTTTTAGATTGCAAATAAGTTAAAGGGGTTGGTTGTCTTGGCTTATGCTATTGATGACCTTTCTTCAGATAGGTCATCAATATCAGGTCAGTGGGGGTCCGACACCCGACACCCTTGCTGATCAGCTGTGCACGTGCCGTCTCCCTTCTCTCTTCCTGTCTGCAGCTGCTATGTCTGTGACGGAGAAGGCAAACCAGCATGCCATCTCCTCATACAACTGATTGGCGGGGGTGCCGGGTATCAGACCCCCACTGATCTGATATTGATGAATCGATAGTAAAAGCCCGGACAACCCCTTTAAAGGGTTATTCCTATCTTGGACATTGCTAGGATATGCATCCAATATTTGATATGTTCTTTACTTAGAACAGAGCCTTCAAAGTCCCGGAGGTCACACTGCATCCGCAACCACCCTCCATTCATTTCTATAGGACTGCCAAAAGTAGCCAATTGGAAGACCTATTGAAATTAATGGGAAGCGCACTGCACAAGCGCGGTCACCATGGGACTGCCAAAAATAGCCGAGCACTATTTTTGGAAGTCCCATTGAAAAGAATGGGACGCGCATCACACAAGTGCGGCCGCCACTCCATTCACTTTTAAGAGACTTACAGAAATAGCAGTTTAGGTGCGGGTCGCACCTCCCATAGCAAGATGCCCCAAATGTCTAAAATGGGAATAACCCTTTAAGCCTTTCCCGATATGTGAGGTAATAGTACGTCACATGTTGGGTCTTTAAAGATGGCACCCGCTCCACCCCGGATCAACCGGGTGCCTGCTGTTTCACACAGCAGACAACCAGACCTAATGTCCAACGTGACCACGGCATCTAGAGGAGAAAAAACCAACAGCTTGTGCTGTGTGTGTGTATTTCCCAATAATATAAGGTTGCCGGATATTAGTACCTTTGGATCCCCTTCCTGGGGGCTCTATGGGAACTGTTAAAAAAAAAGTGTAAAAAAAATAAATAAATGTTTTTAAAAATATAAAATACATTTTTTTTAAATATAAAAATTCTAATCACTGGTGAGAGCAGCAGCTCTCTGAAATAAATGATTGTGGGGGTGTGAGGCCTCAGATCCCTGGTGATGTGATAATGATGACCTATCCTGAGGATAGGACATCGTTGTCTTTTTCTGGATAACTCCTTCAAATATTCGCTGGAAGAAGCTGTATGACAAAATGCGTGTTGGGGTTTGAGTTGGCAGCTGATCCTTTACTCTATGCTGTTAGTGGTTACGGTTAGTGATTATTTTAATAATCGTGTGCACCTTATTTAATCCTGTTTATGTCTATGTCATTATGCGGTGCTATAATTATATATCTGAATTATATTTGCTAGCTAGCCACTTCTGAACATTATTTATGATACTTTATTTTCATTGCATTAGGTATTGGCCTCCCTTCTCTGTCATCTAATGTTAATTAATTTTAACAGCCTTTGATGGCTGTGTCTACATTATGTATAGACTATGTATACCTTAATTGTTACCCTATGGAAAACCAGTGATAGGAAATGTTACATTATAATCTTCTTCTTATCATAACCCAGCCAAAGCTAATAAAAAGTTCAATTTGGGGAGGTGTGAAAAGAATATATATAAGCCATATTATATTTTTACACAGTAGAAATGTACCAGAGATTAAAAGAAAGAAGATTTTCTCATTGAACTCTACAGCATTCAAAGTCTAGAGTTTACAACAATGAATGTATCAATCTCCTATCTAATAAGCCAAAGAAACAAAAAACTGATTCCGACTTATAATACCATGTACTGTATAGTCAGGCATTCAGTAAGATAACAATCTGTAATACATACCAGTTTTATGCCAAGATGAATTTCTATTAAACATTTTAGGGCAGTGGTATAATTGGGTTTCTAGAAAGGTCTAGGAGCCTGAGATTCTAGTCAGCATTTTGTTTCGCTATTTATTTCAAGACAGAGAACACATGTAAGCTTTTTTTCCCCCTGCAACTAGACATTTTGAACCAGAAAATAGAATGATATGGTTTCTAAGGCATAGAAAGTATAACTTTACCACTGATGAGATCATAGTAACCATAATTACTCAACAGGTAAACCATTTAGTTATTCATGTTTAATTTTTGTCAATCCAATGGTTGAAAGTAAAACTCTCAAGTTGAACTACAGTCCACTCTGCAGCATGTCATGGAGCTGCAGAAACTGAGCAGACTGATAGTTTTGTGGGAAAAGATTCAGTATACTGTAGCTTGCCATTAAATCATTGACATCCCTGCTAATTCAGTGCTTATGAGTCTGGTCAGCAGTCCTAATTAGTGACTAGACACCTTCTACAGGCTAAAACTCAATCTTTGTCCATAAATGTATATAACTTGGGGACAGATTTACTAATTCTATAAATGGCATAAATTTAGACCACTGTCTAGACCTACACCACATTTTACACAGGGGCCCTGGATAGATGCTTAATCAGGCACAGGGATAGACACTTTTGTTAAGCTCTATACCAACTATTGGTTGACTTGCATTGAGATAGAATTTTACTCCAAAATGATGGTGCATTTTGAGCTAGGTGCATTTACATTAGTATATGTTGGCCAATTTACTCAGCTCCTCCAGCCTTGTAACTATTTACTATTTTACTATTATTGGCAGGGCTGAATTTCCTGTGTTTATAACTAGGGATGAGAGAATCGACTTCAGATGGTACATCCCGCTCCATACAGTGTTAGAATGCATTGGCTCAGATGCGCCGAAGTTATTACTTCGCGAAGTCGTACAAGACTTTGTGTAGTAACTTAGGGAATTTATTATTACCATAACAAACCTTGGTACCAAACTCGAGTTCGGTTCCAAGGTACCACTAGGAAACCGAACCAGAGTTCAGTACCAAGGTTTTTTACAGTAATAATTCCCGAAGTTATTACATGACGTGTTGCGCGACTTAGCGAAGTAATAACTTCGGCTCATTGGTGCCAATACATTTTAATACAGTACGGAGTGGGATCTCGATACAGTATTAGAACACCAGAATGTACCATCCGAAGTCGATTTGATCATCCCTATTTATAACGCTTTTTTGTTCACAGGCACAATATTAAATAGTATATCACTGAAATGAAGTGAAAAAATTTGCGCCATTTAATATTACAGGCCAGCCTCTCACAACACTTGCTGTATGATTTGGAGGACAGGTCTCAGAGGAATAACGTGCAGGGAAGGGATCCCGGAAAGCATTTCGGACTCGCAGTTAAGTTAATTTTTTCATGGTTTTTTCAAAGCAGTCGTGCCGAACCTCTTGGATATAGACTCTTTGGTGGATAGAATCCACAGGGTACCTAAACCTAAGATGTTAAACCCTGCCTTGCCTAGGCACACGCTGGCTAGGATCAATTTTTTCAACACCATGGGGAAGCCTTTCTTTCTCAGCTGTGTCACAAACCGACTGTACCTGATAACCCTGTACCCTGTTAGCTGGATTTTTCAAGACAATGCTTTTGCCTACAAGTGGGGCTTTCCTATTAAGCTAGTTATATGTAAAGATGTCTCTGTGTTGATCTGTTTCACTCCAAGCCAAGATGAATCCTTGCCTCATAAATGGGATCTGCTGCCAGACGCCCCTGACCATCTGCATACATCTAGGCCTCCAGAGAAGATTCCTCAGGACTGGTCTGTTGCTGGACTTTAGTTAGCTCCTTAGGTTCCTCAGGGAGTCTCATATTTGTTCTTGCATTTGTTCTACTCTTTTAAACAGTGTTTGATGCTGTGTAATATGCTCCAGATGATACTAGTGCTTATACTAGTGATGTTTTCAGTTTACTTTTGTATTATGTTTTCTTTTATTATTTCTACTAGCAGAAGGACCCAGCTTCGCATGGGTATATTTCATCTATTTAATTTAATGTTTGTGTGTGTTGTTAAAAAATATCGACAGTATCCCCCATAACAGTGACCTCTACAGCACCCCGCCCCTTTAACAGTGAACTCCACTGTGCCCCACTCCTTAACACTGACCCCCCACAGTGCCCCTCCACTTTAAAATGTGACTTCCATAGCAGCCCATCCCCTTAACAGTAACATCCACAGTGAACCACTCTTTAACAGTGACCTCCAAAGTGCCCACCCCTTTAATAGTGACCTCCACAGCACCCTGCCCCTTTAACAGTGACCTCCACAGTGCCCACCCCCTTTAACAGTGACCTCCACAGTGCCCTGCCCCTTTAATGCTAGGGCTACATGACAACATGTGTCGTGCAGCATTTTGTCTCAACAATTTTTATAATGATAGTCTATGGTGTTGCACTGCGACATGTGACATGATGAGACATGACAGTCGCCAAAAAAATCCATCTAAGATGGATGAGAAAGACTTGCAGGCTTGTATTGGCTAATGCAGGTCATTTTTTGGAAATATCTCAGGAACGGTATGTCCTAGATAGCTGTGACCCCCCACAAGATTTCTTTCTAGGTAGCAAGGGATGTGTACCAAGTTTTATTGAAATCGATGGTTGCGTTTTTGAGTGATCGTGGAACATACACACATACAGTACAGATCAAACGTTTGGACAAACCTTCTCATTCAAAGAGTTTTCTTTATTTTCATGATTATGAAGGCATCAAAACTATGAATTAACACGTGGAATTATATGCATAACAAACAAGTGTGAAATAACTGAAAATATGTCATATTCTAGGTTCTTCAAAGTAGCCACCTTTTGCTTTGATTACTGCTTTGCACACTCTTGGCATTCTCTTGATGAGCTTCAAGAGGTAGTCCCCTGAAAGGGTTTTCACTTCACAGGTGTGCCCTGTCAGATTTAATAAGTGGGATTTCTTGCCTTATATATGGGGTTGGGACCATCAGTTGCATTGAGGAGAAGTCAGGTGGATACACAGCTGATAGTCCTACTGAATAGACTGTTAGAATTTGTATTATGGCAAGAAAAAAGCAGCTAAGTAAAGAAAAACGAGTGGCCAGCCGAAAAATTGGGAAGACTTTGAAAGTAAGGGCTATTTGACCATGAAGGAGAGTGATGGGGTGCTGCGCCAGATGACCTGGCCTCCACAGTCACCGGACCTGAACCCAATCGAGATGGTTTGGGGTGAGCTGGACTGCAGAGTGGAGGCAAAAGGGCCAACAAGTGCTAAGCATCTCTGGGAACTCCTTCAAGACTGTTGGAAGACCATTTCAGGGGACTACCTCTTGAAGCTCATCAAGAGAATGCCAAGAGTGTGCAAAGCAGTAATCAAAGCAAAAGGTGGCTACTTTGAAGAACCTAGAATATGACATTTTCAGTTGTTTCACACTTGTTTGTTATGTATATAATTCCACATGTGTTAATTCATAGTTTTGATGCCTTCATAGTCATGAAAATAAAGAAAACTCTTTGAATGAGAAGGTGTGTCCAAACATTTGGTCTGTACTGTATATACGTCCCTCTTTATATATATATAGATGCCTACACCTTTGTGTTATACTTTGGATTCAAGAGTTTCACAACCCTGAGTTCCAGTGTGCATTTCTCTCTTTCATCCTTTTCTCTTTATTTCAATGGGTGTAAAGATGATAGGGTCATTTACCAAGTGATTTAAGCCAGTTTTTTGGTTATTTGCGCCACAATCTGGGACTTTTCCCAGCTCAAGCCAAGGGTAAAATAGGGGGCATGGTCTGAGCGGGGAAGGCAGCAGGCCCGTCTCATTTATCATTTTCTACTCCTGTTTTAGGTGTAGAAAATTGTCTACATTTAAGCCAGAAGAGAAGCTGGCTAACATTTAGACTGGCACCTCTACATAACTTCATCAGATCCACCGCCAGGGCAAGGGGTTATTAAGACCAGCGTCTAAAATGCCAATCTTAATTATTGACCTCCATTATCAAGTCAGAGGCCTTAACTCCCTACATAAGGCCTCTTGTACACGACCGTATGTATTTTGCGTTCTGCAAAAAGCAGATCCGCAAAAAATGACATCCGTGTGCATTCCATATTTTGCAGAGCGGAACAGCTAGCCCCTAATAGAACAGTACTATCCTTGTCCTTGATGCGGACAATAATAGGACATGTTAAATTTTTTGCAGAACGGAAATAAGGACATACGGAAATGGAATGCACACAGAGTAACTTCTGTTTTTTTGCGGACCCATTGAAATTAATGGTTCTGCATGCAGTCCACAAGGAAAACGGAACGGACACGGAAAGAAAATACATTTGTGTGCAAGAGGCCTATGTCTCACTGTGATATTGTGTGTATTTAGGAAACTGCTGCATGCAGATTGTTTTAGGCTCCATTCACACGTCCGCATTTTTTCCCTGCATCTTTTCCGCAAAAATGCGGAAGAGATGCGGAATATATGCGGACCCATTCATTTCAATGGGTCCGCAAAAGATGCGGACAGCATTCAGTATGCTGTCCGCATCCGCAAATCCGTACCATTCCGCAATGCGGATCCGTCGAAAAAGTACCGCATGTCTACTTTTGCCCGCAAATTGTGGACTGTTGCCCCATTGAAGTGAATGGGTCCGCAAAAAACGGATGACATGCGGAAAGATGTCAAATGTCATCCGCATGTCATCCGCAATTGTGGATCCTGAATTGCGGATCTGCAGGAAATAGAAAAAGAATCCTGCCCCATGTGACCTTGAATCTCCAGGGAGACAGGTGGCAGGAAGACAGGAATTTATCTTCTGAGCCGACCAGCACATATATCAGCAGACAGTATGTGCAATTTTGAAGTGGAAAAACTGATAGTCCTCATACAAGAGAGGCCAGCCCTGTGGGACTCCAGGACTGAAATATACCATGAACGGACCATCAAAGATCGTTCATGGAATGAAGTATGCGTAGAGTTGCTGTCCACTGCATGGACCTCTGCATCAAAAGACAAGCAAATTAAAATGCGTGAGTAAATACTTTACTTAAAAGTTATGTGTATTTAATATTGGTTAATACACACATTCATGTTGCATGGTGTGTGTATAGGCAGCCTGCCATGCACACGTGTACACCCAGCCTGCCAATACACACATTCATGTTGCATGGTGTGTGTATAGGCAGCCTGCCATGCACACGTGTACACCCAGCCTGGCAATACACACATTCATGTTGCATGGTGTGTGTATAGGCAGCCTGCCATGCACACGTGTACACCCAGCCTGGCAATACACATATTCATGTTGCATGGTGTGTGTATAGGCAGCCTGCCATGCACACGTGTACACCCAGCCTGCCAATACACACATTCATCCAAGAAAAACACTGATTGTGTACATGAGATAAATGTCCTTTTACATTTTTGTTAGCACAATTTTAGATTATTTAATGAATACATTTTTTTCATTTTTTTACAGTTGAGCAAATAAAAAATATATGTTTACGAGGCAGCTCCAATTTCTCAAGCAAATAATGGACGTAAGACCGTAAGTAGTTTTTAAGTTATATATTTTTTGGGTGCACCTTTCACCAGTTTGTACTCATTAAAATGTGGTACCTTACACAGTAGCACATGTGCCCTACATGTCATGTAGTAAAGAATCTTCATTATATCCTCCGTTGCGGTGCAGTAGTCCATTAGATTTATGCGCCCTGTATGTAAATACCTAGCATGGGAACAGGGAGGAGGAGACATCTGCTTTTCTCACAGGGTGATTCTTCTATCTGGCATTAGGGTACATGTGCTACAGTGTGAGGTACCACATTTAAAGAGTTTTAACTGGTGAAAGGTACTATGTTAATATTTTTTTAAATTTGGTAATTTATGTTTTTATTCTTTATTATAGCACGGTAGACAACTTAACAGAAAATTCTGGTTCGCAAACCACATCTGTAGAAGTGGCTGAGAGGCCACACACTTCAACAATGGTGGAGGACCAACCACTGGTGATGGAAGAACAAGAAGGCACCGAAGAAGCCTCAGGTTCTCAGCTTCAGAGCACCGAAGAGCCAACCTCAGAAAATGTGGAAGTACCACAAATCCCTCCCAGGAACGAAGCAGCAGAGGAACCCGTTTGCCGTTCTTCGGGCAGACGAGCTAGAAGAGTCAATACCGATTCAGGTGTAGATCTCCGTCAACGAGTAGATATGATGGTGATGGAGTATCTAAACCGGAATCGGTCTGACGGGAAGGAAGAAATTACATTAAAAGGGCTGGCTCCTTGCTTCCGCCGTGTGCCCGAAGAACGGCAAACACGTTGCGTTTCGGCAATTGCAATGCTTATGGACCTTTTTTCTGGCCCCCAGGAGCCACATCATCTGATGGACTATATGATAAATTCCCGAAATGCCATGCTTCAGGTCACTCCTCATGCAAGTCACCGTCCTGATCCCCTTATGGTCCATCCTCCAGGCCCTTTCATGAGGGATTTATATGACCTCTAAGTTTTTTTTTTGGTTTGGGTTTGTTCTTAATAAAAAATGTTTACCTTTCAAAATTTGACGGTTATTTTTCTCTTTAAAGTTTAAGATTTTTTCATTTTTTTTAAATTTTTATATTGATGACCTATTATAAATTTAGGTAATTTGTATTAAAAATGGTCTAATGCACACGAAAGTTGATGCTTCTGTTCCATGCATTTGGTACCGCAATTTGTGGTCCCCAATACACAGAGAACTAAAGTTCAGCATTCGGGACTGATCCAGACCCATTCTACTTGAATGAGTCCGGGATCCGTCCGTTCTGCATCAAAGTGATTGAGGATCCATTCAAGTGAATGGATCCACATCAGTGAAGACCACAGGGACAGGTGCCCGTGTATTGCGAAATTGTATCGTGAGGGCTGCAATACTGCAACGAGTAGGTTACGGTCATTTGCTAAAAAAAATACTATTTGGATCCATATTTTCATGCATGCTCACCCTGCGTGACCATCAGAGGTTTTTAATGGCCAAATATTCTCCATTGCTATTTGCTTGTTAGTGCAGGGAAATGACTATTTAAAAAATTAAAAAGTTATGCCGATGCTTCTGGCAAGCAGTGTTTTTGATGATGTCACTAGCTCTAATGGGCTGGCACTCGCACAGCCCTAGCCTTTTAACGGACCAGGTCAGCGCAGAAGGCACACATATTAGTGCTATTGACATCACCAAACACAGTGCTTGGTAGAAGCATCTGCCCATCAGTGGCAATGTTTTGGCCAAATAAGGTACCCATTTCCATGCCCGATCAAGTGATGTGCAAATGAGAGCATTGGAGTATGAAATGCTCCAATTCTCACATCGCAGTGTCTACATGGATGAAATTATGATGTAATATACTTACCTTTTCTGCGTAGAAGGATTTGCTCTGTGGATTGCAGGCCAGATTACGTCTGTTGTTGTCCTTGTTGAAAGCTAAACGCATACATATACCATTTTATTATTAAAAATGGGACATGTTCGTATTCAGCTGTGAGGACATGAACAAATGTAAAAGTTGCAAAACATTATTTTAGAGACGTAATTAGAAATGAGGTATTAGAAGGTATTTACACCAAATTTCACAAAAAATTTGGATTTGGCACAATACCCCAGCCCGCAAGCCCACGTCAAGGGTCCTCATTATCTTGCGAGTCCCTAATCTAAACTAACAACAGGGGATCTAACTAAACTAAGTAATTTCCATTTTTATAAAATTTAAACCAGATTCCAGCTGAAATCAGCGTCTTCCATGGATTGCATCCAACTGCCACGACAATGCCCCCTCAGGACTGCAGAAGTAGTCGGCATAGAGTTCCCGAACAGCTAGTCCAGCTGTTCCAGGGCGTCCAGGCCGGCTCAGGTCTAAACTAACTGAAGATGTCATATTTAGGCCCAAATCTGCATCTGTTGAGGCATTGTGGATCCTGGTGAAATTGTGTAGCAGTACACAAGCCTGTATCACCAGGGTGGCATTGTCCGGATTCATCTGTATGGATGACATGAATACTCTCCACTTAGTGGACAGTATTCAGAAAGCGCACTCCACATACCGACGGGCGCGAGACAATTGATAGTTGAAAATGCGCTTCCTGTCATTCAGATCGCATCTAGGGAAGGGCCGCATCAGGTGGAATGACAATGCAAATCCTTCATCTGCCACGATCACAAATGGAGCCGGCGGACCTGCAGATCCGGGAAGTCTACTGGGCTCTGGCAGGGCAAGCTGGTTTGTGTGAAGCCGTTCACCCATTCTGGAAGCACTAAAGATGCGGGCGTCTGAAGTGCTCCCATAGGCCCCGATATCCACAATTACAAACCTGTAGTTACTGTCAGCAAGGGCCATCAGAACTGCAGAAAAATATTGCTTGTAATTGAAGTACCGGGACCCTGAGTGAGGCGGCTTCTTCACACGGATATGCTTACCGTCCAGTGGCCCAATGCAGTTAGGAAACTGCGCAGATTGGTAAAATCCCTCGGCGATACGTAGCCAATCTTCCGCCTTGGGGGTGGGCATCACCGCTTCTCTGAGACGCTGCCATATAACTGTACAGGTATGACAGACGATCCCAGAGATTGTAGAGATTCCAAGCAGAAACTCAAAATGCAACGAAGCGAATGAATTTCCAGTAGCAAGGAATCTGAAAAATACAAAAAAGAAAAGAAAAATAAGTTCAAACTTTCATTATAATATATTGATATTGAATATATATCAGTGGTGGTGAACCTATTGCACGGGTGCCAGAGGTGCTACTCGGAGCCCTCTCTGTGGGCACCCACACCCTGGAAAAATTCTGACTGTACCAATATGACCTTTCCTGCCATTCACCATGAACAGCACAGGCAGCGCACTGAATGTAGACAGGCTATTATAGCTACTACATGATAAAGTACATGAAAGATATACTATATTGGACTGTAGGATTCAGGTTAACTTGCCACGTTGGCACTTTGCGATAAATAAGAGGGTTTTGGGGTTGCGGTTTTGGGCACTCGATCTCTAAAAGGGTCGCCATCACTGATATATAGTATCTAAAAATGGCACATTCACTTACCTCAGGGTGACAAGCAAGCGTTGTTCAGCAGATATGCAGCGCCTCCTGCTGGTGTCCAGGAAATTAAGGTCAGGATGTAGAGAGACCAGCAGATGATCGAATGCTTCCATGGACATCCGGCAATAGCTTTTGAACTTTATAGGGTCAAGTCGCAGATCGTTGTATAACTTATGAAATTGTCCTTTCTGAAGGCGCTGAGCAACAATGGGATGGACCCACTGCCGTCTCCTCTTCCTCCCCGGTTCTTCATCCAGCATAGATGACGGCCGTCTGAATCGCCGAGAGAGAAGCCAGTAAAATAGTACGTTATCCATGTCTTCTGCCATGATGATTACTGAGAAATCGGTAGAAAACTATGCCAGCCAAGCAGAGGTTTCTTACACAGCTCTGAACGACACCAAAAGCACAATAAAATGGCGACTGTACAAGCACATGGCCTCTGTTCTTATAGACTTTTTTTTTTCTATGGTACCCTAGCAACATCTTTTCCGCCTTCTTTTTCTGATTTTTGCGGAAACACGGAAACACGGAAAAGATGCGGATGCACTTTTGTAAAAAAAAAAGGGACACGGATCCGCAAAAAAACGGAACACGGATCAGCAAAAAAAAGGAACGTAAATCTGGAATGAAAATATACTGACGTGTTAATAGAGCCTTAGAGTGTCTCACAGGGATTTGCAACTGCTGAAAACAAGAAAGCCAGGGTCTGCATTCTTGTTAAAAACTGTGTTGCTCTTTCTGTTATCTCTGAGCATGTGGACTCTAATGGTAGATTTATTATTTTGGTTTGCTCCGTGAATGGTTTTTCATGTTCACGTTAATTAATTTATATGCTCCTAATCATTTGCAATGTACTTTTATCAGGTCTGTTTTGCAGAAGGTGAGGCTGGTGGCCAAAGGTGGGGTATTAGTGAGCGGGGACTTCCCTGTCTTGCTCTTTAGAGGCTGCATAGAGATGAATTAAACACCCTGGTGATGGAGGAGGATCTTTATGATATTTGGAGGTACCAAAATTCTAATGAGAAAGACTACTCTTATTACTCACCTAGATTTAGATCATATTCCCGCATTGATTACTTCTTATCCGATAAACTTCTCCTTTTATCTTGTATACAGAGCTCTATTGGCCTTATAACTTTGTCTCACCATGTTCCTGCCGTATGCCAGACCGACAGGGGAGGTCACGGTGTGAGCATTAGGTGGGCCGAGGTAAATACAGTTCTGGTTACTCATGGTTACGTAGTCCCTGGGCAGGCCTACATAAGTGAAGAGGAGAACGGCACAAGAATTCTCTGGGGCACACTCTGGTGTAAGGGACACAGGCCAGATGGTGGTTCGAGGTGCCCTTGATGGTCTGTATTAATGTGCCTATGGCAAGGTCCCTTGTAGTCGTGACGCCAGTACCTTTTGTGGTAGTACAACCATTTACTGTAGTGTTTACTGTGGAACTGAAGACTGAGACGAGGATGGTGCAATCCAACATAACTTTTACTAAATGTTGATCCTGGTAACATTACATCCAAGTAAGAAACAGTCCGTTGGTACATCCAAGTATGACATACAATCTCATGCATACAGGGGTAGGGAAATGTAAGTCCTCAGAAGAAACAGGCTCTTAGTCCTATATATACACTCACCTAAAGATTTATTAGGAACACCTGTTCTATTTCTCATTAATGCAATTATCTAGTCAACCAATCACATGGCAGTTGCTTCAATGCATTTAGGGGGGTGGTCCTGGTCAAGACAATCTCCTGAACTCCAAACTGAATGTCAGAATGGGAAAGAAAGGTGATTTAAGCAATTTTGAGCGTTGCATGGTTGTTGGTGCCAGACGGGCCGGTCTGAGTATTTCAGAATCTGCTCAGTTACTGGGATTTTCACGCACAACCATTTCTAGGGTTTACAAAGAATGGTGTGAAAAGGGATAAACATCCAGTATGCGGCAGTCCTGTGGGCAAAAATGACTTGTGGATGCTAGAGGTCAGAGGAGAATGGGCCGACTGATTCAAGCTGATAGAAGAGCAACGTTGACTGAAATAACCACTCGTTACAACCGAGGTACGCAGCAAAGCATTTGTGAAGCCACAGCACGCACAACCTTGAGGCGGATGGGCTACAACAGCAGAAGACCCCACCGGGTACCACTCATCTCCACTACAAATAGGAAAAAGAAGCTACAATTTGTACGAGCTCACCAAAATTGGACTGTTGAAGACTGGAAAAATGTTGCCTGGTCTGATGAGTCTCGATTTCTGTTGAGACATTCAAATGGTAGAGTCCGAATTTGGCGTAAACAGAATGAGAACATGTATCCATCCTCTGATGGCTACTTCCAGCAGGACAATGCACCATGTCACAAAGCTTGAATCATTTCAAATTGGTTTCTTGAACATGACAATGAGTTCACTGTACAAAAATGGCCCCCACAGTCACCAGATCTCAACCCAATAGAGCATCTTTGGGATGTGGTGGAACGGGAGCTTCGTGCCCTGGATGTGCATCCCTCAAATCTCCATCAACTGCAAGATTCTATCCTATCAATATGGGCCAACATTTCTAAAGAATGCTATCAGCACCTTGTTGAATCAATGCCACGTAGAATTAAGGCAGTTCTGAAGGCAAAAGGGGGTCCAACACCGTATTAGTATGGTGTTCCTAATAATTCTTTAGGTGAGTGTATATATATATATATGTAAGAAAGCTACTGCTTCAGACTAGGCTTTGAAGAAAATAAAGTCTCTCACCTGATTCTAACCTGAATGAAGGTGGTTTGCTGAATCCTTGAACTTCTATTTTCCAGTGTTTTCTGACAGATGGCCTATCTGTCCTCAGGGTTTAAACTGTGAAGTGTGGATGCTGGAAGCTGTGTCCTACACCTGCTTGCAAAGGTGCCAGGGAAGCCAGGGAAGCCCTTAATTATGGCTGTGTGCTATCCTTTAACTTTAAGACAATATAAAAATCCCCTTGAATACTTGCTTTAGTAGCTGGACACTGGTCGCCCCGGAAGAGTGTGCTGTAGAAGTGGACTTCTCACCTCTGGGTGGAATCTTGTGGCTTTAACCCTGGGCTGTGTAGCCAACAGGGAGAGAGCAGAGAGGCAGAAGGCCTCCCTCCAGCAGGCAGCTACTTCATGGCTGCTCTCTGTCTAGAAACTAACTCTACTCATATGCTTCCTGTAGAGTTAAACAAATGGCAGTTAAATCTGAGATTGCCTATTTAGAGGGAGGTTCTAATGACTAATGATTAATGATGATTAAGGATCCAAGACCTATTCCTGAGGTGTTTGCTTCATATTATTCGAGGTTGTATAATTTAAAAGATGATACTGCCACAGTTCAACCTACACCGAAATCTATAGATTCCTTTCTGGCTACAGTGAACTTGCCATCCCTCTCTGGCAGCCAAACCCCAATTTACTCTTCAGGAAATTGCACAGGTGAATAAATCTACTTCAATACATAAAGCCCCTGGTCCAGATGGCCTCTCTAGTGATTATTAGAAGTTATTTTCTACTCACCTAACTCTGTATCTATTGCAGCTACTTCAGTTTTGGCAGGAAGCTGGCACTATCGCTGCTGGTCACCTGACGGCCACGAGTACTACCTTACCCAAACCATGGAAGCCACCTAGCAAGCCAGATAAATTTAGGCCATAGCCTTACTGATTTGTGACCTTAAGATGTTTGCCAAGCTGCTGGCCACACGTCCCCATTTTGTGCCTGATCTGGTGGACTTGCAAGGCATGCACCTCTCCAGGAATCCCAGTGCATTCCTTTCCCTAGATGCTGAGAAAGCCTTTGACAGGGTGCACTGAGGGTACCTGAAGGCTGTGCTTCACAAGCTTTATTTTGCAAGCTGTCATGGCATCTTACTCGAACCCATCAGCTACAGTTTTGGCTTCTGGTTTTCTGTCTTCTCCCTTTACTATCAGCAATGGTACTCGACAGGGCTGTCCTTTGTCGTCTGTCATCTTTGCCTTGGTGATAGTACCTCTGGCTAAAGCCATATGGTCCAATCCAAATATCTGTGGGATTCGGGTAGGTGACACTACTCATACCATCAGTCTATATTCGGATGATGTGATTGTTATGTTATTTATGAAGCTAGATAGGTCCTTTACTGCCCTTATGGAAGTCCTTACTCACCTTTCTCAAGTTTTCTTTTATAAAGTAAATGCCTCCAAGTCTCTGGTACTTCCCATTTTGTTGCTTTATATCCATTTGTGTGGTCCTTTAATGGCATCTGGGTATTACTCTTTGCCTCCAAAAATATGTCTCATACTCAGTTCTCTCAAGCCTGAAATATGCTGAATTTCTGGCCTGGAAGTATCTTGGATAGCTTGCATTCATATTTGCAAACTTTTTGCCGAAATATTGTATATACTATGGTGTATACCTCTACCAGTCTCTGCTTGTGGATCTTCAAAATCTCCTGCTGCTCCTGAGTGTCTTAGAAGTGATTATGCTCTTCACTTATTGAAGGTGGCATGAGAATGGCAAATATAATGCTATATTATAGGGCTTCCATACTTGATGCCTTAAGAAAATAGATAACTACCTCCTTTACACATAAATGAATCAAAGGTTTATGGTACAGGAGGGGGGTTGCTTCCTTAGACTATTATTGGAGGCTGTGTATCTTCATCCTATGCAAGTTTCAAGTCCTTTAGCCACTGTCTCTAATTCCTTTAATATTTTGAAGGGTTTCCTCTCTTGTACTTACAGGTTCTTTCTTCTTTCCCGAGTTATGTCTATAAGAAGCTTGGATCCTCATTTATCAGGTCTCACCCTTTCAGGTTGGGTGATAAAGGTTTAGTTACCTTACACTAATTATATGAACATGGATTGTTATTGCCTTTTGAACACCTTAGGAGATCATTTAGACTGCCACACTCCTTTTGCTACCAGTATCCGTCACTTCTTGGGCACTTGTTCGATCTCATGTAATGGTTCTTCCGCCTTATACCACTGAGCAAACCTCTAAGGGTTTATCTCCGATATATCGTTTCATGAACCAGAAACATAATGATGACAAACTGCCTTATATAATTAAGTGGGAGCGCGATCTCCAGGCCACCTTTAGTTCTGCACATTGAAAACAGGCTCTAAAATGGTCCACCTGTACCTTGCTCTGTGTTAGGGCTTGTTCACACGGCCGTTGTGGTTCTGTGGCACTATTGCGGCACGCATATGGCGGGTCTGCAATACATGGTCACTGGCCCTTGTGCACTCCGCATTACGGAAGCAGACCCATTCACTTGAATGAATCCACATTCACGGAGGTGCAGAACGGAAGCACGGATCGGAACCCCAAGGAAGCCTCCGCACCGCAAAAAAATAGAACTTGCTTTTTTTTTTTTTGCGGTGCGGACGGATCACGGACCCATTCAAGTTGAATGGGTCTCGATCCGTCACAGCCGCAGCATGGACGTTGCCCGTGCATTGGGGGCTGAAAATTGCGGTCCCCAATGCAAAGAACGGAACCACAACGGCCGTGTAAATAAGCCCTTAATCACATTGAACAGATCAAAAAAGTTAATCTGAGATGGTACCTGACCCCTGATAGATTAGCACATTGTATACCAGGTTTCTTTAACTTATGCTGGAAACAATTCATACTTGGTGGTTCTGTTCTAAAAAATTTTCTTTTGGGTGAGAACTTTTCATTTAATTTTCCAATTTATAAAGTATCCATTACTCCCAGATTCCACTATGGCATTACCAAATATGGGGATATATGATCTCCCTTCACTGTTTAGGTGGACAGTGGCCCATGTTCTTACTGCTGCCAGACTCTGTATAGCTAAAAAGTGGAAATCTGTGGATCCTGCTGTCATGGTGTAACTTTCTTCTAGGGTGAATTTACATATATAATATGAGCTAATTATGGCCCAGTCTGCTAAGCACCAAGCTTATTTACTTAAGAGATTACTTTCTTGGTCATTTCACTCTTTGGCCTCTTTGACACTCAAGAATCATATCATTGTTACTAAACACTCTGTTGGATGAGATGCACTAACTGTGGAACTATTTTTATGATTGATACCTTGTGTACTCATGTTCTCTGTGCCTTTCCTGACCTGCGTGTCAGAGTTTTCTTTGTAAAATGTTGTTTACATATATGTTCTTTTTCTGATGTTGTATGGTTTACAATAAAAATGTAACACCTCAGTGACCAGTAGTGATGAGCTGCAGGGGCAATATTCGAATTCGTGATATTTCGGGAATATATCGTCGCATATTCGCCATATATTCGAGAATTCGCGAATTCATGATCTCTAAGCATTATTTTCTTGATTGCGAAAATTCGCATAAAATTCGCCTAAAGAATTCGCATAAAAAATTGGCATGAGCTGGTATTTTAAAAAAAAATCGAATATTCGCGATTATGAATATATTTTGCAATATTCTAAATATTCGCGAATTCTCGAAGTGCCGATATTCGCGATAAAAATTTGCAATTCGAATATTCGTGATCAACACTAGTGACCAGCCTGTTTTGGGCCTTACTGATCAAGCGTTTTTCTTCCTTTTTTCATCATCGCCTTCTAAGAGCTATAACATTTTTATTTTTCCATCTATGTAGCTGTATGAGGGCTTGTTTTTGTGAGACAAGTTGTAGTTTTTAATGGTACCATTTTTGGGCATACTTAACTTTCTGATTACATTTTATTAACTCTTTCTTAGAGGAAGATTGGAAAAAACAGCAGTCACAGGATTTTTACATTATAAATTTTGCAGCATTCATTTTTCGGCATAAATAACATATTATAATATCTTTGGGTCAGTACGATTACAACTAGATATAGTTTTTTTTTTACATTTTACTGCTACAAAACATAACTATTTATTTTTCTTTCTATGGAGTTGTGTGGGAGCTTGATTTTTGTGGGACAACTTGTAGTTTTCATTGGTATCATTTTGGGGTAAATAATAGTGTTGATCGAGCACCAAAGTGCTCGGATGTTTGGGTGTTCGAGTAGAACACTTTGGGATGCTCGGGTGCTCTACCGAGCACCCGAGCACAATGGGAGTCAATGGGAGAACCCGAGCATTAAACCAGGCACCCCCTGCTCTGAAGAGGGGAGGGTGTCTGGTTCACAGGAAAAGGTCAGAAATGGATGGAAACACCACTGAAATGGTTTGGGAACAGCATGGGGAGGATGTCTGGATGCATCTTGGACTCTTAGGCCGCTGCTGGGAATGATGTTGTCCAAGTAGTGCGCCACTTTTACAGACTGACGATGATACCACAAAACCGAAGATAAAATCTATTTTAGAGGAAAAATTATTAGGAAACATTCTTTCCTATATATTTACTTGTACATAAAGTGCAAGTGCTGTCAAAAATTACAAGCAAGAGGCACTCCGATACATCCTGTATATCACATAAAGGAGGGCCTCATTCACATTGTGGTACAATTGTTCAGGTAGTGGGACTCCTACGCTCATAAAGCCTATGCACTAAGTGAAAGGCTGCCATAAATTACAACGAACCAGCACTCCAATACACCCTTTATTACACATAAAGGAGGGCATCATACACACCCTTGAAAAATTATGATTGATGGCCTGCTGGTTGCCCCTTAAAAACATTAGGAGCAAGGGCCTGCTGGTCACCCTCTAAAACATTAGGGGCGAGGGCCTGCTACTGATCTGACCATCTAAAACATTAGGGGTGAGGGTCTGCTGCTGAGCTGACCATCTAAAACATTATGGGCGAGGGCCTGCTGCTGAGCTGACCATCCAAAACATTAGGGGTGAGGGTCTGCTGCTGAGCTGACCATCTAAAACATTATGGGCGAGGGCCTGCAGGTGACCCTCTAAAACATTAGAAGTGAGGGTCTGCTGCTGAGCTGACCCTCTAAAACTTTAGGAGAGAGGGCCTGCTGCTGATCTGACCCTCTAGATCATTAGGGGTGAGGGTCTGCTGCTGAGATGACCCTCTAAAACATTAGGGGCGAGGGCCTGCTGCTGATCTGACCATCTAAAACATTATGGGCGAGGGCCTGCTGGTGACCCTCTAAAACATTAGGGGTGAGGGTCTGCTGCTGAGCTGACCCTTTAAAACATTAGGAGCGAGGGCAGCCTAATAAGCATGTTGATATGATGGAGGAGGAGGAGGAGGAGGACGAGAAAAGGAAGATTGAACTAACGTTATACAGGAGATGTAGCGCAGGTAATTTCGTTGTCACCAGCGGTGAAAAAATTTGACTGAATGTCACTGATATTTAGGATGCGCAAATGTTATACAGGAGATGTAGCGCAGGTAATGTCACTGTCACCAGCAGCCAAACAATTGTGCTGAATGTCACAGATATTTAGGATGCGCTAATGTAACACAACAGATGTAGGAGAGGTTGTGTCACTGTCAGCAGCGGCCTAACAATTCCACGCAATTTAGCGCAGGTTGCGCTAATAATATATATTCCATCCAGATAAAACAATAATCCTTAAAAGGACTTTCGGGTCTCTAACACCTTTCAACACTAAACAATTCCTGTCCCTACACTATCTCTCCCTGACCTAGACTGAGCCGAACCACGTGCCATCGGGTGCTATATAGCACCCGATGACGTGTTCCGGCCAGCCAATCACTGTAATGCCGGTAACTAACACGGCTATGGCATTATAGTGAGGGCCAGTACTTCCCTGCATGTTTATTGGCTGTGTAGCAGCCAACAAACCTGCGGGGAGGAGACTCGAGCATCGCGCTCGAGCACACGCGGTGTTCGACCGCAATGCTCCAGTAAAAATGGTGTTCGGTCAAGCATGCTCGCCCAACACTAGTAAATAACACTTGTTAGGGCGGTTTCACATCACCCTTATGGATTCCATTTTTGCTTTCCTTTATAACATGGTTATAATATAAAATATCAGAATCTATAAGACAGAAGTCAAAACGGAAGCCTTTAAGAGGCATTCTGTTTTGATCCATCATAATATAAGTCTATGGGAATCATAACGGAACTGTCTGGTTCCCGTTATGCAAGACGGAAAACAGTCCTTTCGACAGGACCCTTTTTTCTGTTCTGCATAACGGAAACCAGATGGACATGTTATGATTCCCATAGACTTCTATTATGATGGAAAGCAAAACGGAATGCCTTTTAAAGGTTTCCGTTTTTCATTCCATCATAATACAAGTCTATGGGCAGCATAACGGATCCGTCCTGGTTTCCGTTATGCAGAACTCGACTTCTGCATAATGGAAACCAGCATGGGTCAGTTATGCTGCCCATAGACTTGTATTATAAAGGATCAAAACGGAATGCCTCTTAAAGGCTTCCGTTTTGACTTCTGTCTTATGGATTCCGTTATTTTCAGTTATAACATCGTTAAAACAAAAACGAAATCCATGATAGTGATGTGAACCCACCGTTACTACTTTTTTTTTGTGGCAACTAAGAACAAATTAGCAATTCTCGCATTTTTTGTTGTTTTTTCTTATGGTGTTCACTGTAGGGGATGATTTACATGATATTTGTGTAGTGCGGGTTGCTACAGATGCGCCGAATCCGGCGATACTCAACATGTGGGGGAGATTTTATTTTTGCAAATGTTTTCATTAAAAAGCGTATTTTCAATGAAAAAAAGCACATTTTTAGTAGAATTTTATCAATGTATTCTTTTAAACTTTTTTAACCACTTGATAACAGGCAATCTTTTGATTCTATCCCTAAAGTGCATTGCATTTTAATGCCAGTGCTATACTGACATTGACCAGCAGGCTATGCCAGAGAGGAACAGCCTGTCTATACACACAACGGCACCCCTTTGATCGCATTTGCAGGGTGCTGATGGGAGACAGAGGGCGTCCACTCCCTCTGTCACCACTTACATGTGGTGGGCGCCATTGCCCACGGCAGATAAAGGCTTAAACAGCCCAGATCATCACTCCTGCCGCTCTGGGATGTTTGAGCAGGAACGTGGCTCTTTGAAAAGGTGGCAGCCCAGCCTAATGCCCTTTAGTGACCGCCATAAAAAGGCGCATTGGTGGTCACTAAGGGGTTAATGTTTTTTTTTTGTTTTTTTTTACAAAAGAGTATTTGGTATCCCTGTAATCATGATAACCCATGAAATATAGTAAACACATTATTTAGGGTGATCAGGAATCAGCGTAAATAAAAATTATGCTTTTTCCCCCTTTAACCCCTTCTTTTTTTATTTTCTGTCTTTATTCCTTGCCGTCCTGGAGCAATAAATTTTTTTATTCTTTCATTCACATAGCCACGTGAGGCCTTGTTTTTGCAGGACAAGTTGTACTTTGCAATAGTAAAATTTTGAATTGCATATGATATAGTGGGAAGCTGGAAAAAAATTCCAAATGGGGAAGAATTGGGGAAAAAAATGCAATTCTGTGATGTCAGTAGGTAGGGACAGACAAGCACAGTGATCTCTAACTAGAACCCCGCCTGCTTTCCTTGCCTACTTGCAAGCTCTAAGTAGCAAGTCTGCAACTGGTCGACATTCCCTTCTCTACTAAGGTGCAAAACAAACAACACCAAGGGAAAAAAACAAGTCACAGAGATAGTCATACTGAAACGGGTCAGAACCAGGAGAACAACAGTGTACCAAATCAAGAGAAAGAAAGTAGTCAAATAGCCAAGCTGAAATCAGAACCAATATAAAATAAAATATAAAAGTCAGTCCTGTGTCCCAACACGGACAGTTACTTGCGCTGCTGGTCCCTAGGTAGTGTGTTAGGTAGATCACACTGAATAATCAGGTAATAGAGGTTTTGGAACCGCGCTGCTTGAGACTATGTTCTCCGGTTCATCAGTGAATAAAGCAGGGCACCAGCCTCTCTCCTCTTCACCTAAAAGATACGATCTTCCACAGACCGCCTCCTCTACAGGGTTAAGAAGATTGGCAGGATAGTGAAGCACCCTTTTGCAAGTTGGTTTTAAAAGGTTTTATTCTACTCACAAGAGTTGGTAGACAAAAGGCATAAAACACAGTAAAAACTGTCACGTTCCTGCCCGACCGGGGTTTCGCTCTCTGGCTTCCTCAGGGGCGACAACTGCGCATGTCCACAGTGGGGCCCTTTAAATAGCCCAGCTTCTCAAATTACAAGACCCGATGTTTATCCAGATCATATTCAAAAGCTACTTCTACCAGCAACAGTTTCAAATCATACAAATTATACATTCGAAGAGAGATTCTCTTCCTATTACAAACACTTATATACATATTTACCCTTTCGGGTTACCGCAGTTCTATTTCACAGATATACTCCATTAATCATACTATTAAACATTTCTATCCCGTAACATATCGCCTAAAATCATCATTCTCCCTTCAATTTATGCAGCCTATATCCCAAATCCTTCAAGCCTTCCACATTTACCTGTGTCATTCAAAGTGCTGTCGCCTAAGCTCCGCCCATTCCTGGTCACGTCATTCAGGTGCTCTCGAACCTCCCCTCCTCCCCATGACGCCCACATCACATGGCACAACCGCCCATTGAACGGTCACTCCCCCATGACGTGGCTCAAAGGTCCTCAAGAAGGAAGGTAAAGAGCTCACTAAATAGCGTCACCCATAGGAATGGTTTACAATATACATGGTTTTAAATCAAATTCTATGTTCAAACCACCTGGCTGCAGGGTCCCTAACTGGTAGATCCACTCTACCTCTTTTTTGTTAATTTGTGCCAGCGAATCCCCCCCTCACCAGTGTGGCTTGACAACTTCTACTCCAGCATACTTCAGGCCCCGCGGATTTTTCCCATGCATGAGCTTGAAGTGAGCCGATACACTATGGGTCATCAGGCCTTTCCTGATGTTCCGTAGGTGTTCTTGAATCCTTATTTTCAGCTTCCTCACCGTCCTGCCAACGTACTGGAGCCCACAGGGGCACTCCAGCACGTATATAATCCCCTCATTTTCACATGAGCAATTTCCTTTTATACGGAACTCCACTCCATTCTTTTTGGATATCATACAATTTATATTCCTTAGTCGTCCTTTTGTATTACGATTCTTGCACCCAGCGCAAAACCCACACCATGTGAATTTTCCTCCTTCCTTATTCAGCTTTGCACCCACTGGAGGAATAGCACTGTGTACAAGCTTCGTTCTAATACTAGCCGCTTTCCTAAAAATAAAGGAGGGATTGTCAGGTATAACTTTTCCTAGTATTGGGTCGTTCTTTAGTATACCCCAGTTCTTTTTCACCACTTTTTTGATGTTATCAGACATCGAGTAATATTTTGTCACAAAGGAGAATCTATAGTCCCTTTCATTCTTTTTCTCTTTTCCTTTCATACATTCTTTTTCTTTCTTTTTTTCCTCCTCTACAATTTGTATACACATATCCAAATTTGCCTCATCATAGCCCCTTTCAAGAATCCTGTCTTTTAACACCTTACATTGTGTCCTATAGTCTTCAACTACTGTGCAATTCCGGGCCATCCTTTTAAACTGTCCTTTTGGTATGTTTTTGAGCCATGGCCCGTAATGGCAACTCTTCATGTCGATATATGAATTTACATCTGTCTCCTTGAAGTATGAGCTAGTTTTAAATCGGCCATCCTCTATCTGTATACACAAGTCCAGAAAATGGATAGAAACATTACTGATCTCCCCCACAAACCGCAGGTTCCAATTATTATTGTCCAACTGGTGGATAAAGGACTCAAGTCCCTCTCTCTCTCCTTCCCACCCTCCTTTATTTTTAGGAAAGCGGCTAGTATTAGAACGAAGCTTGTACACAGTGCTATTCCTCCAGTGGGTGCAAAGCTGAATAAGGAAGGAGGAAAATTCACATGGTGTGGGTTTTGCGCTGGGTGCAAGAATCGTAATACAAAAGGACGACTAAGGAATATAAATTGTATGATATCCAAAAAGAATGGAGTGGAGTTCCGTATAAAAGGAAATTGCTCATGTGAAAATGAGGGGATTATATACGTGCTGGAGTGCCCCTGTCTGCTCCAGTATGTTGGCAGGACGGTGAGGAAGCTGAAAATAAGGATTCAAGAACACCTACGGAACATCAGGAAAGGCCTGATGACCCATAGTGTATCGGCTCACTTCAAGCTCATGCATGGGAAAAATCCGCGGGGCCTGAAGTTTGCTGGAGTAGAAGTTGTCAAGCCACACTGGCGAGGGGGGGATTCGCTGGCACAAATTAACAAAAAAGAGGTAGAGTGGATCTACCAGTTAGGGACCCTGCAGCCAGGTGGTTTGAACATAGAATTTGATTTAAAACCATGTATATTGTAAACCATTCCTATGGGTGACGCTATTTAGTGAGCTCTTTACCTTCCTTCTTGAGGACCTTTGAGCCACGTCATGGGGGAGTGACCGTTCAATGGGCGGTTGTGCCATGTGATGTGGGCGTCATGGGGAGGAGGGGAGGTCGAGAGCACCTGAATGACGTGACCAGGAATGGGCGGAGCTTAGGCGACAGCACTTTGAATGACACAGGTAAATGTGGAAGGCTTGAAGGATTTGGGATATAGGCTGCATAAATTGAAGGGAGAATGATGATTTTAGGCGATATGTTACGGGATAGAAATGTTTAATAGTATGATTAATGGAGTATATCTGTGAAATAGAACTGCGGTAACCCGAAAGGGTAAATATGTATATAAGTGTTTGTAATAGGAAGAGAATCTCTCTTCGAATGTATAATTTGTATGATTTGAAACTGTTGCTGGTAGAAGTAACTTTTGAATATGATCTGGATAAACATCGGCTCTTGTAATTTGAGAAGCTGGGCTATTTAAAGGGCCCCACTGTGGACATGCGCAGTTGTCGCCCCTGAGGAAGCCAGAGAGCGAAACCCGGGTCGGGCAGGAACATGACAGTTTTTACTGTGTTATATGCCTTTTGTCTACCAACTCTTGTGAGTAGAATAAAACCTTTTAAAACCAACTTGCAAAAGGGTGCTTCACTATCTTGCCAATCTTCTTAACCCTGTAGAGGAGGCGGTCTGTGGAAGATCGGATCTTTAAGGTGAAGAGGAGAGAGGCTGGTGCCCTGCTTTATTCACTGATGAACCGGAGAACATAGTCTCAAGCAGCGCGGTTCCAAAACCTCTATTACCTGAAATCAGAACCAGATGGGAAACTTAGTACCAATACGTTAGACAAGGTGTGTTCAAAAGGACAAGCCAAGGTCAATACAATAGTAATCTAAAATATGCAACCACGAATCAGGAACACAGCTAGTGAGTCAGAGACTATCACTGGAACTGGTATAGGGCCAGGAAGGGGTTTAAATAGAGCACAGAGTCCCTTGATGAGAACCTGATTGGTCCATGACTTAGCGCTCTATTAGTCAGAACACTAGCACATAGGAATAAATCAGCTAAGCATTCAGCCCACTGCCAGTCTGCTCCAGCTCAGGTCCGCTGTGGGGAGAAAGAGCATTGCATCCTGTTGCATCTGCAGGGTGCGTGGCTTAGCAGTATGTCTCTCCCAGCTCAGTTGCACTAAAGCTGGAGATCTCAATGTTCATGCCCGGACAGGTAAGTTTATGATAAATGCCACTATAGTTTTATAAGTTTTGACCTGTTAACTTCATCTGAGATTAAAATTAAGGCCTTTCAGGGGATAATCCAGTTAAAAAAAATACATACTCTCCTCATCCATTTGATTGCAGAGAGGCCATCTTGATTAAAGATACCACACTATTTCTGCAATTAAGATAAGCGAGGTGGCCTCTTGACGCACAAATAAAATAGCAGGGTATATTTTTTCTTCTTTTTTTTTTACCACCATTTCAGTAAAAAATTGATTTGTTACCACAAAGTGCAAGGAAATTAAGCTTTGCGGCAAATAATTTTATTCCTGAAATTCTGATTGAAGTCCACTTCAGATACTTCTATTCGCTCAACACTAATTGTGGTGCATAAAGGGAGGGAGGCATTTATAAGTATGTTATAGGGCCAAGCATTTCTTAGTTGTACCTCTGATTGTCAGCATTAAAACAAGATGTGAAATATATCTCTCTATAGAAGCTGAGATCAAGCACGTTGAAGTATCCCCGCTTCAGCTTGGCTTGGCTCATTTCAGCCAGTGTGGAGGGGGATCTAGTGGGGAAGGTGATGATAGACTGCATTAAGAGGAGGAGAAGTATAGGTCCTCCTCTCTCCATGTTACTGTATATGATCCCAGGGTGAGTGATAACATAACATTCTATGCCTGTTATCAGCCCCCATATGAGTCAGAGAGCACACATATAGTGGGGGTTTTATTTTACAGTAAACACTTACACCATACTCACACAATCATCAATACATTTTTCATTTTACATTGTCCCTATCATGTCTATTCCCAAACTTTAGGATAAAGTATGCTATACCCATTATTTTCTGCAGTAATGATTAATACTGGAGAGGAATATCTGATATATTTCTGACAGAGGGAAAAAGATTTCTGACAGTCAGTCACCATAAATAATAGTTTTCAACTTGTTTTACAGAAAAAAAAAAAATCAAAAAGTTGTATGAACCCCCAAGAGTTGATGTAACAGCAAATGTCATGGCTCTCTGAATAAGATGATGATAAAGCAAATTATTTTCTCAAGTGTTTTTATTGTTTTATTTTATTGTTTTATTTATTGTAAGAGTAGTAGAAAATGAAAACCTATACCTGTACTATACTCATTATTAGTAGATTTGAGCTATAAATATATATTTTTAATATCACACATTATTCTCGTTTATCCTACAGAAAAATAAAATGTCAATAATAAGTTAGGAGCTGTTATTTCACTGTGAACATAATACCTTGAAATCCTTATTTTTTATTTATAATAACATTGAGGGAACTTGACAGGTATGTTCTAATTAAGCTGAAGTCATTCTTAATTGATAGAGATCTCCTTTGTGTTAAAACAAGATCAACACTCCTGCAAATGGATTTCTTGATTTAATATTCAAAACAATGAATATTAATTCTACATACATACGTAATCACAAGTGATTATGAGGAAATTGGAAATCATAAAACATAATAAAACATGCAAAAGATATTACTTATACAGATATGTTTAGATTAAATAGTTCCTACAGTAAGGCATGCTTATGTATTAGTCTTGTAAAGATGCAATGTCCAATTGTGGTGCAATCCAGCCATACTGGGAATATCCGAGTACCAAATGGCACCTGTAAGTCAATTCATCAAAATATGCACTGTAAATGCCGAAAGGTAGTCTTTCCCTTTTGAACCCTGCAGTCTAACCCAAACAGCAGTTGACATCCGCATTTTGATATTTCAGTACTCAGTAGAACCCGCCTAACAATGACTAACATTTGAACTATTAAACGCCTAAAAAATGTAAAAGGGTCTAGTGTGTCTCAGATGGCACGAGCTGGGCACAGTACAATGGGTGCTAAAATGTTATATCTGTGTAAAACTTGCATACAGCAAGTGTGTCATAAAGCAGCTTACGGCCACATTTATGGCATTTCCATACCTAATTGAAAAAAACTATCAATTCAGAAGCACGTGTGAGTCTCAGATGGCACCAACTGGGCACAACATATTGTCCACTGAAATGTCATATATGTGGAAAACTTTTCACTTTGCACCGCTTGCTGCACATTAATTTCTGCAAAGTAGGGCCTTATGCAGGGTGCTCGGCATCGATGGCATTTCCTTGCGTTCCAAACCTCGCTTCGGACTCCGCAGTGTGCGCATGCACGGCGTCGACGTGCGAGCGCACGGATGCGCCCATTGGCCCTGTTACATCGTGGGCGGCGGAGGCGGCAGCCAGGTGATTATTTAAACATGGTGCAAACGCCAGACAGGTTGGCGTCCCATGTGCAGTTCTTCTTATCATGTCACTGCATGCACCATAGTCTCCTTATCTACAGAGACCGCCCCAGGAGGTTTCCACCATCTGGTTACCTCCACTACTGGCTGACATATCTAGTTAGGCTGGTCTCTAGGGATATAGGGTGTATCTTATACCTATCCCTAGTACTTTTTCCCTCATCTCTCCCCTGATGAATTGCCTTTTAATTTGTTTTTTAAGGCAGTGAAACATGCGTGTAGGGAGTTCTTTTTTCCTTTAGGGACACACAGTTAATTCATTTTAGGGACAGGTTCCGGACGGGGTCGTCCTTGTCAGGACGAGTGCCCTGTGGTGAGGCTGCTACCTACATTTAGTGTTAGGGATAAACATCTTAGCCAGCCATAGGGCCTCAACAGGGACCCTGCACACATATGCATCACTGCCTGATGTTCATTGATTTCTTCAACATTTATCCTAATTGGAGAAACCTCAACCGAAGGTTTGACGACGGTGGTTATCGATCCGCATCCTGTTCCGCGGTACCGGTAGGACAAACGGTTACTGGTGCCGCCGTGCACTATTGTGTATTTTTTTGTTATTTTCATTTGGGATAGACACCTGGGTTGCCCTAGGGTCGATACATCATTTCTATCCCAAGGTTTGTCTATTGCACACTTTATTTTGGAAACTATATTTTTATCTGCATTACTAATAAAATATTACATTTTAGATTACCCACTTTCTGATTTTTGCCCCTTATGCAGGGTGTTATAAGCCAGGAAGCACAGCAAAATAATAAGAGGGCTTATTCTTCACATAGGCATATGCTGGGGACAACATATCGGGCACTTAGATGGAATATTTGTGTAAAAATTGCAATTTTCACTTTGTAACATCTGCGGTGAATTAATTTTTGCTTAACCCATGTGGGGTCAAAATTCTCACAACATCCCTTGTTAACTTCTGGAGGGTGTGGTTTCTAAAATGGAGTCACTTCTTGGGGGTTTCTTTTCTATCTAGGGCTCATGCACACAGCCATAGTTTTGGTCCGCATCCGACCCACATTTTTCGTGGATCGGATGTGGACCAATTCATCTCAATGGTGCCGTAAAAGATGCTTACAGCACACCCATGTGCTGTCCACATCCTTAAGTCCATTCCGAGGCCCCGCCAAAAAAATAGAACAAGTCCTATTCTTGTCCGTATTGTGAAAAAGGATAGGACATAAATGCAAGAGTTAAAAAAACTGTCAGCATGCACTCGGCTGGTATCTGTGTTTTAGGGATCTGTGATTTGTGGATCGCAAAACACTTATGGCCATGTGCTCATAACCTCCAGGCATTTGCATTTGTCAGCCAGTTAAAAATTCAAAATCGTGGGCTAAAGCAACATTTTATTGGAAAAAAGGTAATTTTTCTTTTTACGGCCAAGTATTTCTAAATTATATGAAATGCCTGTGGGGTAAATGTACTCACTACACCCCTTAATTTATTCCTTGAGGTGTGTGGTTTGCAAAATGGGGTTGCTTTTTTATGAGTTATCACTATCTGTCTCACCAGCGATGCTAAGGAGGCTCGTCCCCATTGCGGCCTGCTATTGGCCAAATGTTTTGATCTGCGCTATAGGGAGATGCAGCGATGGCTGTGAGGGGATCTGGAGTGACATGGGTGCCCGGGATCAGGGTAAGTATAAACGTATATGAGGTGTCCAGAAATTGGGGGGGGGGGGGGGGGCATTATAGGGGTTTGATAACCCCTGTAACAGTATTGGTAAAAAAGCTAAGAAACAAAAAATAATAGTATTATTGGTAAGTAGTGTTGAGTGAAGTGGTAGAGCTTATGGAGAAGCAGCATAGTCAGGAACATAGTCAAGGATGATCAGCAGGGTAGCAGTCAGGATGCAACTGTTGAGAGCATAGTGAGGAACAAGATGAGAACATAGTGAGGAACATAGCTAAGGATCAGAGCCAGCTGTTGGACCAGGTAGCAGGTACCAGGTAAACAAGCCACAGGATTATATAAAATCAAGCCCAGCAACAGGGGCATGGTCACGATCAGGAAAAAAACTGTCAGTCAGTGGCAATGAACAGGAGATGGGAGCATATACCTTTAGAACTAGGCCAAACATGGTAGAATGAAGGACCTTTAAATACATAGGGAACTTATACTACCATGGCCACTGTGTAGCCCCAGAATTGTGCAGCCCAAGCCAGCAAGACTGCAGCAAAAGCCAGGACAAGAGGATCCAGAAAAAGCATCCAGTTACATAGCAACCACACGTCTAATCCTCCATGCACCTGTTACTTAAGTGGTCTTGTCCATTTCATCTTGAGTAAAACTGCATGATGGAGCTCTAACAGCCTTTCTAGTTGGAAAGGAAGGACATATAAAACAGTCTTTCTAGTTGGAAGGACATATAAAAGGACACACACATTGATCGCAGCTATTGAAGACATGCAGTGTTCAATAGAAATAAGTCATACTACCTGTAATGTTATTACTTACTTTTAATAAAATAATTTCTTTTATAAACTCCTTATTGGCAGCACACTAACAAACTGCTTTTTTAGCCCCCATTTATTGTTCATGAAAAAAATCTCAATTAGAGGGGGAAGGGAGGGGGGGGGGAAGGGAGGGGGTTAGGTTAGAATGCACGGTCTGTATTCAACATTTAACCCATAAGGCTTCAATGTATTTAATTCAGTAATCCAATGTAATTCCCGCTTTTTCAATAGCAGGTTTCTATTGCCTCCCCTTCGAGGAATTGGAATATGATCTAAAAGCATGCATCTCAGGTCGCTTTCTATGTGGTCACAATCAGTGAAGTGTTTGGATACAGGAAGGTCCATTTGTTTTTTCCGAATGGTGTATATATGCCGGATACATCTAGTTTTAAAGTCCAAGGATGTTTCACCCACATGCAAAAAGTTGCAGGGGCACCATAACACATAAATAACAAAAGTCGAATCGCAAGTCAAAAAATGTCTAATTTTGTACCTCCTAGTGGTGGAAGGATGTGTGGACGTGTCCCCCTTGCAAATGTATCTACAATTGACGAACTTGCGACAGGGGAAACATCCCATCTTTGGCACCCGTAGGAAGCTCTGTGTATTCTTTTCTTGTGAACCAACATCAGTGTGTACCACTTTATCCCTTATATTGCTTGGTCTCCTGTATGATATTAAAGGGGCAGATTTAAACTCCTCAATATTAGTGTACTCACTCCTGAGGACCGCCCAATGTTTAGTGATAATGTCTCTGATGTGATGACTATCCTCTGTGTATGTAGTCACCAATGGGATCCTGTGGAGGGACACCGTCTTATGTTTGTTATCCAAAAAGTCAGTTCTATCGTGAGTGAGAACAGTGGCTAAATGTGAATCAAGAATGGTGTCCGGGAACCCTCTCCTTTGAAAAGATTTTTTCATCTTGTTTAATGTTCTGTCCAACTGTTGTTCATCACTTACTATTCGCCTCGCCCGTAGAAACTGGCTAAGGGGGAGTGATTTGACCATTGCTTGAGGGTGAGAGCTGTTAAACCTTAAAAGTGTATTTTTATCCGTAGGTTTGACATGTACATCTGTATCAAAATGACCCTCACAAATTGTGACACTGACATCCAGAAAGTTGATAGCTTCACTGGAATAATTCATTGTAAATTTGATATTATCATCGATGGTATTGAGAAAAGTGTGAAATGCAAGTAATTGTAACTCAGTGCCTGTCCAGAGTACAAACACGTCATCTATGTATCGCCACCACCCCAACACATGTGTGAAGTGGGGCAACACATAGATGAACGTGTCCTCCAGGTATGTGATCGCGATATTAGCATAAGTAGGGGACACATTTGACCCCATAGCGGTCCCTTGTAACTGCAAATAAAAATAATCCCCAAACAAAAAGTAATTGGAAGTCAATACAAGATGCAAGAGTGTCAAGATGAAATCCTGACAACCAAATGTCAAGTCAGAGCCTCCAAGGGCCTGCTTGACCACACTAATCCCAAATTCATGTCTGATGGAGGTGTACAGGCTGGTGATATCAAAAGAGGCCATGATGACATTAGGTGGAATTTCAATACCATGTAATTTTTTTTAGAAAGTCAGTACTATCAAGTATGTATGATCTAGCTGATGTAGCAAAATTGTGTAGTACTTTATCGAGAAAGATGGATATATTACTCAATAGTGATCCTGTACCTGATAGGTACCTGTACCTGATACAATAGGTCTACCTGGCGGGTTAATCAAATCCTTGTGGATTTTTGGAAGTAAATATAGCATAGGTGTAATGGGGTGTTTCACAATGAGGAAATCCTTAAGTTTATCATCAATGAAGGTAGCCTGTACACCTTTACCCAAAACACGATTGATGTTCCTCTCAATATCCCATCTGGGATCACCGCATAACCGTCGGTACACTATCTTGTCATTAAGCTGACAATAGGCCTCAGCCATATATTGAGTTGTGTCCATGACAACGACAGCACCACCCTTGTCGGCAGACTTGATGGTGATGTCGCGGTCATGGGTAAGCTCATTGAGTGTACGCCACTCCAACAGTGACATGTTGGGATGGCGGAAGTTTTCAACAGGCATATTTTTTTGTATATGTATATCACGTAATACAGACTCAACGAACAATTCAATCGTAGGAGAGACTGGAGGAGTGAAATCACTTTTGGTATACAAATCATAATCCCCAAGGTTCAGCTCTGAAGTCCTCAGAGTATCTGAACCCCTGGGATGTGTGGAGAACCAGGCCTTAAGCTTGATCCGCCCAAAAAATTGGTGCAGGTCAGCATCTACCTGCAACCAGTCAGTATGTACATTGGGACAAATGCTCAGGCCCTTTTCCAATACATTAAGTTGCACAGGAGACAGAATATGGGATGAAATATTAATTACCGTTTTTGTGTCCATCAATTCTTCTTTCGCTGTTGTTTTTTTTTTTTTTTTTGAATCGACGTCTCCTGCATCCACCTTGCCTGGTGACTTTTCTTGTGTCGCAGTAGGGAGATCTAAAAAAGACTCAGCTGAACTCTGTGTGGGTGCATCCACTGTAGATTTTTTGAAGCTTGTCTTGTTAGTTGTTCTGGGATTAAATGAGCGGGTTTGTTAGTTCTCCAATTTCCAATTGTATACAGTTCCATTGTTATAGTCAGAAGCATCTCGCTGCCATTTTGAGCGTTTTGTGTCCTGAATGTCCTTTTTTAATTTTGTCATAGAACAGTTTTGACTTTGTTAATATTATAATATATATATCATAATATATCCAGTCTGTCTTGCAAGTGTCCGATCATGTGACCAATACATGTGGTCACATGGATTTGTGAACCTCCAGGATCTTTTGCTGCATGCCAGTTTTTTCACTCTTGCTGCAAGGACCTTTGGAGGCGAATGTTGAAGGTGTCTAGTGAGTCATGTGACCTGAACCAGCTGACGTCGGGTGATCACGTCACGTCGGGTGACTCGACACTGTTTTCTGACATGCACAGTTCACACTGGAAGACGCTCATATAAACGAGATGTTCCCATGCTGGTTAGTACCTACAACTTGCCCCCCTCGCCAATTATTGATTTTAATTATGTTCACATGGATGTATGTGATTAGACAATTATGACACTTTATTAACTTTGTCCGTATTAGGGTCTTCGAACATTTGTATATTATAAATTCATTTTATGTATGTCTTCACTGTGTTTATTATACTCTTATACTAAAGTTGTGTATGTACATTTATTGATTTTCTATGTTTTTTAACTTTTGGACCACATGTGCAATGTATACGTGATGTAATTAACCCAATTCGAAGGAACTTACGATCCATGAACAAAATCCAAACCGGAGATTACTACAAATCCGAGAGGTGGAGTTGTTGAGATATAAAAGAGGTATTTTTGGCAAGGAACATCATACCACTGATGAAGGAGCAAGTGTAAAAAAGCTCCGAAACGCGTCTGGCTACCATTGGAAAATACCTCATCATCTATAAGAAGATCAACTACAATATGCCGGCATAGATATTCCTTTTTAGCAATTTTTGAAGCGATTTCTTAACTTCAAACCAACAAGAACTTTCCACTCTATAATGGTGGAGTAAACAGAAGAAATCGATGTGATGACGCTGTGATTGCGAAATGTCCAATTAAACTACACACCTGCGGTAAACTCACAAGATATACTGGGATCCCAGAGGTAAGCGTACACCGGCTGCTTTACACGTGGGACGCCACACAGCACGGATAAACACCCGGCCCATCTATCAGTGAGTACCATATATACGAAAGTTTAAAGTGGTAAAATTGAAATCCGCAGAGATCCTGAAAACATATGTTGAGATAATCCTCGAAAAACTTTATGAAAATCGTGGATTTAATAATGCTCAAATCGTGTGTTAGGATGAACATTACAAACAATCTGATATTACAAACAATCTGATGTGACTTTTTGTCGAGTAATCATCGTGCAATTCCAATATAGGATCCAAGTCCATCCTTAATACAGGAATAGGGTGCATCGATAGAAATATATATCGAAAGAAAAAAAATCGCAAACCTTAATTGCAAAATAACCGCCGCAAAATAATCGCAACAAAATTGGACGAACGACAATACTATCCTGATGCAATTTTTTGATTGATCATTTGCAGTGACATTCGAATTAGTTCTATACAGGACTCTGGTGTTTATACAAGCACACACTAGGTTAACCATACGCATGTTTGGATTTTTGTGTAATTAGCTTTTAGAGTTTACAACAGTTTTTAGTGTGAAGAATTGGCAATTGAATTGGATTGTATTTTATTGTTTTATTGTTCATTAAAATGCTAGCAGTTTGGAACAGATATTGAGTGCCGATCGACCTTTTTTAATATTTAATTTTCCTACGTGATTGGAGGTATCATATCGATCAGAGCACCTACCGTTATCTCTGGGTCAGTTGTGCAACTCTTAAATATATCTATACCATATTTTTTACCTCCACGTGGGAGTGTGCACACTTCCCAGAACAAATGGATATCTGGAGCCATGCTGAGAGCAAAAGGATGACATTAGAGACCTTTTCATTTGATACATCTAGGTCACGGACACGAGGACGGATACACAGGTCACAGATACATATAGATCAACCACAATCACCAGAGAGACACCATTACAACCTCAGAGATAGGTACCCCAATCAGGAACACGAACACAGAACCAATGCACATTTTCAGACTCCTCAACCAAAGAGAGCTCACAAATACCAAACACAGAGAAAATATCACGGGTCAAATCAACACGGAAGAAGAAAACAAGAAGAGGAAAGAGATGTAAGACCAAGATACAACAAGTACTAGAAGAAACAAAAAGCACTATAGTGAATTTGAGTAGTATTCCACTAACTAATGCACAGATTTCTTTATTGAATAAAGGCCTGAAATTTGCCCCCACAAATAAATTCAATAAATTCGATACATATATAGGAGTTGAAAAGTTTATATGACAATTATGCCTCAAAAAATATTTTATTAAGAACCCCATCATAGAAGAATGTAAAAAAGAAACAGTAAATAAATATCAACATACAAACCTAAAACCCAAATCAACTAAGTATCCCAGACAGAAATTAAGCCAGGAGATAACAACTTTTCGCAAATGTATTGAATATGACATACGTAAATTGAAGATAGATAATACCAGAGGTAATAACAATCTAACAAAACAAGAAAAAGAAGCCATCAAACAATTGCAATCTCAAAATAATATAGTCATTCGTCCCGCTGATAAGGGAGGTGCAATCGTCATCTTAGATGTGGATAAGTATAATGGAGAGTGTAAAGAACAACTAGAAGACCCCAAAACATATATGAAATTAAGATCAGATCCTACACAGGTGTTTCAAGATAAACTAGTAGCAATATGCGAAGAAGGCCTGAAAAGTAATATTTTGTTGGAACAAGAATATAAATTTATTACCACAACCCAACAAAAAATCCCGGTCTTCTATTGCATACCGAAACTCCACAAAGATCCAATAAACCCCCCGGGACGGCCAATTGTATCGGGAATCGGATCCCTGACGTCCAATTTATCCCAGTATATAGACACGCTGCTACAACCAACAGTGAAAAAAATAAGATCGTATTTAAAAGATACCACCCAAATTATTGAGATCCTAGAATCATTAGAAGTTGACTCTGAATGGATAATAGGGACACTGGATGTCCAATCGTTATACACAAGCATTGACCATCAGCAAGGTATAAAAGCAATGGAAGAACAATTGATGAAGGAGGGGAGACTTGCAAATCAACAGATAGGATTTATGGTAAATGGAGTCCATTTTATACTAAACCATAATTATTTCTGGTTTGAATCCTAATATTACCAACAAATACAAGGTACCGCCATGGGCACCAGATTTGCCCCCAGCTATGCCAATTTGTTCATGGCACAATGGGAGGACCACCATATTACTCCCATACTGGGGACAAGCCTGGTGCTCTGGCAACGGTACATCTACGATGTTATATTCATTTGGAAGAAAGATAGAGAGGCCCTCAACCAATTTCTGTCAGATATACATTCACCTAAAGAATTATTAGGAACACCATACTAATACGGTGTTGGACCCCCTTTTGCCTTTAGAACTGCATTAATTCTACGTGGCATTGATTCAACAAGGTGCTGATAGCATTCTTTAGAAATGTTGGCCCATATTGATAGGATAGCATCTTGCAGTTGATGGAGATTTGAGGGATGCACATCCAGGGCACGAAGCTCCCGTTCCACCACATCCCAAAGATGCTCTATTGGGTTGAGATCTGGTGATTGTGGGGGCCATTTTAGCACAGTGAACTCATTGTCATGTTCAAGAAACCAATTTAAAATTATTCGAGCTTTGTGACATGGTGCATTATCCTGCTGGAAGTAGCCATCAGAGGATGGATACATGTTCTCATTCTGTTTACGCCAAATTCGGACTCTACCATTTGAATGTCTCAACAGAAATCGAGACTCATCAGACCAGGCAACATTTTTCCAGTCTTCAACAGTCCAATTTTGGTGAGCTCGTTGCTGCATACCTCGGTTGTAACGAGTGGTTATTTCAGTCAACGTTGCTCTTCTATCAGCTTGAATCAGTCGCCCCATTCTCCTCTGACCTCTAGCATCCACAAGGCATTTTTGCCCACAGGACTGCCGCATACTGGATGTTTTTCCCTTTTCACACCATTCTTTGTAAACCTTAGAAATGGTTGTGCGTGAAAATCCCAGTAACTGAGCAGATTGTGAAATACTCAGACCGGCCCGTCTGGCACCAACAACCATGCCACACTCAAAATTGCTTAAATCACCTTTCTTTCCAATTCTGACATTCAGTTTGGAGTTCAGGAGATTGTCTTGACCAGGACCACCCCCTAAATGCATTGAAGCAACTGCCATGTGATTGGTTGACTAGATAATTGCATTAATGAGAAATAGAACAGGTGTTCCTCATAATTCTTTAGGTGAGTGTAAGTGCAGCGCTTAATGCAAAATACAAGATTTTTTTCCACGAAAATATATTAAAAAAAATAGTTCAAAAAAGATTTTACTGCATATAAGTGCAGAGCTTAATGCTGAATACAAGATTTTTTTGTCCAAAATAATTTAAAATAATTTTAAAAAGATTTTACCGCATATAACTGCAGCGCTGAATGCTGAATACAATTTTTCTTTACATATGGATTGGCCACACTTTACATATGAATACTTTTTTTTACTGAAATACGACCCTATATGCTTTCACCAGAAATAACTGCAGAAGTGACCTGAGAATATATATTTTTTGTTGGACTGAAATATGCCACTATACCCTTTGACCAGAAAAAAAAAAAAGAGTGAAGTGTCTATGTATTTTTCTTGTCGTACGGAAATACACCCCTATACGCTTTCACCTGAAAAAAACTGCAACAGTGCAGTACGTAAATATATTTATCTTTTTTACTGAAATACACCCCTATACGCTTTCACCAGAAATAACTGCAGAAGTGAAATGCATATATATTTTTCTTGTAGTACTGAATAAGATACTAAGATATACAGGGAGTGCAGAATTATTAGGCAAGTTGTATTTTTGAGGATTAATTTTATTATTGAACAACAACCATGTTCTCAATGAACCCAAAAAACTCATTAATATCAAAGCTGAATATTTTTGGAAGTAGTTTTTAGTTTGTTTTTAGTTTTAGCTATTTTAGGGGGATATCTGTGTGTGCAGGTGACTATTACTGTGCATAATTATTAGGCAACTTAACAAAAAACAAATATATACCCATTTCAATTATTTATTTTTACCAGTGAAACCAATATAACATCTCAACATTCACAAATATACATTTCTGACATTCAAAAACAAAACAAAAACAAATCAGTGACCAATATAGCCACCTTTCTTTGCAAGGACACTCAAAAGCCTGCCATCCATGGATTCTGTCAGTGTTTTGATCTGTTCACCATCAACATTGCGTGCAGCAGCAACCACAGCCTCCCAGACACTGTTCAGAGAGGTGTACTGTTTTCCCTCCTTGTAAATCTCACATTTGATGATGGACCACAGGTTCTCAATGGGGTTCAGATCAGGTGAACAAGGAGGCCATGTCATTAGATTTTCTTCTTTTATACCCTTTCTTGCCAGCCACGCTGTGGAGTACTTGGACGCGTGTGATGGAGCATTGTCCTGCATGAAAATCATGTTTTTCTTGAAGGATGCAGACTTCTTCCTGTACCACTGCTTGAAGAAGGTGTCTTCCAGAAACTGGCAGTAGGACTGGGAGTTGAGCTTCACTCCATCCTCAACCCGAAAAGGCCCCACAAGCTCATCTTTGATGATACCAGCCCAAACCAGTACTCCACCTCCACCTTGCTGGCGTCTGAGTCGGACTGGAGCTCTCTGCCCTTTACCAATCCAGCCACGGGCCCATCCATCTGGCCCATCAAGACTCACTCTCATTTCATCAGTCCATAAAACCTTAGAAAAATCAGTCTTGAGATATTTCTTGGCCCAGTCTTGACGTTTCAGCTTGTGTGTCTTGTTCAGTGGTGGTCGTCTTTCAGCCTTTCTTACCTTGGCCATGTCTCTGAGTATTGCACACCTTGTGCTTTTGGGCACTCCAGTGATGTTGCAGCTCTGAAATATGGCCAAACTGGTGGCAAGTGGCATCTTGGCAGCTGCACGCTTGACTTTTCTCAGTTCATGGGCAGTTATTTTGCGCCTTGGTTTTTCCACACGCTTCTTGCGACCCTGTTGACTATTTTGAATGAAACGCTTGATTGTTCGATGATCACGCTTCAGAAGCTTTGCAATTTTAAGAGTGCTGCATCCCTCTGCAAGATATCTCACTATTTTTGACTTTTCTGAGCCTGTCAAGTCCTTCTTTTGACCCATTTTGCCAAAGGAAAGGAAGTTGCCTAATAATTATGCACACCTAATATAGGGTGTTGATGTCATTAGACCACACCCCTTCTCATTACAGAGATGCACATCACCTAATATGCTTAATTGGTAGTAGGCTTTCGAGCCTATACAGCTTGGAGTAAGACAACATGCATAAAGAGGATGATGTGGTCAAAATACTCATTTGCCTAATAATTCTGCACGCAGTGTAAGCCTCTAAGGGCTATTCAACATAACAGTTGCTTGCAGCCTAATAACAAAAAGCTGGAATGACAGAGCTGTCTAATGACTATTTGGATCCCCAATAATCGTTCTCTGCACTTGTAAATCACTTTCCTATCGATGTCCCTAGCGCATTCTGTTGTCTCTCCGTGCACTAAGATGCTTTGAAATGATTCCTCCCTATCCTTTCCCTGCACTTATAAATATTTTTTTTTCTGTATTTTTTTTCCACAATTAGGTTTCTACAATTGCTGTCCCTAGCGCCTTCACACGTCTGTCCCTGCACTCTGAACGCTGGAAAATGGCCGAATCTAAAATGGCTGCCGAATTTATAGGGCTGTGACATCACAGGACTGGCTGGCTACTGATTGGCTGCATGCAGGCCTGTCAATCTGGGTGATCCCATCTTCCCAGAGTTCCATTCCCCATGTCCTCAGTCCTCACAAGTGTAGCCACCATTTTAGGAAAATTGCAATTCGTTACCATGAAGCGCGAGGAAATTCGCATTCGTTGCAAACCGATTTTTTTCTGACATACTAAACGAATTCCACTTCATCAGCTTCGATTTGCTCATCTCTAACAACCATGTATGATTATATTGAGCTTCCAATAAAGTCATTTTGTTTTTATTTTTAAACCTTATCCTAAACTGTTCTACTCTGTATTACAAGTTTTGCACATTCAGCTTATTTTGATATTAAAAGAAACAGCCTGTTGTCTGCTATTATCCTTGCTTTTCTTCATTTTTCCTACAGGGAAATGATGGTACTAATAAAGCAGTAATAGTATTAAATCCTTACTCACATAAAGAAGTCATTTATTTTTCAGCCGCTAATGGTTAATAATGAAGGCATCCAGGGACTATAACCCATAATCTGTGACCATTAGAATTCTTAATAATACTTTAAATATGTGAAAACATGTTGCATATGCAACTAAGATATCAATTAGAGATGAGTGAATCAAAGTTGACGAAGTGGAATTCGATCCGAATTTTAGGAAAAATTTGATTCGCACCAAGTCTGAATTTCCTCATGCTTCGTGGTAACGAATCACACTTTTTCCTAAAATGACTGCTGTACGTGTTAGGACATGGAGCACGGAACTCTGGGAATGAGGGATCACCTACAATGCCATGCATGCAGCCAATTAGAAGCCAGCCAGCCCTGTGATGTTACAGCGCTATAAATAGCTTCAGCCATCTTGGATTCAGCCATTTTACAGCGTACTTAGTGCAGGGAGAGACATCAGCAGGCGCTAAGGACAGTGCTAGGAAAGACTTTAAAACCTTTTTTTTGCTTTATAGAAGGTCAGGGAAAGGATAGGTAGGAATCATACCACAGTATTGAAGCAGAACAGGGTTCAGAAGGGGAGTTTACAGCCTGGGTAATAGTAACAATCCTATTACACCTTGCTGCACTGACTGTGGATCCACATTCCCATTATACAGCTCTGTAATTGGAGCAAACCATTCTTGTTAATCGGGTTCAAGTCCTGTTTGATACATCCATTAACAGGGTTTATTTCTATATCTTATTTGCCCTTGTGCGGTACAGTTATATGTTCTAAAGCATTTTTGGCGTGTATTAGTAGGAAAAAAGGGCTTATTAGCCGTTGTGTAGTGAAGTGAGAAAATAACAGCCCTTTTTGGCGTGTATTAGTGGCAAACAAATATATATTTGCCATTCAGCGGTGCAGTTATATGTTGTAAAGTATGTTTTGACGTGTATAAGTGGCAAAAATATATATA